>NC_047128.1:36228471-36563471 GCF_009829125.3 Periophthalmus magnuspinnatus
TACAGGTTTTCTTGAATTGTTAATGTTTATTTCAAATGTTTTCTCAAAATCTATTCTGAGCTTGTGAGTTACTTGTACTTGTTGGTCAATACAGTTAAGAGCAAATCTACTGCAGCTCAGGTCTGATTTTTAATGAAACTGTTAAAGCATTAAAAAATACAAAGTGAGCGCAAGAAACACGCCCAGACTCACGACCTTTCAGTGTGTGTACCTGCAGGCATACAAATATTAATCAAATTCCTTTCATGTTAATCATTTGTGTATTGTACAGGTACAGTCCAATGCAGAGTTAAAACTGTAACTGAATCACAGGGAGGAGTGTACAGCCTGAGGAGACTGGGGGCAATTTACTGACACAAATATGAAACTGAAATCTATGAAAAGAAAAACAGTGAAAAGAATGAAAGAATATTGCAATTGTTATTCAATATATTCTGTAATTATTGCGTTAAAAGAAGTGTGTGTTTTACTTGAGAAAAATGATCAGTTAAGGTGGACAATTAATACAACTACAATGAGAGAAAATGGAACATGAAAAACAAATGAACTAATAATGCGCTAGAGCACAGATTTGAGCGATGTATTTGACCACATAACAGCCACATAACCCTATTAGGTGCCACCTCAGCACATAGACTCCTGTATGTGTGACCTTTAAAACAATTGCAGCACTAATCTAAATAGAATCTCTTCTGAGAAACATGCTGGTGTTTTTTTCTCACTGAACACAACAGGAAACCCAGAGACTTTAAATGTCTAATAGCCACAGGTGACTTGTTCATGTCCATTTATCTATTTTTTATAAACAGGGACAATGTGCATTAATAAATATTTCTGTAAATGCACCAGAATTGGCCTAAATGGCTATTTTTCATCTGCGGTCCCAGGACAGATGTTAAAAAGTCACCAGACAAAATGAAAATACAGATGTACAATAAAAGACATTTTATTGAACTGAACATTCAAAAGGACTGAACGTTTTAAGTTAAAAAAGTGTTTTCAGCCCCCACAGGCCGATTGCAGCTCCGATAGCGATGAATCACTCACAGCTCACAGAAGTGAACCAGCTCTTATCAAACGTCTCAAGATCGTGGCAGGATGAGGCCATTAAAGGAGTCCAGATCACTGTCACACTCATCATCTTCTTGGTGAGGATCAACCACAGTACTTTGTGCCAGGGCTCTGTTTGGGACGCGGGGTTAACTAACATACCGTACAGTAGTTCATTAGTGTTTTTTGTACACCTGTAGGTGGGTGTGCCTCTGAACAGCCTGGTGGTGTGGGTGCTTGGACTGCGGGGGAAGAGACACCTGAGGCGCAGAGGCAGTACAGAGGAAACACGCGCTGCCAGCAGTTTCCGCGTGTACGTCCTGAACCTGGCCCTGTCTGACCTGGTGCTGCTGCTGCGCACCCCGCTCATGTTGGGATACCTGGCCCACGACAACAGCTGGCCCTTCGGCCGTGTGTCCTGCCTCCTGGTGGTGTTCCTGAGGGGGTTAGGCCTGTACGCCTCTGCCTTCCTGCTCTGCGCTGTGGCCCTGGAGCGCTGCCTGTGTCTGCTGAGACCCGTCTGGGCAAGTCTCAAACGGCCCTCCTGGGCGGTCCCTCTGGCCTGTGCCCTCATGTGGGTGTTAGCCACAGTCCTGTCTGCACCTTACTTCCACAGTGCTGTTGTGCTTACTCTGAACGGGAAACACCAGTGCTTAGAGAGCGGGCAGTTTAACATGGGCCTCTTTGTCACAGAGACCATCGCAGGCTTCATCTTTCCTCTGCTCATGTTTTTGGGGAGTAACCTGGCCGTGCTGCTGACAATTCACCAGGCTGTGCCACCCACACCCACTTCCTCCTCCCCTTCCACAGCTCGCAGGATGTTGCGCATGTACCATGTGCTCTTCTTCACCATGCTCATCTTCCTCACCTGCTGGGTGCCGTACTTTGTGTGTCGCTTCCTGAGGGCCCTGGCCGTGGGGCGTCCGGACAGACGTGCCCTGTACACAGGGGCGTCTCGTGGGCTGTACGTGTCCTTGTACTTGGTCTACATAAAGTGCGCCCTGAACCCTGTCCTCTACGTGTTTGCAGCTCGAGGACTGAGCAAAGCTGTCCGAGCTTCACTCGTCTCCACCATCGAGAAACTCTTCAATGACGACTCCACAGAGTCTATAAGACGAAAGTCACTCAAAAACTCACAAATGTAAATATCAAACATTTTATTTTGATGGAACAGTGGACAACAATGTAAAGCAAGATGTTTGCTTAATCCCACGTTTGTACAGTGCACTGGGTAAACAGCTGAAACATTTTTCCAGAGTTAAGCTAACAGTTCCCAATGAGCTGTCATTACAAATATTTAGTTCAATGAGCTCTGAATGAAGCTGTCGTCATGAACTGAATCCTGTCCAAAACCTTTGCTACTGTTGCAACATGAGTACGATGGCGCAACTCAGTGGCATAACATACTTTCATGAGACATTTTGTCTCTATGTTGTGGGCAGATTAGAACAAATTAATATCATTGCTCAAGGACTGTAGGGAACATGGACCCCAACGAATGTCAACGTTGTCAATGCTGAGTTTTGTTTAGCATCAATATAAGCATTAAAAAACATCAATAAAGTTATTAGGCAATAACAATTTACCTGAAATACTTAAACATTATGTCGGCAAATATTTCACAAAATCTTAATTTCACAAATGAGACAGATGAAACCGTTTGAGCATTATAAACACAAGGCTAAAATCTCTGAATCATGATCCAAACTCAGGGGCTGATTACCTCTAAACAGTGAGTGGTGATGCCTGCGTTGAAGTCTGGGTGGAGCAGTTCATCCACCTGTTTGTGAGCCAGTGACAGCAGCTCCTGTGCATCCTGGAGGCTTTCACGGTTTTGAAGAATCTCTCCCAGTCTTCTGGCCATTGTCTCTGCGTCACTGTCTGACATTGATTTTCTCATTTTAGCCTTTGAAATATAGAAAATGACAGAACAATTAATACATTTTAACAGTTTAGGGCTGATTAGCACTGATTTAGGAGCACGTTTAGAAATCCATTGACTGTTTTTGTGTCAAATGACAATAAACTTTGCTTTAAAAATAAATAAATAAATACAAACATAATGCAGAGACCTAGTACCAGTGTGTGCTTGTGCATTATAACAGTTGTTCTATTCATTGTTTGTTTTGTTTTTTCACAGTGCATTACTAGACTGTTTTTTCTAACAAGAAAAAGATGAGATTTTATTAATAGTAAACCTCATCTTAAATACAAAGAGGCATTGGTTAAATTCATACCTCAAGTATAATACACAATAAACCAAAACAAATAAACTCTTTTGTCTTATTACTGACAGAGGAATAAATGTAATGATTTGTTGCTTCAGACCCAAAATACAGAACTTTCTGTCACTATTTACTCATTTCATTTTTTCACAATATTGAAGCAGTTACTCAACAGAGGATGTATAGATCTTCCTGTTCCCTGAAGAGGAAATGGCATGTAAGATCATTTTTCTGAAATAATATTAAAAACAAGCGACTTATTCAACTCTTAGGTTTACACAAAGGTGAAATCTAACAAAATAAAAGTAGAAAAGTACAGATACCTCAAATTTGCACTTGAGTAAATATTAAAGTGGGTACTTTTTTACTTTTACTTCACTACATTTGCGAGCAGTATCTGTACATTCTACTCCATTGCATTTTTGAACAGCTGAAAAGATGCTGAAAAAGTATTTGTTTTTATTGTCTGAGAACTGTTGAAAAGGCAAAATACACAATATGAAATACTTTTACTTTTTACTTTTTAAGTGCATTTTTAAACGGGTACTTTCATACTAGATTTTTTCATGTGAAACTTTTACTTGAATGTTTTTTGACGCTGTATCTACTTTTACTTAACAAAACCGAGTAGTTCTTCTACCATTGGGTTTACAATAAGCACAAATCTACAATTGGGTGAATATAGAGTTGAAATATTCTGGTGGTGCCCAGTGGGGCAGTGGTTCTCCGGTGCTGCACATATATTACACCTGTGGCATTGTGGGTTCAACTCCCTGCAGACCATTTGTCCACGGTCTCCATTTTCACCTGACCCCCACGCTATGGCCTTTTTGTATAATTTGGCCAGAAATATATACACATAATTCAAAATTGTTATTAAAAAAGAGACAAACTAATCCTCACCTCTAAAGTTGGCTCATCTTTAGAGGGCCGGAGCGGGGGGAGGTTAAGAACAGAATCCTTTTTCTGAAATATCTGGGGGGAAAAAAAAAGAATATAGAATCATGTCATATTAGTTTTACAAATCTACATCTCATTTTCGTCCATCTGTTTTCAGTTTGTCTTGGCTAACATGTCTTTGAATTCTCATCTTCTCTTTCAAAAAATGTACCTTAATACAACTGAAAATCTTGTTCAATAAAGGGAAAACTTTAAAAAGACTTTTATCCTGTTCATTTATGGCAGCTGCTCTGACCATCATTTACCGGTACTTTAAAGCTCTAAATGTGTTTTGAAGTAAAGTCTGATTATTTCACATTATTATTGTTCATGCACATGTTCATATATGTAATGGCAGCTGAACTAAAAGGGAGTGCATTCTGATACATAACGGTCAGAACCTCTTGTGCTTCTTCCTCCTGGTCTTGCAGCCTGTTTCTCAAAACACTGCACTGGTGCTCAAGGGAGTTCATCTCATGTTCATTCTTCTCCAACGCACTCACCACAGCCCTCAGATTCTCCTGAAAACCAACAGCATATGAAACTTCATGTTTCTACTTCTCAGAACAGATTACATCAGATCTATTTATATTCATTACGTCACTCTTTTGGTTGGGTATCATTAACATTTTTCCGATACGATACATATCTCGATACAGTGCCTGATGATTGGATTCAATGACACTATATTTCAAATCTATTCGATATAATTCAATGAAAAATACAGGGTTTTTTAATGATCAACCCCATTTTCACAAAAAATAAACATTAATGGTGCATTTATCTTCCATTTACTGAAGAAGAACAGACATAACAAAATGCATTTAAGTGCATTTTTTATTTATTTAACCTTTATTTTACCAGGCAAAACATTAAGAACAATTTCTTATTTACAATGTTGGCCTGGGCAGTGCATGCGACTAAATAGAACAACACATCTGGTCATCATTATTCATCCACAGCTTATACATGCTCCATACTTACATGTACACAGGAACGTGCAGTTTAACAGCTCTAAAGGATAAACATATCTACTAAACCACAACTGTGATACTAAACGTTTTTGTTAAACCACTGTCTGTGCAAAGCCTGTTTTAATCATCAAAACACTGAATCAAAGGTCAAAAGTATCGCATAAACAAGTTTCTTTCCTTTAAACAAGTCACACAATTGTAGTCCTCTGACACAATAATTTGGTAAAATATACAAAAAAATATATCGATACCACAGCCCACGATATCAATATTGTATCATTAAATTAAACGATTCGATATATCGGTATTTTGATATTTTTGCACATCCCTAGACAGTGCTCTGCGTGAGTGCGGTGTGCCACAGGGTTCTACATTAGCAACAGACCACTTAGATTTTGACACTTCCCCTGGGTGATGCCACATTTCTCTGTTTTGAAAATGACACCAAACCTCACTCAAAGTTCTGCAGAACTGTCTGAGATGTGCAGACTTCCTGAACTTAAAAACTCAGAATGAAACAGATGGTGGTGTTTGTCCAAACTAACCCACTGCTTGGGCCTGACAGTGTGACTGGTCCTCTGTCCTCTTACTGTCGTCCTGCAGTAATTGTGGACTCTATGACAGCACTAATGTGCTTGTCCAGTTTGTACATAAAGTCCAGTTTCTTTCAGTTGAGCCTTCGTGCTACCTTCCACAGGTGGATTTTGAAAAAGTAAAGAAATCCATGCATTTTACAAATGCATGGATTTCTTTTTCAAAAGAAATGCAATAAATCAGAAACAATGGAATTATTGCATTTCTTTGTATACAGGGGCTGGACCAGGACTTCCTGCAGCGCTCAAAGAATGTCCAGAACGCTGCAGCTCGTCTGCTGACAAAAAACAAGAGACTGTGTAACCTGGCTTCATACTGTGTGCAATTCAAAAGTGACTGATCATGTTTAAATGTCTGTACTCTGTGGTTCCTCTTTATCTGAGGGAGTCACTGCAGCCCTACACTGCACCCAGAGCCCTGAGGTCAGAGGTCAGCTGACCAGCTCCTGCTACTGTGCCCAAAGCCTCAAGACCAGAGGAGACAGCCTTTTCTGTGGCAGCCCCCAGACTATGGAACAGCGCCCTCTGCCTGACAGATCCTCTCAGGCTTTAGGTATGATGATTATTTGTGATTATTTATGTTTTGACTTGTGATTTTAATGTCTTTCAAAGTGCTTTACAGAATAAGAATTACCTTGTGTACGAATTGTGCTGTACAAATAAACTTGCCTTGCCTTAACACAGATAAGACTAGACTGAAAACCCACCTCTTCTCCCTGGCATTTAATTCTAGCTAAACAAGATATCTCGGTGTTTTATTGGTGTTTTATTGTTTTATTGCTCTTTTCCTGTGTATCGTGTTATCTGTCTATTTGTTTCTCCCTAACTTTTATGTGAAGAACTTTGGTCTGTTTTGAATGTGCTACAGAAATAAACATGAATAAGTCAAAATGGAACAAAGGATTTTATCTCCATTGTATGTACTTTGTAATATAGTTAATTTACGATCTTTACTTCAAACTTGTGGGCCTTGCTATGGATTTTAAAAGCTAAATATCAACCCATCCCTAAAAAACAAGTTGGTGTAATCCTCTGTCCATCCAGGGGTGGTTATTAAAAACAAACAAAATGGTGAACATAAACAAAAAATATTAAAAAGAAAGAAATTAGTTCCTCATGATGAAGGATTGGCTGTTGACAAGCGTATCATTGACAATTTGTAATGATGGAATCGCTCTAGATTAAAATATGATTCAATGTACAGCCCTATTATCATGACAAATATCCAGCCTGAAAAACAGCCTTTCCAAAAATCCACAGGGTCCAAACGTACTAAATGTATAATACAAATTAAAAAACACAAATAAGTCTTGTGGCTCTACTTACTTCTAGGGAGCCCAGAGTTTGCTTTTCAGCTTCTAATTTCTTGGTTTCCTCCTGAACCCGATAAGTTGCAACTTCAGGTTTCTGTTTATGACTGGGGACTTTAAGTGTTGAACAGTGGTCAAGAAATCTAGAGCAAAAATGTGACAAATAAATACAATATAATAACTTACATACAAGGAAACTGATTTTAAAAAGTCCATTCGACTGACCTCTTTTTCACAGCATTTAGATGTTCCTGGACCTCCTTTTTGTCTGCACGTTTCCGAGCAAGGGTCGCTCTAAATACATGTGCATCACTTTATTATAATAAAAAAGTACCGTAGTAGGCTTTATCAAATGTGCAGATCTGTACTTACAATATTGACAGATCCAAGATTTTCTCCAAATCTGCTAAAGAGGACACAGACATCTGCCTCCAGTTCTCCTCTTCCTTTATTTTTGATGGTCGTGAATGAGACTCAGCTGAACAAAAATGAACATATGACATGAAATATAAAGTTTAACAGTTATGTAACAAAAGGAAAAAAACAGATTCCTGCATTTAGACACTCCTTGTGATAAAAAATGCAGTGTTTCCCAATAATAGAGAAGACTATCCTGGCCCAGAGTAATCCATTTTTGCTCCTGTAGTTTAAAACAAGCTGAGAAATAAATTGGTAAAAAATAATTATACCTTTTGCTTATTGTACCATCATAAATATATAGAAGTAAATTTAGTTAATCTGTTAATCCTTTATTGATCTGTGACATAAGTGACATGTTTCATCAAAATAAAAGTATTGAATAAAATGATTCAAATATGTACAGTCTGTGCCACCACTTCAGTCTCATTTAAACACTAATAATGTGTGTTACCTTTTCTCTTTCGTGATATTTTGGGTTGAGTTGTTTTGCCAGTTTCATCTTCATTCTCACGGTCCTAAAGTAAATAAATGTTCAGTCTTTGGTTTTGATAAACACCTAAATGAAAGTGTCACATCTCACCTGCTGTTTGTTCACTTCTGTCTTTCTCTTTTTCTCATCACTTGTCTTCTTGCCTTTAGTCTTGGTGTTTGGAGCTTTGGAAGCATTTCGATTGGATCCTCTCAGTGGCTTCATGATCACACACACTCATTTACTCCTCAAATTAACACTTTTATCTTGCTTTTAGTGCTATTGCTAGCTAAATGTCTGTGTATCGTTAGCTAAATGTCTCTTCTACTCTCGCTGCAACGTTGACCAAACCTCTACTTATACCGTGTAAGTGTTTTGGTATTGTTGGGATCTACAGGTTCTATCTTGCTGCAAAAAAACTAATTATTTAACTCAATTATCGTTAAAACGTTAGATATTTGTGTTTCGCGCCGCTGTTTGAAACGTTCTGACAAACTGCGCATGCGTCAGACTGGGATAAAGTTGTGTAGTTTTCCCCTAGTTTTGTCTGTAAGGCACAAACGTCATGACATGTCACATTTCATCCAATCATATTTCTAGATAACTTAGAAGAACACTACATTTATTCCTAATTTTATATTGATCAGTTGTTTCAATGTGGCTTGTTTTTATCGATATATACAAAGCTAAGACAAGTCAATTGTATGTATAAGGCACAATTGATACAAGGTAATTTAAAGTGCTTTACAGAATAAGAAAGACATTAAAATCATAACAATATAAATAATCAAAAATAACCATCATAAAATAAACATTAAATAAGTGCAGAATAAAATCCTTTCAGCCATATGCAGCTAAACAGAACCGTTTGGAGCCTGGATTTAAACATTGACAAAGTCGAGGCCTGTCTCACATCTTTAGGAAGAATGTTCCAGGTTTAGCTGGAAAAAACTGAATCCTCCATGTTTAGTCCTGACTCTGGACCAGCAGGAGGCTGGTCCCTGAAGTCCTCAGAAGTGTACAAATTATATAAACAATTTCTGTTTACAGTTTCAGTGTAGTTAGCTCCTCGCTTCAGACAGATATATGGCAGTGTCCAGCAGAAATCTGAACACAACTGAAGAAGTGGCTTGGATGAGCAGCCAAACGTCTTCACTACTACAACTTTTTGTCCAGTTGACAGATTTTACTTTTACTACCGATATATACAATTTACTGGAACCAGTGTTAACTATGAATGTTGACTCCAGTACTTACTAGTTAGATAGTAAAAGAAAAAACCAATCTGTCAAGTGGACAAAGTTGGAGGAGAGCACTAATTAGAATATAAAGACGATTCAACAATGGTTTCAATTAAATTCCAATTTTAATTTTTCATCCATCAGACCAAAAAGTCCAAGATATTTCCTTTCCAAATATTGACTACATATGTCATTGTACATTATATGACGCAAATAAAAGGAACCTCATTATGAACACAAATATATACAAGTGAAGAAAAGGCCTTTGAGAGTCCATTTTCTTCAGACTCTTTCTGGAAGGTGAAATTTCCCTGTAAATCGCCCATCGTTGCGTATTTCAAAAGGACTCAGGACCTTCCTGAGGCCCATCATGTTTCCCCGAGCAATGTCTTTAAAAGTCCATGGATTTTGGTTGTTTTTCTCCCTCTCAGCTTGCTCTTTGTGCATCGCTTCAAGGTCCTCTCGGCTCAGCACCTGTTGACAGTTTATAAAATGGTTAAAAAATGTGCAAGTAGTATAGCCAAGTAGTAGGTAGCTGTATAAGACAAGACACTTTTGATAAATATGTTCACACCTTAGCAGGAAATGGGAGCTTCTTTGCCACTTCTGTAAGTATATGTTCAACTTCTCCCAGCTCTACTTTGCCACCAATTTCTACAATTAAACGGCCATATTTGACAGGAGTTACGTAGTGGTCAATGGCTCCTTTGCCTCCTCCCATCCGTTGTCCAAGACCTTTGCGTGTTATAGGTTTGTAGGGGGCATTGATCCGCCATCGTGCAAACATTGTTTTAGGATCCATTTTTCGATTGATGGTCAAACGCATCATCTCCATGTGACCCCAGTGAAGATAACCTCCTCCCAAAGCCTACATAATAACAAAAGAAGCTTTTGGAGTATAGATTGGTATAAATTCTTACAACTGTTCTTACAACAGGACAATACTTTACTTACTACAATTGCATATTGTCCCGTGATAAATGTATTTGCAGCTTTGGCTGGCCCTTGAATGTCTCGCAGTCTCTTCATTTCCTTTTTGGCTTTTTTAAAGTTGGGGACCTTGTTCAAAAACTTCAGCTTGGGTTTCTCTGGTAAGAATGCATCTATGAAGACAAATAATGACAGTAAGATTCGTATACCAAACAACCAATACTTTTAACAGGCAGTGGTCGAGGAGCTTTTGATCCTTTATCATGAAGTAACTATTATTATTATATTCTTTTTTATTTTATTCATAAACATATATTACATATAAAATACATTTAAACATACTATTTATAAAATCACTAAAGGTTGAAGGGTTCTACTTCAGTAAAATGTGTTCTCTTTGGTGCTGCCCACAACAAATACAAGCACAATAAATTCAATACATGACTTAATTACCTCTGTGGTCTGGAGGGATCTCATATGTCTTTAGTCCAGCACTTAAGATTTTGAGTTGACTCTGTAACAGACCTAGTGAAAAGAAATTTAACAAATTTAACTACAGTAACACATCAGTGCCATTGTGAGTTTAAATTATAGTTATTATATTTGTTGAAACTAATTAGGCCTGGAGGACAAATGCAGCCCAAACAAACACTGTCTGTGGCTCTCAAGTCCCCTGGTGAATAGGCCCACAGAATCATAGCCATAGTCAGTACTTTTAACAGCAAATTGAAAATATTCTACCAGAATACCTTCAAAAACAAGCATTGCAGTGTTATATAGACTAATCAGGTTTGTAGGCCTAAAATTATAGTGTTTATTCACAAACTCCATGCACCTCGCCCTTCGAGACAACTGTTGTTGTGATTTTGGGCGTTACAAAAATAAATGAATTGAATTGAATTGAACCTCCGGCCCGTGTCCCTCAGAAATTTAACCCTGATGTAAAACTTTAACTAACTGTACAAATACACAGGCCATTTGTGCTTAAGCAAATATTAAAAACAAATAAAGTGCACATATTAAAAACAAATAAAGTGCACATGAGAATCACTGCTTAGCCTCGGCTAACATCTTACTTGTTTTGGGAGCACAAACTAATCCACCAACAGCGGCTTTAAAAAGAGAAATCATGGCCGCGGTGATCACTAAGTTTTACACTAAATGTATTGTCATTCTGAGTAATTATTAAAATCTAAATAAACGGAAACTAGACTCGTATGTGCGCCATGCTGGAGCTGTGCAGCCGCAAGGTCAAGAAATAACTTCCGGTGGACGTAATACTACTTCCGGAACATGAGTTTACGGGGTTTTTTTTTGGTAATTTTTTAAATTTTGTTTTATTTGTTTTTTTTATGCTTTATTGGTAATAATCATGATTACTCCTTATCTAGTAGATAAGTACAAAGTCAGAAAAGTTTTCGTAAAATCTAGTTGTTCATTACTTCATAAAATGGTAGAAAACTTAAATAAGACATTAAAAAACACTGTTCAACTACACAATCAATGGGCTTTTTGAAGGTATGGTAGGACTTCTTCATCTGGAGATTATGCTGCAGTCTCAACTGAGCTTCATTTGCTCAATAAAAGGAGCAGGGTCGTGTAACACTTCAAATATGAGATTCATCAGTTCTTCCAAATAATCTGCAAGAAATCTTGAGTTTGAAAACACATTTTCTATGAGATGGTACAATATGCTGAACCTTGTTAAATTATGTTTGAAATCCCTTACTGTATGTAGTCTCAGTCTTAAATTCCTCCTTGGATGACGTCCCAAAAGCTACAGAGACGTCACTATTTCTGTGTTTAAGATCAGCATTTTCATTATGATGCATTGCTGCCAAGTATAACCTTATTTAAAAAAAACACAGCATTTTAAGGGATGCTTTCCTTTATTCAAATATCTTGCAACCTATAATGATATTGTTTAAGTGAAACTTAATGAATACTTGTTGGGAAAATACCTGCACAACATCCCAGTGGGTGGAAAGACGACATTTTTTGGAGTAAATTCCTGAATCAGATTGTGAAAAGTCTCCATTGAATATGTTTGAAGGTTGGGACAGAGTTTTGCAATATCTTCCAAAACGTGTTTGTTGTTGAGGATTTTGTCCAGTTTATTGAGTGCACTGGACCCTTGAGTTTAAATAATAACAGATCAGTAAAAATACTGAATCAAATACATTTTGTCATTTAACTCTTACCTTGTTGAAACCATTTTTGTGAGTTGTTTGTCTTTATATCCAGATGCGTACATTTGGGATACAGTGGGTTTTGGTGCTGGTGAATATTTTGCATATGGTTTATTAGTGATGTCCACTTTGCCACCTTCTCAGCTCCAGATGTTGAAGATGTTACGCTCCAGTACAGATGATTCTTTATAACACAGAGCCAATCCTTCAATGCAGCACAGTCTTTGTGACGAGAAAGTTTCTTAAGCCTCTTAGACAGCCCTATAGAAATAAGAGAGAATTAATCATGTTTATATTATACTTTACATTTTCTAGTGTTTTTAGACATGTTTTTTAACATTATCAATTTGCCTTTCTCAAAACTCCGGGTGTCATAAAAGTGTGCGATGTTTTGTTTTTTAAGAACCTCCTGGGTTTGGGGGCAGCTCTCAGTGACGACAGAGTCCACTTCCAGATCATTCACATTTAGATGATCTAAACACCGTTTCAGACCATCTGTTTTCATGTGGCCTTTTCCCATTTCATTGCTCTTGTAAAAACACAATTTAAAATATAATAAATATACAATATTTATCAGAATATAGTAGTTCTTCATGTTTTTGCCATTACAAACCTGTACAAGCTGAAGGTCTATAATTGTGTTGCTGTCTTGATGAGTCAGAGTGTAACACCCATAACCTGCAGCTCCAGCTGATCACATGGATAAAGAGAAAATAATACAAACCACAAATCACACAAATGTGTAAAGTGCTTTATACCAACCGGAGTCTGTCCACATGTCTCCACTGCCTTTAATCTTTCCTCCTTCTTCTTTAAGTTGGGCTAAAATTTGCTGCTGATCAACCTTCCATTTATGAACTATCGCAGGCTCGAGATAATTTCTAGCGTGTTTTCTGAAAGTGTCATATTTAAATGACTGAAGCTGCAAAGCTTTACAAAACTGAGAAAAGAGGAAAAGAAAAGAGCATTTTTGTCCAGACCCCAAAATTGTCAGGTTGTGATAATGTTCTTCCTGTGTACTCCTGTGTACCTTTTCAACTTGGTAGAATGACAAACCAGTGAAATAAATGGCAGCTGACATCTGGAAATTTCCAAGAGGTGTACTTCCAACAAGAGGCTGACTTTTCCAGTCTCTGCTGTAGTTACAGTGTGAACAGTATTGATCAAATGAGACATAGGTTCCCATACGGTGACTTTTAACTTCACAGGGCATACTGCAGACGGGGCACGAGCTGAACAACTGTCTGAGGCAGGATTCATAAACAATGTATTTAGTATTATTACTAGCTGGTCTTTCCTCTACCCTACAGGATTACAAAAAACAACATTAATGGCACTATAAGTCTTGGCATGTGCAATACATAAAAGTATGAACAACTTTTAACTTACGAAAATTCAATGTCCACTGGGGCTGAATCTTTATGAGGGACAGAGGAAGACTCTGTATTTTCTTTGGACTGAAGTGAGATGTCACAGTCAATGGGGGCCCAGTCTTCAATAACTTCCCAACGAGGCCTCTTCCTGGGAGTTCCCTGATTATTCCAGGTCATCTCGATCTCAGCACAGATGTTGTCAGGGGTCTGGGTTTCTATAAAGACCAAAGTTTAAGATTAGGGCCAGTTTTAATATATAAGCAGGAGCCGTTTGTGGATCACACTCACCTTTACTATGGGCATGTGCTGGTTTGGACTTCTTTGTTGATTTGTACTTCTTTGGAGTGATTGCAATAGGCTCTTCTTCTGCTTTTCTCTGTTCAGATAATTCAGAAACAAATCACGTAAAATTCAAATTATTTTCACCGATTGGATCTATGGAAATTGATTTCTGACAGACGCAGTATTCTTTTATAAATGAGGACACTCTACCTTAAGTTTATTTAGCTGTGGCCCTTTTTGACAAACATGAAGCATTTTATTGTAATAACTTATTTTGTTTTTTCTATTTTACATGGATAAAGAGGGTGATCAAGATTTTTCTTTCTTTGCATTTGTCCAGTTAAAAGTACAATCATTTTACAGCCCCACTAAATGTTAGATTAGATTATCCCAGTAAACACATGCTATAATTATCTCAGTAGACACATAAGGAATCATTAAAAGGAATTAGCTGCAATAAATAAATAGCAGAATGAAGCAATAATTAGCTAAACGTTGCATTTTCAACTCTCTACAGCTCAAATCTTACAAATAAAATAACAAAAACCTCAACACTATTGTAAAGAAAATGTGTACTTAAATATTGAGCTCCAAAATATATTGATCCAGCTTTCATTTATTGAACAATACGTCAATATAATAATAATCCTGAGGCCTAACAGTGACGGAGCTGAAGTTACAGTAACAGAGAGTTAACCAAGCAGCGCTGAAATATACAAAAACAACAGATACATTATTGGTAAAGAGGGAACTCACAGAGCATATACTGGAAAAAGATGCATCTAACGCTGCTTTTTTCGCTGCCCTCCTCCTCGCCTGGGCCCGCCTCCACTGTAGTCGTTTTAAATTCTTCTCACTCTCACTCACTTCTTTTATAGATTTTCTCTTCCCCAGCTCCCGCTCTTTCCTCCACCTCTCCCTCGCTCTCTCCAGGTACTGGGCTCTTTTCTCAGGGTCTGCATCTCTGCGAGCGCGATAGAGCCTTTGCCTTTCTGCTCCAGTTATTGGCATTTTAAAACCACCTGTTATTTCATATACACATGTACATTTTGGTTAATAAAAATAACTCATTGATGTTAAAAGTGAATTAGATTTATATAATGGCATATTTGGTGGGGGTAAGATAATGTTGTTGCCACATCTGTCCTGGGGCAGAGTGACATAAATAAGGCTTCCAATCAACGCCAACTCCACCAACTCCACTCACAAACCACATTCATACCAGGCAAGGTCAAACAAGTGTCTTGCTTAAGGACACAATGACAGTTTACATTGAATTTTCTTTTCATGCAGTTTCTTGTGTTTGTGTCTATGTGGAACTCAAAAGGAATTAATTTAACAGATTATAATGTCATTAAAATATATGTCTACTAAACTGAGAGCGGGTCATCCCTGTAACAGACATGTCAGGCCGTGTGACACTGGTCTGAGTCATCCCTGTAACATGTCAGGCCGTGTGACACTGGTCTGAGTCATCCCTGTAACATGTCAGGCCGTGTGACACTGGTCTGAGTCATCCCTGTAACATGTCAGGCCGTGTGACGCTGTTCTGAGTCATCCCTGTAACATGTCAGGACGTGTGACGCTGGTCTGAGTCATCCCTGTAACATGTCAGGATGTGTGACGCTGGTCTGAGTCATCCCTGTAACATGTCAGACCGTGTGACTGTGACGGTGGTGGCGTAATGGAGCTGACAGTGACATGGCTGACTCCTTCAGGCTAATCTGCTCACTGTTGCTAGCCTTTGTGTCCAAACAGCTTATTATGTAAAAGTAAAAAGTCAACCTACCCCAAGTCTCCAAATCCAACAACACTGCCACAGAAAGCGTTAATACAATAAAAACTTACTAAAGCTGGGCTCTTGGTCGGTACGTGACGTCACTTCCTGTACACGCACACGTGGGCTGGACACGTTCTTTTTGCCTCTTGTTTGTAAATGAAAACATGTGTTTATTATTATTTATCTGATGTATCTTACTTTGTACATTTCCATTTATATCAATAAATCCGTGACATTCTCGTTTTGTTTTGGTGACAGAAAAGCTAACGTGACCCACGTGACCCACCCACGTGACCCACCCACGTGACCCACCACACCGATGACGCGCTGGATAAATGTGCAGCTCAGAACGGTTTTGTTTTGTTTTATGAGACAATAGTTAACAAAATTATTCTAGATTCGAAAAGGAAAAAGAAGGGTTTTAAGGATATGTCTGGCCTTGATAGTGTCAGGTCGATAGATGGCGCTAATATCGTTCATGATGTGGTGTGAAACTCAAGGGTTTTAGTAGAGATAAAACATCCAGGTATATTTAGTGCACACGACACAAGACTGTAGAAGCTAAGGATGTTAATAGTGTCTAACTTATGAGCTTAATTTTATTATTGCAAAAACCTGGCAAAAAACATGACAAAGTGTTTAAGTTGGAGCCTATGTGCAAAACTTCACACAAAGAAGTTTATTACAGTTTTATTTTTCACAATGATAGAAAATATTTCCATAGGAAGCATTTATAGACTACATTTATATAAAAATATAAATACATAAAACATAGTAATAAACAACAGACGCAGTCAGCACTAAATGTCATGGTACAGAAGATCATATTTGGGTACATTTCGAGGGTCTATGGGGCTCTGGACGATCATCTTCCCTCTCATGGCTCCTCTGTAAATTACTTCAATCAAGTCCATAAAATCCTGTTTGGTCTTAAAGCTCCCGACAAACTTTGTGTGATCTGGGGAACTAGAAGAAAAAAAATATGGTTAGGAAAACTAAAGCGTAAGATAAAAATACAGTAAATCATGAAGAAGTGTTTGTGAGCAGCTCCAGTAAAAAGAAAGAGCCATTTTATGTCTCTAATTGGTTATTGTATGTATGAATGCAGCTGGTGATTCATAAAGTTTATATCAATACTTTTGAGGAAACTGAAATACTGAAAAGATTTGTTGTACTGTGTTTTTGTTTAGGAATATCCATTAAATTTACCCTTTAAAATACATATCTCAGAATGATGTAATAGTTTCAAATCAAAATTATCTATTTATTATCGAAACAAATCCCCTTGAATTACAGAAAATACATTATTCAAGCAACCTTTTTCTTTCTTTTCTAGATTATGTCTGTATAATCCCTCAGTCGTCCAGGTCTAATTCATAGTAAAAGCCAAAGACTGAACTGAAGAAGCGTCTTGGATGAGCAGCGAAACGTCTTCACTCCTACAACGTTTTGTCCAGTTGACAGATTTAACTTTGGCTTTTACTATAGATGATGGAGATATAATATACATGCAGACTTCTCTCTTTCACTCAGCCCTTCATATCATAACAAGTGATGAATTTAAACCCACTCTTTGGAAAACTAGGCTGTCCATCACTGTCAGAAGAGAACAACACTATACCATGTACTAATAAGGGACTACTTGATAGACTACCTGAATATCTCACTTGAACGTTTAATCCAATATCTCATGATTGTATAAATCTACAAACTGACTGCACTAGAACTGAAATGGGAAAAAAGCTTTTGATTATTTTGCTTTCCAAAAATGGGATACATTTCAAAGACATGCAAACTGGATACACACCTGCAGCTTTTTTTTTTTTTTTTTTTTAATTGGACCTGTGTAGTTATGTATTTTGTTTGTTTTAATTTGTATTGTTATGCTTTTTAACAGAGCTCTAGTGACACCAGTGTGGTACTCTCACAGAAAGTGTACCTTAAATTACTTGTTATACAGCATATTAACGTTAGTATAAAAAGCCAACATTGTGTTTCCTCATATTTCACACATAATGCATAAAATAAAGTGATCTTACCCATAATCCACTTTGATGTGCTGCCCGTTGAAAAAGAAAACAGTGGAGGGGATGTAACTTATGTCAAAATATCTGCTGTAAATAGGAGCTTTATCCACATCAACGATATAAATAGACGCCATGTTACTCAGGTCATGTGCTGTTTTTGAAAGCTGAAAAACAAACAGTAAGTTGATAAAATGCCTTTCATGTGCAGTTTTTTCTATTTTGATACGATAGCCAAAATAAACTCTTACTATCTCATCCAGCTGCAGACAAACAGAGTCCTCGTCTCTCCCAAATCTCAGGACGAGGACCTTTTCCGCTACACCTTTAATGGCTTCATCTATATCCTTTTTGCACGATAATTTCGGTAAAAACAAACTCATTTTTACAGCTAAATGCTAAAACTAAACAGCGCTGTTTATGCGGTACGACGGTGAAAAGAGTCCGTGTGGAAACAGTATGCGGCACTTTTTTTTAAACGCCACTTGTTTCATTCCGGATCAATATTAACGACGCACCAAAACAACGTGACCTTTCAAATATGAAGCGAGATGTGAACGTTGAATAAAAACACTTGGAAATCGGATCAACGCATTCAAATGACTATAACATCTACTTTTTCAGAAACCAGGCAATGTGTGAATTAAATTTGAATCGCTTCTTTTTTCCTGGTTAGATTTGAAAGCCACAATCACGATGCTGCGTTTCCTCACTGCCCGGGATTTGAGTTTAATCTTCAAGAGAAGTGTTCCTGCTTCGTCATGCCTTGCAAAGAGACAGGTGAATCGCTTTCAAAGAGTTAATTTCTGCACAACAAGCCCCTCCAGGAAAGATGCCTCGCTTCCCAACCCACGTGTATCAGATGGACCAGAGACTATAGACCTGGATAAATGGAAAACTGTCATGAAGTCAAAAGCTACACCAGAGGACAAGATACAAGTGGATGAAGGTGAAGATGAGGAGGAGACAGAGGGAGACATGACACTTGAAGCAATCCGTGAACTGGTTTCAATGTGGAGGCTTGCTGGAAAACTTGTGCCTCAAGAAATCACTGATGAGGAGCTCCAAACTCTGGCAGAACTCAGCACAAAGTCTGCAAGAAAGAAGTACCTAAAGTATCTAGCTATCAGAGAGGGTCACAAGAAGTCTAGGAAAGAGAAACAGCAGAAAAAGAAAGCCCACAGGGAAGCCTTGATGGAGAAAAGGGTTGAGGTCGAGGGTGATGGTCAAAAAGAACCAGAAATGAAAAACTCTTTAATTTTACAGTTTTGGAACCGGTCCTTGGACAGACTTTTGGCCTGGAGGAGCGCCCAAGCTATGGTTTTTGGTCAGCCATTGATTTTTGACTTGAGTTATGAGGACAATATGACAAAACAAGAAATTGAAAATACTGTATCCCAGCTCATGGAAGTTGAGGCGTGGAACAGAAGAGCCATTGATCCGTTTCATCTACACTTCTGTAACCTGCAACCGGACAGTTATTACAAACAGCAGCTGATCAAACGCTATGGGGAAGAAACTTGGGATCGACTGTTTATAACCAGCACCGAAAAGCAACATTTTGAGGTTTTCCCACGTGAACAACTTGTGTATCTCACTGCTGATTCTCCAAATGTCCTTCGCACCTATGATCACAATAAAGTCTACATAGTTGGGGCTTTAGTCGACCGCTCAATCCAAAAAGGACTGTCTCTAGCAAATGCAAAACGTTTAAAACTTGCCACAGCACGTTTGCCTCTGGATGAGTTTCTTCACTGGGAGATGGGGGCTAAAAATCTGACTCTGGACCAGCTCATTCGCATCATGCTTATGATTAAAGACACAGGCAAGTGGGAAGAGGCTTTGCAGTTTGTGCCAACAAGGAAACATGATGGATTTCATCCTCACCAACGGAAAGAGACCAAATCTGTGACAAATACAAGTCAAAAGATATTTAAAAGTGGGAGCAACTCAGCAAAAGACTTGATGCTTGGCAACAGGAATATAAAACCTACATTAAATAGACCAAAGACTATGAAAGCCAAAACAGGAAAATCAAAACAAGCAAACAGAAATGGAAACTGGTGGGATGAGTGAGGACAGAAGGCTTGAACTAATGCTCAAAAACCACATTTAAATAAAAAAAAAGCTTTTATTTTTTATTTGTTGAAGGCCAATCTCATGTTTTCAGAGCAAAGGACACTGTGCAACATTTTGCTGAATGACTGAGGCTTAATACAATCCTCCATCAGCTCTTCTCATCAAATACAGATTGATAAACAAAAATAAAAATGCTTAAAACATTTTGAAATACCTTGATTCTTTTTACATCTCTCATAAAACACTGCAAGAATTACTGCCAAGAACGTCCCATCACAGCAGGGAATTGTACAGGACCTGTGTAATTTACAATGTCCATGTTTGAATTGAAGACGAGGACGAGTGGCCCTTAAATTATTGCATCATCACAATTACATCATTTTTGCTAGTATTAAAAAAGCTATAATAACAGCAGCTTAGAAGTTCAAGTATGAATAAACACACAGCCTTCCACAATATAATACTAGTCCTGCTTGACGATCCTAGAATCACACAGTTCTGTTTAAACCGTTTTTCCTCACCACTACAGCAGTAATAAATTAGCTCTTTTACCTTAATGGCTTTTATGAAAACTGAAGCGGCAGATAAAAGGCTGGTCAAGAGTTCATTGATCACAAAATCTCCACAGCATTTGTCAACAGTAACACTCGTCTCACAGCACGATGATGTCCCCAGTGCAGCGCTCGCAGCAGTTGAAGGTAATGTTTTCATATCGAGTATATGGGTGAAACCTGCCAATACTCTTTTTATTATTAAGAAAGTTTGATGCGGAATCGTCACTCAGAGGCGTCTCAGTCTGGCCTTCAGAATGGGAAATTGGGTCCAAGATCTTAAGTACCTAAAAGACAAACTGATACTTAAAACATGTTTCTTATTCGATATGAACTTTCTTAGACGGTTGTATTTGTACCTTCTCGGCCATCTTCTCCGCTGGCGTGCTGCAGAGTTGTTCAGAGTTGGTGCTACTGCCTTTAGCCGCGTTGCTGCTTGTGTTTCCGAGCAGATGAGACTTGATGGCGTCAGCGAGTTTGTGATTCGCTGCGGCCAGTTCACCCGTGCTGAGAGGCTGAGCACTGGGGTAGTACGTCTGCTGTCTGCCCCACTGAAGGGAAACCAAGAGCTGCTCCAGTGACCTGTGAATTCAAACATTAAGGGTTATGTTCATGTCCACAAATCAGACATTTTGAGAACTATTCTGTAATACGGTGTGGAACTGAGTTTAATGTAGATAAGGGTGAGCAACACTGACAAAAATGCAGACATCGGCTAAAACGCTCTGTAAATGTTTTGAAGCAGTGCTGAAATAAATAATAAAAGAAAAGAAAAATGCAGAAATGTCACATAATACACTTGTTGGGAAGATTACACGAGATATTTCTGGACATTTTATTTTTAATCAGTTTTTTGCCGTCATCTTAAATGACTTGATATTAAAATTGTGCATATCTCAAAAGATGTGATATTATGCACTCTTATTCCACCTGTAAGCATAAAGAATCGCAGATGTGTTTGTATTAAACATTGTCCCAGTTACTTAAACATTAACCGACATCTTGAAGGCCATTATCTTCTCCTGTTACCTGTGCGTTTGAACCATTTCCCTGGAGAACTCTTCTCTTTCCAGCAGCAGATCTTGAATTGCTCCTTGGGCTTCTCTTGTTTGTCTTTGTAGAGCTGCTCTGGCGTTTGTCAGCTCCTCCGCCATCACTCTGAAGAAGAATGAAGTATATTACACATTTATGAGCAATACATAAAACATAAACCGTTTGTAAACTCTGGCCAGTGGGTGTTATGGCAAAGACATGAATCACATTTTTCCCCATATTGATCCATCTTTTTAAACAAGATAAAATGACTTTCAGTATTGATTTCATGGACATAAACAAGACACTAATCATTAATCATTGCCACTGAACCCCCTCAAAAAGCCCAGTGAATGCATTTCTCCAAAAAACACTCCAAACTACAGAGATTTTGCTGCACACCCCCGAAAACAAAAAGACCAAAGTATACAATGACAATTAGAAATGATTAAATCTGCTTTTATTATGGATCAGACCTGGACGACTGAGGGATCACAGACAATTAGAAACGATCTCAATCTCAATCTTGGCTCATGTTATGGCTTTGTCTATAGTTTGTACCTGCTGGCGAGAAACTTGCTCCTCCAGACGTCACACTGGATGCTCATGCGTTCGAGTTGCTCCGCGGTGTGAGACAGGCCTCGGCCCAAAGCCTCGTTCTCCAGGATCAGCTGGTTCTTCTCTCGGGCCAATCTCTCAAACTGGTACTGGAGATCATCACCCACTGAGGCCACCAGCAGCTTCTTCAGCTCACGGTTCACCTACAAACAATAATACAGTGCCAGTGTAAGTTTAATTTGGTTATTGGTAATGCATAGTCACACTATTAGTTTCATTCTTATGTTAAACTCTTTAATCATACATTTCATAGTTTCACACTTTGGAAGAAATCTTTGTGTTAAATGACAATGATTAAAGGTCTGTTTTGTTTATGTTCAGGAAGTTAATGTTAAAAGTCATTTTTATTTGTTTCAATGGGACAAAGTACAATTTTGATTAATTATTTTGTCATATGGTCTGCCCTTGACACATGTATAGTTATTGAAACTGGACACAAATAACAAAAGAATAACAAAATAATTTAAAATCTACGACCAAATCACAAGAATTTTATGAGCATCGTTGTACAGTGCACAGAAGAAATGCTTATCTTATCACAAAACTAATCCTAACTCAGGCCATAACTCTTTAGTGACGTAGTACTTTTCTTTATGCTACTTGCCTCTGTTTGCACACGCAGCTGATTGCACAGTCCTTCTTTGTCCTGTAGAAGTCTTCGTTCAGAGTTCTGTAGTTTTTCCAGTTGAATTTTCCAGTCCTCCACCAGGGGCATTGAGGGCGACCCCTGGTCCTCTCCCAGCTGTCCTGACTCTCCTTTGCCTTCTGCAGGGCCCTTATGGCTTCTTCTGCTTATCGCGGCCCGGGGCACCACTATCCTCACAGCTTCTACCTCAGTACACGCCTCTCTACTCACTTTCCCCAGATGTAACACCCCAGGAGTCTGAGGGGTGGCGGGGCGCGGTGGAGATGGGACTGGAGACTTTGGGCTACGTTTTGGACTGGCTACTCTTAACGTGGGAACATTAGCTGGAGTTGGTGATGGTGGTTTGTCTGTTGTTGTAATTTCTAGAATGGCTTTTGGTTTTTCAGTTTCCATGCCATCACCCGAGCCCCGAACAGGCACATGGGACGACGCTGCAAAACACACACAGAAAAAAGTTCTACTTAAATAGACAGTCCTATTTAGGATAATACTAGTCATGCTATAAACCACTACTAAATTAATTCCATAATATAAGTGCTTGAAAACATTTAAATTGATCTGTTGGCAACAATGTACTGCAGTATGGCAAAAGACAAAGTTTAAATCTGTCAACTGGACAAATAGTTGTAGGAGTGAAGACATTTCACTGCTCATCCAAGCCACAGAACTGCAGCAAAACAACTTCACTCCTACAACTATTTGTCCATTTGACAGATTTAAACTTCGTATTACACAGACGTACTGCAGTATGATTTATGTCAATAGTAAATCTGTCAATTTCCTCTTTTCCAAGTGGACTCTGGCCCTACAGTCTTGAACTCTCTCTGTAAATGGATGCACATTAGTCCTGGACACTTCTGCAGCTGTCCGTCCATGGGAGCAAATCGCTTCTTCACTGTGGTTCTCCTCCAGTTTTCTTTTATTTTTTACACTGTTTTTTTTTTTTTAGCTTTTACTTGTTGAGAAGGAGGGTCTAAGGACAGGGGATTTTCTGGGACACTTCTGCATTTGCTTGTTTTCTGTTGACTAATTTGTTTGCCTGTTGGTTAAATCATTTCTCATGTTCAGTCCTAAGAGGCAACTGCTGCTGTGATTTTGAGCTTTACACCAATAAATTGAATTCCAATCTTCTCAATTAATGTGATAATACTAAAATGAATCTTAATATAATTCAAGAATCTTAATGCAATAATCTTAATCACATCAGTCATGTGGAGACACTGGTGTGGCTGTCTGTTTAAAACATAAATGTCACTGTCCTTGTCTGCTGTAAAGTCCAGAATAAAGATGAATAGAACAGAATCATGGGATGTGATTTAATATGAAAACATCTGTAAAAGCTCATACCCCTCACAGCTGTGGTCATGATGGTGATGATGAATCCACTGCTTCAGGAAAATCTGTGTCCAAATCACTCCGTTTCCTGAAAAAAACATGAATAAAAGCCTGTATTAACACGTGTATATGGCAGTGTTTACAAAACAGCAAAGAGGAGCTCCAGTCAAAGGCCACACTGATAAAACATGATCAGTGCAAATGATCTAATCTGGAGACAACAACAAAGCTCCAGGACTGTCTGAAAACAGCAGGATTTATGGCGTGGAGGCGAATTAAACCTTATGCTACTTGTTTATATTTACAATAAAACTCCAGTTACACGGGGTAATGAGGGTTAAGACACATTACACATATTATAAATCTAGAGTTTCGATGTTAACATACCTCAAGTTCTTCTGTGTGAAATACCCTGAGCCGCTTTTTCAGTGACCGGAGGTTGCTGACGTCTACAGGGGTGTTAAAATCCTGAGCTTTGTTTGTCAGGCGCTATTTCCGGCCATCCAAAGGGTTTCTATTAGATAAATTAAGTTTTACAAATTTCTGTCGACCAAAATTGATACTATGAATTTGTATTAACTATTACGAATATAATTTCTTTAAGTATTTTGAAATCTTAAAGCCTGGAATACAAAAATGAGGGTATACCGGTCCGCTCAGGCTGTGTCCGTTTTCCATAAAAAATGTTTGATTCATTTCGTCAATAAATCTATTATGTTGTGCATCCCGTTGTTTCATAAATGTCTTATAATTTTATTGAGTCCTAATCAGTGTTTTGCGAAATAATCACTATTTTCTAAACTTAGTTGCTGTGCGGAACGTTGGAGTTATATAGACACCTGCCACTCGGACCAAAATAACGCGAGCACTCCGTTATTTAAAGGCATTTTTGTAGCCGGTGTCGTTATTTATGTCATTTTAGAGTCCAAAAATGCAATCAAATGACTAGAGTGGCCGCAGGTGGTTTAGCTGTGGTGAAATAGACAGATTATTTATGAAAAATGGGAGTACAAGGGCTTTGGCGACTACTGGAAAGTACAGGGAAACCCATCAACCCAGAAACACTGGAGGGAAAGATCCTGGCTGTGGGTATCCTTTTCATTTACAACTCATTTTTTATGACTATTGCTCTCAAAGCTTCCATGTTTTATATCTGATTATATTATTAATGTGTGGACTAATAAATGCAGGGTTGTGGTTGACCTGTGCACTTTGTAAAGCATTATTTGTAAAGCTTTATCCTTAAGAGACTTTTCTAGACATCAGTATTTGGCTGAATCAAGCAGTGAAAGGGGTGAGGGACAGACATGGAAACAGTGTCCAGAATGCTCACCTGCTCACCCTCTTCCACCGCATCTGTAAACTGCTGTTCTTCCGCATCAGGCCAGTGTTTGTGTTTGATGGAGATGCACCTCTGCTCAAGAAACAGACCCTGGTGAGTCCAAGAGCTTAATAACATTATTTTATTATTTGTATGGTTGTAAATAAACAAACATCCACTGTATAAATGGTCATGAGTTCTAATTGTCTTTACTTTTAGGCTTTGAGACGGCAGAGAAAAGAGGAGCTAAGTCTTGAGTCCAAACAAACCAATGAGAAACTCCTCAGGACTTTTCTGAAGAGACAAGCTCTGAAAGCGGCACTCGGAGATAAAAGGTAAACAATCTGCAGGGTTTGGGGTTTTCTTGTTGAGTTATTATTAAATAATGTTTAAACAAATACTAAACTACATATTTTAGTATTTGTAGTTTTTGACTACCTCGTGTGTTATTTACTTTTGTGCTTCTACAGTCAGGAGCCTTTTCCCAGTCTCTCCAGTGTGAGGAGACATGAGGTCGATGACATTTATGTTCTTCCTGCTCTTCCAGCTGCAGAGGAGAAGGAAAATAGCAGGTACCTCTCATTAAACAAAAACATCCTGTACTTTGTTTAGGTATTGAAGCGTATTGTTTTTGTTCCTTACAGTTCTGAAGAAGACGATGATGAATCTTCACATGAGGGATCTGCTAATACCTCACACCAGGTATTATTTGGGAGAAAAAAAATATTTCACAGGATCTTGTAAATTTAGATTGTATAGCTCGAACTTTTTCCCTTTTCATATCTATTGTTTTGTTGTTTGTTCAAGGATGATTTTTATGAAGACCCAAACTCTGTTGACATCAATTCAGAAGAGTTTGCGAGTCTTCCTCCTGAAATGAAGCACGAGATACTTAAAGAAATGAAGGAGTTTTCTAAAAGACGGCGCACCATGTACCAAACACCTCCTGAGGTACAGTTTACACAGTACAGTTCTTCACATGCCTTGTTTACACTTCTGAACGTGGATTTGTTGATTTTTTGTAGCGTTCTGGAGACTTCTCACAGTACCAGTTAGCCGGTTTGCTGCAGAGGAATAAGTTGAACCAGCGTCTGGAGGGAGTGGAGAAAGAAATGAGTGAGCGCAGTGCGGGCAGTGCTCCTCAGGTCTGTGGGGATCAAGAGAGTCACAATGTGGAGGCTCAGAGGCTGGTGTCAGAGGATTATTCTCACTACATCCTTATTAAAGGTAAAAGCAAAACTCATAAAGTGACACTGTGCATTATACTGAGAATAGTTCAGCCTGACCCAAATTAACATCCATGTTGGTTCATAAATCATTTTGTAGTTTTAAATATTCTTCATAACATTTTTATTAGATCAATTCCTGCCATCACAAAATGGTCAGGAATGTCAATATTTCTCCTTTAGCTTTTTTACTGGTGTATGACAAATATTCATGAGAAATATTCTTTAAAAATATATTTATGTGATTTGAAAGCATACAGATATGACAAAGTTTCTATTTATAGTTTATGAAAATCACTATATTTGAATTAGTGCTTTTTTTTTTCTTTTATTACATTATTATTACAATTTATGAAACTGTAAAAAGGGATAATTTATTGGACCACAATTGCAGTGAAGTTTAATATTTAAGATTCGTAACAGATATTCTAGTCAGTTGTTCTTTATTCTTTTATCTTTTTCTTCACAGGTGCCTCAAAACGGGAGAAAGCTCCACAGACTCAACCACAGGCAGCAGCAGCGCCTTGGTCCGGGAGCTCTCTGTCCGGAGTCAGGAGTCGAGCAGCGGGTAAACCAGAACCTCTGTGGCGTCCCGTCTGTGAGGAGGACGAAAAACAATGTGATCCTGTTATTCAAGACAAAACAAAAGACCAAAAACCCACTGTGTCAGAAAAGTGTGAAGATGATAATGCGTTACCACCGTCACCACGGACTCTTGAGGCTATACGAGCCGCTCTGAACGACAGCTCAGATGAAGACGGGGATCGTAATAACACGGATGGCAGTGTCTCTCCTCGCACTTTACTCGCAATTCAACGAGCCATGGCTGAAGATGGAGGCGATGATCAATTTAAAACAAACACCAAATCTGATGGGCTGCAGTCTGTTCCTCAAGTGATTATTGATACGTCAGATGAGGATGCAGAGGAAAATCAAATGGTCGTTGATACAAATTCACAAAGCAAGATTTTAGATCGGATTGACAGTCAGAGCTTGGACGTAAAAGACAGTTTATTAATGAGTAGTTCAGATGATGAAATGGGAGATGTTATTGCACAAAGAAACAAAGCTCTTAGATCCGCAGCTCAACCGTATGAACCACTTCAAAAGTCAGAAAAACAAAATGTGGAGATACTGTCAGAGAAAGTGAGAATAAATGAGCCACGTGATTCAACTGGAGAAGTTATTGGAGACAAGATGAGCACTGAATATTCTGAGATAACTCATTTCAATCTGTCAAAGAGGGAAGCTGCTGGGTTTTCAGATGAGTCGAGAAAAAGTGATTCTCAATCCTTGGTACCAGAATTAATTAATACGGAATTTGCCAAACAAGATGCCAATGGAGGTTTTGTAAAGCCAGAAGAGCAGAGTGAATCAGAAGGTTTACATTTAATCTGTTTCAAAGATCAAAATTATAGTCATTTTACGATTTGAACTATTTTAAGTACATGTGCTTACTTGCAGAGAGCTTTGTTGAAGTCTCAGAGGAAGAAAGTTCAGATGAAGAGATTGAATCGACTGATGAAAAGACCAAAGAAGAAGAAGAAACTATAGATGACAGTTCACCGGAGACGACCAGTGAAGCAGCAGAAGTCTCCAAATCTGAGGATGTGCAAGAAGAAACTCACAAACGGGAGGAAATCCAAGAAGAGATCCTAGAGAAAACACAGACACGGCCTTCTGCATCAAATGAATGGGACCAACTGGACGTGGTTAGTCCAAGTTTCTGCTGTACTAATTATATTATGACTGTTTTTGATGATTTTTCAAGTGCACATCAACATTTCTTCAGGGGTAAAATTAACTAACTAAAGACCTCAATGCTGGTGTTAATCACAGGCTTTATAAAATTAATCTAACAATTATTTAAACCTAAACATTCCACTCTTTTGTACATAATGTATTTTAGATATGAATAAAAGTTACAGCAATATATTATTTTTCAAAAGTTTAAAAATGTGTTGTTTTTTTGGCCTTTCTTCTGCAAAATGTCTTATAATCTTTTGTAATTAATTGTTCATGCAAAATATGAGAAAACAAATCCAAAGCGAGGTCCACAAATGTATGTTAAGTTGAAGTAAAGATCCCAAATGAACCTTTAAGTGAAGGTGTGTGTTTTGTGCGACAGGAGGAGCTGGAGGTGCTGGAGAGTTCTCTTCAGGCGCAGCAGAACCAACTGAGGGAGCAGAAGCAGCAGCAGGAGCGAATGGCCAACACGGTCACAGGACAGATGTGTTTGGAGAGTCAGGTAAGACAAACGGGAGACAATTAAATTAAAATACGATGATCGGGGCTCTCCCTTACAACCTGGTGCAAAACACAACTCACAAATGTAATGATAAATGACAGTATATACAGTATATGCTCTCTAAAGGTAAACATTTGACCGTACATAAACAGTCATTTCAATAATAACCTTAAATAATAATTAACTATAACTTAATCCTTATGAGTCTTTGGTTGTTGAATATTTTCACTCTGCGCCTGTAACTGACCAAACTGTCCCAGAGATCGTCTCCAGTCTGAGTTCATCTACACCTCCATGTGTTACTCACTAAACTTCTAAAGTCTGTGCTCAGTTTGCTGTCACCACTCACTCTCATAGTTAACATGTCACTTCAGTCTGGAACATTCCCCAGAGCTCTGAAAACCTTTAGGAAAAGCTCGATCACCACGAAGAGCAGTGTTAATGCCACAATATTGAATAATTACGATCAATCTCAAATCTGCAGTTTTTAGGCAAAGTCCTCGAAAAAGTAGTTTAGAATCTCACACCAGGACTAAACCAGGACTAAACAGAACATTCTTCCTGAAGATGTGACTCAGGCCTCGACTTTGACAGTGTTTAAATCCAGACTCAAACTGTTCTGTTTATCTGTGACTGAAAGGGGTTTATTCTGCACTTTTCTCCTTTTAAATGTTCATTTTATGATGATTATTTGTGATTATTTATATTTTGATTTGTTGTAATGTGACATTAATGTCTTTCTTATTCTGTAAAACTTTGAATGATTTGAATTGTGTAGATAAACTTGTCTTCCCATAAACGTCATAACATTTTACACATAAACAGACATATATGTGTCTGAGCTGAGCTGATGAGTGACGGCAGCTGAGGGGTTAAACTTTCAGGGATGAGTTTCTTTTTTGTGTCTCTGCCAAATATTCCCTGAGCTGAAGTGGAGCCAGGATTATTTTACCATCTGAGCCGTGCTCGGTGTAATCTGTGTCCACAAACCTGCGTCTGTGTGTCTTTAAACACCAACTCAACAGTTAAAACCTTAAGGGTAATATCATTTATACCAGCGGCTCGTTACCTGATATGTTCAGATAATTAGCAGCAAAGAGCAAAGGTATTGAGGACAGATTTGTGAGCATCAGCGTAACACTGCTATACAACTAAAATAAACCCACTTAATGGTCTCGTATCAAAATACAGCTGCATTTCTTTAAACATTTTTAAATCACAGAGTCACAGTCACATTTTATAAGTGTTAAACTTTTCTAGAAGAGGAGAATAACGAGAAAGTTTGTGGATTTTAGTGTTACTACATTTGAAAGAGAAAAACAAAATACTTGAATTAAATTTGCAATATTAGGACAGAGTGCAACATTTATAATGATTGAACAGCGTCGAGGGAAAAAGTGAATAATGAAATGACAACTGTGTATTTATTTTGACTTCAGCCATAATCCACAGACGCCTGTTGTATTTGTTGTTGACTGATTTCCTTGTTTCCTTGTTGTTCCTCAGGAGCTCCTTCGTCTGTTCGGGGTCCCGTACCTCATCGCCCCCATGGAGGCAGAGGCTCAGTGCGCGGCCCTGGATCGCTCCGACCACACACACGGGACCATCACGGACGACTCGGACGTTTGGCTGTTCGGAGGACGTCACGTCTACAAGAACTTCTTCAGCCAAAACAAATATGTGGAGCATTATCAGTACAGTGACCTGCAGAACCAGCTCGGTGAGGAGGATGAGGAGGATGAGGATGAGGAGGATGAGGAGGATGAGGAGGAGGAGGAGGATGCACAGGGTCTAAATAAACATATTATCCATTTGTTCCTGTAGGTTTGGACAGGACTAAACTCATAAACTTGGCGTATCTTCTGGGGAGTGACTACACGGACGGCGTCCCGGGGGTGGGATATGTGACCGGGATGGAGATCCTCAACGAGTTTCCTGGACCAGGCCTGGAGCCGCTCACACAGTTATAGTGAGGACACATGGTTTTGTTTTTATAAAGGTTTTCTACTTTTTCTACTCAATCTTCTAATTCATGAGCAGGAGCAGACGGTCAAATGTTAAAATTCTTTGATATAAACAGTTTTATTTGCCAAATATAAAGTTAAATTCTTACTGAAATTCTTTTTCAGTAAATGATATACTGGCTTTTGGGAAAATAAAACAAAATATCTCATAAATATCTGACTTGTCCCATAGATTTAGTCGTATATTTGTGTACTTATAAGTATTCCTTGTATACTATAATGTACCTGTTTTACTCCCACAGTGAATGGTGGAAAGACGCCCAGGAGAAAAAGCGTTTGACGGAGAATCCCAAAGACACAAAAGTGAAGAAGAAGATCCGAGAGCTGAAGCTGACGCCTGGATTCCCAAATCCTTCTGTGGCTCAGGCGTATTTACATCCGGCCGTCGACCAATCAGAGAGCTCCTTCAGCTGGGGCCGCCCACAACTCGACATGATCAAAGAATATCCTCAGTGATGCAGAGTTTGAGTAAATGTGTTGAGTTGTGATTCTGCTGTATTTCCTTGACTGTTTCATTACATTTTGTCTGAGTCGTTTTGGTTGGAACAGCCGCAGGACTGAGGAAACTCTTCTGCCTGTGATGAAGCAGCTCGACACGCAGCAGGTAACAGCGTCAGGACGATGAAAGGCTAGGAGTTTGTGGTTAATAATCGACTCCAGTCCACCGACGCCCATCGACAAGAGCTAATCATTTGTTTGTTTATTTATCTGGATCCTATCAGCTGAAAACCGTGCAGTCGTCTCCTTTACTACTTTAAAAAATGTTTAAGATGGAGGCAAAAGGTGAGATTTTTACTCCAAAAAATGTGGTAATTGGAAAAGATTTTCAGAAAACTGTGTGAACACTAGAATCAATATATAACTTTTATCATTTCATGTCGTTTAAAGGCCCTGGAGTGTTTTTTTTTTTACTTTTTGTTATTATTTCAGACACAGTTGAGGATCGACTCATTTTTCCGGATGGAGCTCCACGAGAAGCAAGCGATTCGCAGCCAGAGACTCCGACGCGCCGTCACCTGTATGAAACGAAAGGAGAGAGAAGGAGAAGGAGACGAGGGAGAGGAGGATGAAGAGGAAACCATCTCTCCATCCAAATCTAAGAAAAACAGCTCCAGCCCCACCCCAGAACAGAGGACAGTGGCGTCTGGAGGAGGGTTTCTCGCTTCACAAATGACATTCGAACCAACATTTTCACCTTCAACAGACAATGATAAACGCACAGTTGAGCCCAGCAACGAGAAAACCAACATTTCACCACAGAAAAACATAAAAATAAGAAGGAGCAGTAGCAGCAGTAGCTCAGAGGAGAGTGACAGTGATGAGAAAGTTGCGATGGTCGTGGCTAAATCTGTGTTTGAAGGGAGTCGACGGGGACGCGGGGCCAAAAGTACGAGAGGGAGGGGCAGAGGGGCCACGAGGGGCAATGCAAAGGGGAAAAAGAAATGAAGATAAATGATGAGAGAGTGATGAAGTGACGAGTCGAATAAACAAACCAGTTGCTCCCAAAACTCAAGCTACATAACTCACACCATGCCTTTTCCATTCTACAGCCGTCCATAAATGTCCTGCTCCTTCTCCCGATGAATGAATCAGACACACAACGGGTCGACAAATATGTCACTGACCCATTTACAGACAGAGATGACAAACTAATTATGATTTTACCGGTCAGAATGTGTAAAATATCATGTTTTTTACAATTAGACCAGCACAAATGTGACTGGTTTTAACTCTGTGTGGATGAGTTACATGTAAATTATTTCTCTTTATATAAATGGAGTGACTTTGTGTGTATATTTGGTATGAATTTGGTTTGTTTTGTAAGAAAATAATAATAAAATGTCTTTTTAGTGTAAGAATATTGGGGGATTTTGTATTAAATCCTGTCACTGTGAAAGACTTAAGCTCGTACTTGTGTTTTTCTTGTGTTTTTCTTGTGTTTTTGTCGTCAGGGGCAGTGACAGGTGCAGGTCTTTAAGGGTCTTTGGGGCAGTAGTTCAGCTTACACGGAAATTAATAGAACTGGGTAAAACTTGATTCAAAAGCCTTGCACCTAGAAATAAGACGAAAGTGAAACTCGTGAATTAACTATAAACCTTAAGACATCAAGGGTTTAGTCTTTAATAGAAATGATCAGGTTCAACATCTGGGAATTCATCTTTAGGACATTTCTTTGTAAAGTAAAACGTCAACAAATCTGAAAACCAAAAGTCATTTATGTTTTTGCTTTAAAGAGGCAATATTACACAAAACTGAGGTTGTTCTAATGATGTTCCCTCCTCAAAAACAGACCTGGAGTTGTGTTTTGTTTCATTCTCACATGTTTGAGTCACACTTTATTATTAGTCTGTAACATCTACAAAGCTCAAAATGCGACGTTCCACCTTGTGATGTCATCAAGTGGTAGTTTTCATGTTAACTCCTCCTCCTTTTACCTTTAGTTCAGTCGAGATAAGAGACAACTCCAGGACTGAAATGATCCAAATGATTCTATAAATGAAGGTGTGTGGAGTTTAAAAACACAGTGGAGCACTTCCTGTATCACCACATGATGACATCACAAGGTGGAACAGAGTGTTTTCAGTTTGAGAGAAGATAAACTCAGCCTAAATCTGCAGGTTTGTGCACATTTAGGCTTGTTATAACGTTATGTAGAAACAACATTATAACACATATCAGAGTAATGTCAGTGATGAAACGTAAATGTACAAATGGGAGTATTTTATGTGTTTCTACGACTTAAAACTTCAGAGCAAATCCATTTTTCCAGGTCATTAAGTGGTGTTTCCTCCCGTGCTCCCTTCTTTAGCTCCTGTTGGCTTGTATTGGGGCAGCTGCCTCTGTCACTCACTGCTGCAGCTCACTGTCCGTCTGGAGTCACAGAGGAGCAGGGCTGGAGCTGCAGGGCCATGAAGTTTGTGAATGTGTGTCATTTAAACCCTTAAAAGGACATTTCAGACTAAAGACTGAGGTCCAAACGCATCCAGAGCCAAAGGAAAACTCATCTAGGACTAAAAAACCAGGCTTGGGACACTGTGCGTTCCCGGATGGAGACGGATTTAACTCCAGACATGGAAACACGGCAGGGAAAGACGACCAGTGAGAAAGGTAATACTTCACACACAATAACGACAAAGAAACAGATAAATGCGTCTTAACAAACAGAAAACTTTACCGAGCACGCACATAAAACACTAAAACAACCAAAGTACTTCATAACTTCAGTGTTTTAAATGTCACTCACTAAAATAAAACAAGAAACTAGACATTAAAACTAAATTACTGCATTGGCCACTTCATGAAGCTTAAAATAGTGAACATTTGTGGAAACACTGAAGCTTAAATTATCTCTAAATTTCAAATATGGCACTAAAATGTGGCATGTAAGACTAGCCTTATCAGAGCTATTTGCCAGGTGTATTTTGAAGTTGCAGTATCAAGCCCTGCATAGTAGCGCCCCCTGACCTCAGCCAACCCTCATTGTTGATCTGTGGGCTCGCCTGACCTTCTCGCCGTTATGTAAGTGCGTCGGCTCGTGTGTCAGATACACCACTGACCGATAAATGCAGGAGGAACAAACAGACGCATGATCTCATCCAAAACAAATCAGGATCACAGTGGAATTTTGAGCCCAACTCTGAAACCTTTATAGAAATGTTAAAGCTGAGATGACAAACACAACGATGATGTGGATTTGAGGGATTTGATGGAGGCGACATTACTGCGCTGTGACATAAAGGGCACAAAGAGCACAAAGGGCAAAGATTGTCCTGGTAAACACAACTCTAACTTCAACCTAAGCGTCTTTGTTCTGTTTACTCTAGAAAGAGACGTGTGAATCTGGAAGAAGCTCAGTGCATTTTAGTATATGGGAAATCATAAAAAACAACTATTCTCACAGAAAAGTACAAAAAGACTGTAGTTATCTATAAAAAATGGCAGATTAAACTCCGTAATCTGCAGCCAGCTCACGTCAAACCATCTCCCTTCTGCTGTCGTTCCATTTAAATCCTTAAAATATAATTATTTAACTAATACAAATCCTAAAACACCATCGAGCGATTCACTGATTAACAAAGATGACCCAGTTTTGATGAGGCTGAGTCTGTACCCAACGTGCAAACTGTTTATGTAAGAACTTATTGTGCCATTTCTTTGGACCAAAACTTGTATTAAAGACAAACCACAGAATAGACTGAACAGAAGCTTCTTACTATGAAAACACAGGGTTAACGCTGCACTTTCTGCTCTTCCAGATGGTTCCACAGCTGCAGAGGACAGTCCAGACTTGGCCAAAGCCATTCTGGCCCATCGTTTCTACCCTCCGGTCATCGGGTCAGAGGCCTGGGAGGGATACACGTTTTCAGACCTGGAGATCCGGATTAAAGAGTCCACAGATTTCTACGGAGCGGTGCTGTGGCCTTCTGTACGGAAACACATTCAGACAGTAAAGGTGAACTTATTGGTTAAATGTCTTTGTTAAATGTCTTTGTGTCCACAGGCGATGGTCTTATGTCACTTCTTGGAGGAGAATCGGGAAAGTTACAACCTGGTGGATAAAAACGTGATTGAACTTGGAGCCGGGACTGGACTGGTCACGATCGTGGCCAGTCTGTTAGGTAAGGTCAAATGAAACTCTTGGTCATTTGCAAATAAAAGTCCTAAAGCTGGACGGACAGAGGCAAAACACCAGAAATACAAGAGTAAATGTGTCTTTAATGTGTCAAACTCAAGGCGCGCGGGCCAAATGTGGCCCTTCACATCATTTTATGTGGCCCTCGACAGGTAAATTAAAACGTGTGATGGTCTTAATCATTTTATCAGGAGATACACAGTTACACACACATATTTTTACATCTAGGCCAATACATATATAATATTTGTAACTTATAAGTAATAAATACAGAAACAGTTAATTAACAAGTTAAAAAGTAGTTAGATTTATTTGTTAGATTTATTTTACATCTGGCCCTTTGAAGGCAGCCATTTTGACTCCTCTGCTCTAGAGGATAAACTGAGTCACTGTCCAAACACCATAATGATCTGATATTTTATGTTTGGCTCAGAGTTGACGCTTTTTGTTATTAACATAAAAGCTTTTGTACGTGACATTTCTACTGGTCACTGGTCTGTTTTTGGAGACTGGCTCTCGTGTGTTGAGTCTGATGTTGTTTTACTCTTATGTTCAGAAAATAAAACAACCAGAAGGACTTTGTACCAGAACGATACGATGTGTCTGTTTGTTGAACTGGTCGTCCATCGTTACAGGGACAGGGCTCTGCTTTCCAAAACGCAGCTAAAATGTATTAACTTCCAGCATTTTCATTATATTTTGAATGTTTTTCTCACTCTAGGAGCTAAGGTGACCTCCACTGACCTTCCTGATTTGTTGGGGAACCTTCAGTACAACGTAACGCGGAACACAAAGACGGGGTGCAGGTACATCCCTCTGGTGCGTTTGACCCATGTTCCTCTTTATACAGTGTGTGGTTTTCCTCTTTCAAACTATTATCACATATAATTATATCTAATCTAACAGTACTTAATGTTTCCACAGGTCACTGAACTCTCCTGGGGCCCACAGGTGAAGGAGCGCTTTCCTCATAACACACATTATTTTGACTACATCCTGGCGGCGGACGTGGTTTACGCTCACCCGTTTTTAGACGAGCTGCTGGACACGTTTGACCATCTGTGCAGAGAAAACACGGTGATCTTATGGGCCATGCGCTTTCGACTGGACCCAGAGAACAGTTTTGTGGGTCGGTTTCAGGAGCGTTTTCACCTGGAGGAGCTGTACGACCTGCCCACTCTGAGCATTAAACTGTACCGCGCCCGGAAGAGAGACCCGCGCACCTGTGGAGTTTAAAGGCCCTATACTACACAAAACTGACTCTTGTGAACTTTAAACTGTGTTAGAACGTCGTTACGTCCTCAAAAACAGACCTGGAGCTGTGTTTTATTTCATTTACACCTTTGAGTAACACTTTATTATTAGTCTGTTACATCTTCAGTTCAAAAACGCTCTGAGATTGGCAACTCCAGGAGCTGAAATGATCCAAACGATTCAAGAAATGAATATGTATAGAGTTTAAAAACACAGTGGAGCACTTCCTGTATTACCAATTGATGACATCACAAGGTGGAACAGGGAGGTTTGTGTGTTAAACGTGAGTTAAACTTGTGAGAATGAAACAAAACACAGCTCCAGGTCTGTTTTTTGATGAGGAAACGACATTAGACCAGATCAGAAACAGTGTAATATGAGCCTTTAATGACTTTGTTTACATTTTGACTTCATGAAAACGTCCAAACCTCGTCTCCTGACCATTTGTTACAACAATCAACATATTTTTTGTGTATTTATTTGATTTAAAATAACCGCACTGATGTCTGACTGTCTTTTTTATGGCCCGTTTGACTTTGGACACGTCGCTTTATCCTCTGCATTTTCTCGTCTTATAAACCAACCAGGTTTTTTGCTTGGTTTTCCTCCAAATCGCAGCATCAAAACTTTATTTATTCTCCAACCCTCGTCTGAACACGTCTTAACAAACACAAATTTACCTCCAAAATGACCTGTGTCCTCCTCAACATCTCCAGCTCTGCTCCCTCTGTGAATCCTCTGTGACGTTAAACTTAAATCCTCTGTGACGTTAAACTTAAATCCTCTGTGACGTTAAACTTAAATCCTCTGTGACTTTAACCATAACTGTCACTGGTTCTTGTCTTAAATGTTGCCTGGATACAGCATTTTTTCCATTGATCATTAAAATCACTTAAGACACGTTTTAATCGTCTCTGTCTTTGATAATCCACAGTGACCCACAGGTTTGGCGACGTGATTCCAGCTCCCACAGATTTATCAGACTGATCTAAACATTCTACATCATGGAAACATTTTGTAGTTTAACAGAGACATTATTAAAAATATTTAGTCCAATGTCCAAACCTTTGAAATGAATCAGCTGGAAGGTACAGGAGCAAACGTGCAGTAGATGAAGTAGTTAAGGTGGTAAAGATGTAGTGAGAGGACAGGACATGTGTTTACAGTGAGGTCAAGAGGCAGAATAAACAAAAACCTTCCCGTTTGTGCGTTTCACGGCTTCTCGTGTGATCTCAGGACGCTCCCCTCGCTCTGGCAGTCACACACGAGGCGGGTTGTTCTCACGTTGTCACTTTGTTGGCTGTAACAGAAGGATTCACAGAGGTTACACTGGACTTTTTCATTAGCTGCGTTGGAGCTGCCAGGTGTAATCAGCCTCCACTGCAGCTCATCTGTTTGTCCATCACACGAGTCAAACACCAGCCTCGTCTTTGTTTTATCTCAGGACAAAGGTTTGGTCAAGTTTAAAATGTCCACCCCATCGTTGTGTCTTTATATTCTAACATATTGGACAATATAGAGGATTTATTAACATTAACCCCACTCATGAAACGTTAAAAACATCCATATTTAACACTCAGAATCATGACATAATGTGGATTTTAACAGTTTTGCACAGTTTTAAAACACATTTTACACAAGTAGAACATAATCCAGTACCTGCTTTATGAGTTTAGTAAAAGTTTGGCTCTTTGGTTGTGATGAACTCAATTAAACCTTAAAACTACAGAAGTGATTTTTTCAACGTAAAGACAAATTTGAGTTGGTGGATATTCACCGGACATGATTCAGATCTGTGTCGCATTAACATCAGACTCAAAGAGGCAGGTTTTACACTGAAGTCGCCCTCTCCATTTATCCAGGCTGAGGACTGGCACAAAGACACACACGAGGCCGGAGTAAACCCAACGCTCGTGTGTTTTACAGAGAACAGCAGAGACGCACAACAAACACAAGAGTCTGACTGGAGTGTGTGTCCCTCTGTCACTATTTTGCAGTGTTTTCAAACTTATCACGGACACAGACACTTTTAAATCCACTTAATGCTGTGAAAAGGAATATTTCTGGGTGAAGTTTTTGATTCCAAAAACGTTTTCATTGTTGCATTGGATTTAATATTTTTTTCATACTTTTTTTTTGACTAAATAAATGTATAAATATGTCTGTGGCAGTGACAGCGGCGGAGAAACTACTGGGCCTAATGAACAAACTTTATGGGAGTTTCAGAGCGTTTGGATTATGTTGTGTTTTTTTTTTACATTGACACGAGTGATTTATCTGCTCATCGAGTACACCAGCTGCACATTAGAGCACATCTTTACTGTTTGATCACTTTCACATCATTTAAACTGTATCAGTAAATGTTACAGGTAGGGCTTTAAAGTCTATTTTTCACAAACGACTTTTTTAATGATATAAGACAGTGACCAGTAAACCAGATGTCCAGATATTGTGATGTGGTTTATAATCTTTAAAATAACTCCTGTGTCATATAAGGGTCACTAATGTTTAATCTGAGTATTATTGGGATAAATCAGAGTCATTCATTGCCGCTGATTCACTTGAGTCTGGTCCATGTCGTCACGTGGAGCTCCAGGACAGAAAAAAGACTCTTTTAAACAGCCTCACTCTCTCTGGCGTGTTCTGCTCCTCGTTTGTTGTTGTGCAGTTGCTCCACTAAACTTGATATCATGAATTTTATGAGCCAAATCTTACAAATATTTTGGCTTCTATTTTCTACTGCAAAGTCACTCTTGTCTTTGTGCCCGGTGACAGAGATCTGTTTGGCTCAGGACGAGGCTTTTACAGGTCACTAAGGGTTATCTATAAATCAGCGTTTATGATGCGATTAGTCAATGTCCAGAGGAGATGTGTGTTAAGACCTTCTGTTTATCGTACGATTTACCCTTACATACTCGTAAATAGTTTGCATTTACTGGGCTAGATTTGATCCATATTACTTTGTTGCAGACACTTACTGGCCCATGTGAGATAAACATACACTTCCTGTATTACTTTTCACACTCTACTTTTACGTTTGGATTCTCTCTGGAACAATAAGAGCTTTTTGCAGTTCATTAAGAATAGGCCCATCCTAAAACATGCCTTAAATGTCTTTATAAATAGACAAAAGTGCAGAAATAAAGCCTTAAAGTAGTAGTCCTGTATTGTCAGTTATTATTTATAGATTTGTTGTTGTCTAAAACCCTCCAAAACCTACACATACATATAATTGTGTGCAGATTTTTCTTATAGAGTACCTATATAATTACTAATTCTGCGACCGCTCGTTTCCAAGCTCGATCTGTCCGCGCCCGGTGCCGAGTTCATGACCAACTGTTGAAAACACATGGCCCATTAGAAAAGCCGCACAGTCTCCACAGTCCTGGAGGCCCGGCAGGTTAAACAGAAGCTATTTGATAAGTAGTTTGCCTGTTGACAAAGCGGCGGCGCAGTGACCTCACAGTGGTAGTATTTTGTTTATGGGGTGATGCAGTCGCCGCTCCGTAGCCGAGTGTGGATAACGGATCCTCTAAGGCGAGACTTCATGGTTAGCTCCAGTTGAAATGTGGCCGGGCAAAGGTTTAGTTGAGGTTAGGGTTATAGGATCTCGTCTTCTTTTATTTTAGCGCTCGTACGTGGGCCCCACAGTCAGACTGATCCTGTTTCATTCCATGTCTGGGGAAGTAATTTAGACCATTAAGAAAAGCAGAATTATACAAACATAATCCTGAAAGTGAAATCTTGAAAAGAAACATGTTGTTTTGTTTGAGTCGCTGTTGCACTAAAACTGATTATACTCTAATTAATTACACATTTAATAACTGTGAATACTGTTTGATAGAGATTCTCCAGTTCAGTTTGACTCAACTCAAACACAAATCATGAACTTGGCTCGTTTTCAAAGTGTAGATGTTACACGTGTTACATAACAGTGTAAGCTAGCTCCAAATATGTATTCTATGCTCAATTAAACAGTGACTTTATTAAATTAATTTATTTATCTAGGTTATAAAGAGCTGATTCAAAACTAAACCAACTAAAACTAAATCAAAAATCGTACAAACAAGTTTATTAAAATGGGGTAGTTTCATTAAAATCAGTGTAAAGTTTGAGATTTTAAGCTTAAAGATGTTTGGCTTTGGTTAAGTCTTGTTTTATTTCTGCTTTTTGTTGTGAAAATGTTGAAAAATCAGCAGCAAACGGTCTCAAATGTAATATAATTTTGTTTCTAACTAAGAGGACACAGGTGAGTTCTTACAGACCCACATTAAAACAGAACTTTTAACCTTTCCAGAGTTTGAAAAATCGCCCGTGCGCTTTCAACCCCAAACAATGACGTTCCCAGTGAATCCCCGGCGGGCGTAGATAGTTTTCCGCGCTGGTTCTGTTTGGCATCGTGGCTGTTACTCTCTTTGCCTCTACGTGCTCCGCTCTCAGATCATCAGTTTGTGTTTATGTCGTTGTGGAGGTAAAAATAGCCCCGTGCCCTTGTGATGATGCAGAGGGGTGGACCCAGTGGATGCTCAGTATAACCTTGCATTTGGGGGGTCTCTCTATGCACTCAAGGTATTACATGATCAGGCCGCAGACCTGAGGAGAACACAGAGGCAGCAGGTAGGTCAAAGGTTATATCCAGGGCAGATTATGTTAATTATAAATACACTTTTTAATGAGTTATGTAAATGTTTTAAAGTTTCGTTTTATGTAGAGTCAGAATGTCTTATGTTGACACTGTTTGTTTTTTGAATGAACGTAGCGAGACTGATTGAAAACTGTAATATTTTGAGGTGGATTTTTGTAAATATATAAATTGTCTGTCCAGCAGTAACAGGGATTTAAATGGAGACCACATCCTCAAACGTGGAGGAGGACGACTACTGCAACAGTGAAGATGAGGAGGAAAACACGAGCAAAACTCAAGAGGATGAAAATGGTAAGTTCCATCCAGTAAACAGTAATTCATATTTGAACAACACGTAATGTTTTGTTTGTGTAGACGCCCCGTGTGTCCAGAAACAGCAGAGCTCCTGGACTCCCTCGTTCTTCTACAGAATGGACAGAGAGATGCATCACTTTGTGGGACAGGACATTTTAATACGAGAGGCACAGGACTCCTTCGCAGCTACGACGTGGCCCGCGGTGAGAAATAAACAACAATCTCAGCTTCAGCATCATTGTTAAGGTCTATGGGGTTCAAACAAAATCAAAACAAACTAAATTTAAAAACGAAATATATAATTTACACGCCCAAAAAGTCCTGAACATGGCATCTCAGAATCAGAAAATGTCATGTGACCAAACCATCAGTGGTATAATAACATTTATTTGAGTTAATAGTAGAACTTTTATTGTTAGTGTAGATGTTTTCATTCAGAAAAGTTTCAGGCAGGTTCAACATTTGTGGATTTCTTGAAAATACTGCAGCGTTCTGGTGTAAGAAAACATGCACATTTCTTCTGGTTATTTATTTTCTTAACATAAGGCCATAACCCGCCAAAACAACAGCAAAACAAGAGCAAAACTAGAGCAAAACTAGAGCAAAACTAGAGCAAAACTAGAGCAAAACTAGAGCAAAACTAGAGCAAAACTAGAGCAAAACTAGAGCAAAACAAGAGCAAAACAAGGGCAAAACTAGAGCAAAACTAGAGCAAAACAAGAGCAAAACAAGAGCAAAACTAGAGCAAAACTAGAGCAAAACAAGAGCAAAACAAGAGCAAAACAAGAGCAAAACAAGAGCAAAACAAGAGCAAAACAAGAGCAAAACAAGAGCAAAACAAGAGCAAAACAAGAGCAAAACAAGGGCAAAACAAGAGCAAAACAAGAGCAAAACAACAGCATTCTCACCTCACGAGAGCCAGTAACTGACCAACAGAACCTTCACATCCATTTGTCAGCAGAGCAAACGAGTGTCACATACAAAAGCAGCGACATTAACCACACATAAAGTTAGAAGAACAACAAAAGGAGCCAACTCTGAGGTAAACGCAAAATATCTCTGCTGCTTCTCACACATTCTTAAAACTCCCCCTCCGTTTAGGGCATTGCGTCTGATAAAAACATGATACTTCATCTGACACCTTTAGTAACAGCGGGAAATTAGCTCAGACTTTTCAGACACGTGCACATCGGAGCGAGCATTAAGCATCTGGCCTCCGTCCACTCAACCTCCTCCAAGAATGTAACAGCCTATATCGACACATCAGTGACGTTTCACTTCTCATAAAGTCATTTTGGGAATTTAAATACCACAAAAATAATTGGCCTCGTCTGACCTAAGGTGAGCTGACGTCCGGAGGTGGGAGTCACGGGTCGGGCCTTGGACTCGAGTCAGATTGAGTCACTATTTTAATCAAGTGAGACTCGACTCGATAAAATGCACTTGGACTTGAGCCCAGTGACTTGAGATGACTCGATGCTTCTCCTCGAAAAAATATGTTCTTATGAATTTTAAGTATTTATTTTAGTTTTGCTCAACGTCGAAGCTTAAACTTTAAACTTTAGTCAGTGTAACAACACGAACATGGTAAAAATAACCCCTCAAATCAGATGAAAAGTACTTTTACTTTCAGTCCTGTTCAGTACATTTGAGAGCAGTATCTGTACTTTCTACTCTACTACATTTCTGAAGTAAAACATCCACTGTAAAGTAAAGTACAAAAACCTAAAATTCTACTTAAGTACAGTACTTTACTACGTGTACTCTGTTACCTTCCTGCATAGTTTGAGTGAATACTGTCAGTAATATTCACACATCTATGGGACTTTAACACAGAGCTGTGCGGAGTGTCTTTGACTCACAGTTGTATGTTTGCATGGCACCATCACACATTTGTCGTACCTCGTTTAAACTCTGATCTTGATGTTTAAGGCGTCCGCTCTGTGTCGGTACCTGGAGCGACACCACACGGAGCTGAATCTGGTGGATAAGGCGGTGCTGGAGATCGGATCAGGAACTGGACTCGTGTCTATCGTCGCAGCTCTTCTTGGTATGAGAAAAATAACATAAAATATAAAGTTTTATTCTGGTGCGGGGTCCCTCACCTGCTTTTGTGTCCATGGAGATGTTATAGCTTTACCTGGAATATTCCACAGTATAGCATTATGAAAAGATGACATTGCGTGCCTTATATCTGTCTGAAGGAGGCGCTAACGACACTGAAACACACCTGTTTATTTATAGTTTCTGCTTGTAATCTCGGTCTATTAAACTACAATGTGAGAGCTGTGAGTCATATTTAGCATCATCCTCCAGGTCCCTAATGGACGCCCTCACACTATTAGCATACCGGCTATTAGCATTCTGGCTAGTACGTTTGTTTTCCTTGTTTAGGTTTGAGGATGGAGTTATAAACAGGAGAAACATGATGCCTAAAACCCAGATTCCTGCTCAAAGATGGAGTGTCTTTCGTTCCCTCTTTAACTCCTGTCTCAAATCATTTCTTTTCTTTGGCTGAGACTATAAAAAGTTCAGTAAAAGTCTGATCTGTGGAGAGGCAACCCCACCTACAGCTGTTTATCAAGACATACAAAACACCAATAATCGTCTGTCTATGATGCTGTGACGCTATAAATCAGAACATCTCCATAGAGACGAGCAGTTGGCAGACCCTCCACCAAAAAACCTCTGCAGTTCACCTTTAAAAACTTGAATTTCGATGTTACCTGTGTGTTTTTAGGGGCTTGGGTGACTGCCACAGACCTCCCTGACGCTCTGGGGAACTTAAGAGTGAACCTGTCGAAAAACACCAGAGGAAAGTCCAGGCACACGCCGCAGGTCGCCGCTTTGTCCTGGAGCTTTAACCTGGAGAGCACCTACCCCACCTCAGTTTACCACTACGACTACGTCCTGGGCGCAGACATCGTTTACCACCACGATTTCCTCAAAGAGCTACTGGCCACGATGAAGCACTTCTGCCAACCGGGAACAAAGCTTCTGTGGGCCAATAAGATGAGGATGGAAACAGATCTGGAGTTTGTGCAAAAGTTTAAAAAGACGTTTGACACGAAGGTGGTTTTTGAAGAAGGAGATATGAAGATATTTATGGCAACGCACAGAGAGGACGGAGAGGAGGAAGCAGAAGATTTGAACGCTAAATCGACATGTGAGCGTGAGATGCAGGTTCAGAGTGAGGAAGAGACAGAGGATGAGGAAGAGGTTGAGGGAAATGATGATGAAGATGTAAACGCAGGTGTTTTGACTGGTCCAGATGGTGAGTTTGAGAAAGAGGATGATGTGGAAAAAGTTGATGCTGCAGTAGAAAGAAGTGAAGAGGAAGTTACGTTGAGTGATACCGACAAAGACAGTGAAGAGACTGAAGATGAAGAAGAGGACGAAGAGGAAGAAGAGGAGGGTGAGGGAAATGATGAAGAAGATAAAAACAAAGAGCCAACCAACAGCCCAGATCAAGGTCAGTCATGAGCTACAATAGGAAATTTAAAGTGGACAAAAACTGCTCCGTTAAACACATTATTATTATTATTATTATTATTATTATTATTATTATTATTATTATTATTATTATTATTTTAAGACAGTCCATTCCAGTGCACGTGTGTTCTGAATCCACGTTTGTCTTCCTCCCTTTCCCCGCTCCCTTTATTCATCATTCAAGTCCTCCTCAATACTTCCTCGTTTGTTACATCATGTGATCTGTTTTCAGCATTCCCTTGTACATCAGCCTTTCAAAAAAGATTGAGCTTAAACGTTTTCTAAAGCACATTCCACACCCTGAGTCCATTTTCTTGTCGCTTACGTTGCCAGTGACTCGTGCTGTTTGATTGTCATGACATCTGCTTAATGTCTGTTTCTGTTTGTAATATTTGTTCCATGTGATCATTTAGTGAATAAAAAGTCACAAACAACTCAGTGCTTCTACTTATGCCTTGTTTTTATTTCATTTACTGTATGTTACGTCTGTTATGAGTTAATCTGCAAAAATAGATAAGTCAGTCTTATAATCAGAAAAAAAAGAACATGTTGAAACAAAGGCTGTCTGCTTTTGCAAATTAACTCACTGTTGCTCTGATTTTATGGCAAAAATGTTTAAAAAAAAAGAAAAAAACATGATAGGTTAATGCTGCGTTTGGTCGTCTGTGTCTGTGTTTGTCTTTGTGCCAACCCGGCATGTCAATGTAGTGAGTTTTCTACATCCAAATTTCACCTAAAGGCCTTATATGTGATTTTTTTTGTTAGTCCTGCCCATAAATCCATTGTGCTAACACTTATGTTGAACCATGACAGAAAAACAAGTCTGGAATATTTTCTTAACACGCCTGGACCTGCTTGGATCAAAAAATGTCCCGGGCAAACGCTTGTATACAGGGTTTTAGAATGAACAGTTTAAGTTTTCACAAATAGCAGCTTTTAAGGAACAAAATGTGGTGTTTAGGGCATTTACCTGAACTAGAAAACATGTAAAAATCATGTACAAGGCCTTTAACTGATCAATTTTCTTATTATAAAAGAAAAAACACTCCCTGGTCATGTGCCTGTTGTTGGAAAAAACATTATTATTAAACAAAAAATAATAATAATAATGGGTTTGATCAGTATTTTGTTTGTCAAGCTTCACACGCACTGCAGTACATAATTATTCATTCACTCCCCGTGTATTTTGTAGCCACAGTCGCCCTGAGGTGAACTAACAGAAGCCAAACTCATTCACACAAACACTCCGACACATCGAGGCGAGTGCAGTGTCTCGCCCAAGGACAGTACGCCCCAGTTTCCCGCCTCGTTTACGGCTCGGGCGAACATTAGTCATAAGATCTGACATTAACTGACCCACGGACTGAACCCACAAAAGGAGCGAACCCCTCACCGTGCTCCCCTCTGCAACGCCGTCTAATTTTACAGTTAGACACGAGCGAAAGAATGAAGTTTGGTATCTGAGTGGCTCATGAGGTCAGTTTAGACAAGCCAAAAAATGTGTTGAACCAATTTAATAATAACGAGGGGAAAGTGACCCCATCTCCTCAAGTCATAAACCTGTATAAAGTCTGAAAGATTTATTCAAACGTGGAAACTGTGACTGTATTCAAAAACGATTTATCTACACAGGAGAACAGAAAAACGTCAAACCATTTAACTGGGCCCCCTCCGTCATCAGCTGCCTCGGTAAAGAAGTTTATCATTACGTGGGGACGGATATTAAAATTTTTGAGGCTTTTGATACCTACGGGGGCGTGATGTGGCCCGGGGTAAGTACCGGCCGTAAAAAGGTCATATTTATTTTAATAGAATCTCGTACTAACTTGAGTATGGTTGTGTTGGCCGTAGGCTGTGGCTCTTTGCTCTTTTCTGGAGCACAACAGGGACATGGTAAATCTGGAGGATAAGACGGTCATGGAGCTCGGAGCTGGGACTGGACTCGTGGCCATTGTAGCGAGTCTTCTGGGTGAGCCTGAAAAACAAAAACACAAACACAGGACACACACCGTATATAAAATGATGAAGCAGAACATTATGACCCCTGACATGTAATCTCTCTGTTACCCTTTAGTGAGCAGGATGCAGTAGCTACACTTTAAGTTATTTTTAATTTTGGAGAATAAATGTGATTAGATTTGCAATGTATGTAAATGTCACTGTGTTCTATAATCTGAGAGAAGGCTGAAATATGCACAGAAAAACTAAAATAAATACCTCATGCATTTGCAGAGGGCTTAACTACAGGTAAGATTCTTCTATAACAGAGAACATTCTATGATATAAACATTTACAGCCGTTGTGAAGTGATAATTGCGCTGATAGAAACAGGAGCATCTGATAAAAAGTTCATACTGCGCTGGATTCAAAGATAAAACAGTAGAAAAAAAGCACAGATCCACACCTCAGTTCTTTGGAGATCCAGAATGTGACAATTTGGGGTCAGGCTCTTCTTCAGACATGAGTGATAATTGTACTGAAACATTTGATTTTTATTCAATTGTTTCAGGAGCCAAAGTAACAGCCACAGATCTACCGGAAATCCTGGGGAACCTGCGCTCCAACGTGATGAGGAACACCAGGGGCAGGTGTAAGTACTTACCACAGATCTGCGCCCTGCCCTGGAGCTTCGATGTGGAGCGTACCTTCCCCTCGGCTCTGTACCGTTTCGACTACGTGCTGGCCGCAGATGTGGTCTATCACCACGACTTCCTCGATGAGCTCCTGGCCACCATGGCTCACTTCTGCCGTCCCAGAACCACCACCATCATCTGGGCCAATAAGGTCCGCTTGGAGTCAGACTTAAAGTTCACAGAGAAGTTTAAAGAGGAGTTTAACACGAAGCTGCTGGCTGAAGATGGAGACATGAAGATATTTATGGCCAAGTTTAAAATGTAGACAGAGCTTTTGTATATTATTATATTGTGTTCCAAAAGGATAATAACTCATAGGGTAAATTTCACTGCAAAAACATCACCAAACCAAATATCGTTTCTTCTGTGAGTCTAAACAAACACACAATTGAATAATGCACAGAAGCAGAGCCCGGAGCTTCATGCCGATACTTGTTACTTTATGATTCACCTCTGTTGGGTTTTGCAAGTTGGCAATTATGCTTTTTGTATTTTATATTTTGCTACAAGAAATAAAGAATTGCATTAAGTTGCAATCCATTTAAATATTATTTTTTTAAGTAGTTTTGTCGTTTAAGTGCTGGGCTTCAGATGACGTCACGACATTCTATAACACAATATTTAATACAGATGAGGGACAGGGATAATGAGTGTGGTTAAAGGGCTCATATTATGGCATTTTCTGATCTGTTATATCTGTTAATCTGTTATAATGTTGTCTCCTCATCAAACTGAGCACAGCCTGTTCCACCTTGTGATGTCACGTGGTAATAAGAGGGAGTTACACACTTCAATAGAATCATTTGGATCATTTCAGCCTTGGGATTTCCCGTCTCTATTAAACAACAGGTAAAAGGAGTAATTAACATGAAACTACAGCTTCATGACACAAAGTAGAAGAGCACTTTGAGCTGTGGAGATGTAGACAAACTAATAGTAAAGTTATTCAAACGTGTGAATAAAACAAAACACAACTCGAGGTGTGTTTTTGAGGAGGTAACAACATTAGAACATGACTTAACGCTAACAAGAGTCAGTTTGTGTGATATAGAACATTTAAATGTAGAGTTTTAGGGTTCAGTCGCTAAACTGAAATAATCAGGCTCAACATTTGTGATTTTTCCTTTTGGATATTTCAGTGAGAAGTGTAAACAAAACTTTCTCGAATATGACATCCTCACATTCTTCTAGAGTTTGAAAACAGTAAACGGGAAGATTATAGAACATCATCAAAGTCGTGTATTTCCAAAACAAAAATGAACACATTTGTTTTTTTTTCTAGTCATTTATTGAGTGTTGCTTCATTGTTTTGAGATCACAAAACGTGTCAGTGGCTGAAGCTCTCACTCCATCACCCAGGGAAGATGTTCTGGGTAAAAATACTAAATGCATACATACAATTTTAAAATCTTGGCATTTTTAACTTTTAAAGTCACTCAACTTTTTTCCTGATACCAGCAAAGTGAGAAATGTAAAACTATAAAATGGACGGCATTTAATGTGAAAGTTAAGGCCATTTGAGAAATTATTGGCAATGGATACTAAATCAAACCCCAAACACACTTGAAATGCATGAGGTCGGGACATAAACATCAACATTAAAAACTAAATGTGGGAAAAAGCCTGAGCCGACAAAGTGCAGACAGTCAAAGCTTTAAAACAGAAGTGCAGCAGGTCCGTACCTCATGGGAAAAACGTGAGATGTGATGGCAAAGATCCAAGTCTCAAAAAAAGATCATGAACTCCCCAGAGACACAAACGCTCTGCACTCGAGAGCGGCTCATTCCACATTCCCAGGTGCACACTGCGACCTTTATAACCACAAAGACGGTTACACATGTGGCCAATGCACTTCACGACGCAACGGGTAACGAAAGATGGAGAGATCAGCAGTGCAAAGGACTTAGCGGAGAGCTCCTTCCTGCTTCTTTGCATCGTTTTAGCCCATTGGTTTATATTTAGATAATAGTCATAGTCTCTTGAATCCTGTACAGTATGTAATTGAATAATATCTAAATACTAAATCAAAATTACACATTATGTTAAGCCAGTTGCGCAGGTTTATCGTGAATGCAGCCGAATTCTTCAAAATGCGTTGGCCGAAGCGCCACTCACTTGATTTTCTTAATTAAATAACACACAATTAATCTGCGAGTGCTAAAATCCTACGAAACTTCAATGCCCATTTTCAAAGAGGATCTATTGGCTCTGATTTCCAATATTCCAGGACACAGTAATGGCTGATAATAACCATCACAGTGAAGCTTAGGTCTGCCTTGATGCTCTTATTAACGACATATTTAAATACACTTTAGCATTTATAACATCGGGCCATATATATCTATCTAATTAAATGGCTTCTGTCAGTTTAAAAAGTTCAACTACATGAAATAAACAAGTACAAACACTCACAGACGCACTCTTCAACATCATAATAGGTATAATATTACTGTAATGGGGATTATAAACCGTAAAATAAGATAAAATGCGTCCAAATAAAAAGCCTTGATTCTAGACGACATGCATATATGTAAAATACATCTAATAGAACATTTGACTATATAGCTATTGCATTTTAATAATTGTACGTTACGTGTATGTACAATTTGACAGTGTACAAGTTGCAGAAATAACACACTGAGTAATTTACAGTGAAATAAGATGAGTAAAGGCAGCTGCATTGTTTGTTAAAGTGAGGTTTGTGAGAAAAGATTTGGGTGAAGCGAGTGATTTTTTCGAGACTTTTTCGCAGCTCAAAAAAAATCTAAACTTTACACCCAAAGAAAGACGGTAAGGTACGAGTACAAGGCACCTCAAAACGGTTGTGTTTTGGATCTGAGTCTGAGCTGAAAATGGCATATACTTAACATTAACTTACAAACAGATCTAATTTAAAACGATAAAAACGATAATATGCAAGTCTGTTATAACCTGTTTGTACTACAGGGCATGGTGTCTGTACAAGTCTGATTGTTTAAAAAGTCCCACGTTCAGACAGCACCATGTTTTCAATCGATATCGTTTGATGATTGGACATTGATCATAAACAAAATTACGATATGACAATAGGTAGGTCTGAAGACTCGAATGTGCTCATGACACTAAAAAAAGCAGTGTCCAAATTTCCTTAGCATCAAAAAACGTGAAGATTGAAAAGTGTTTGTTGCATTGCTGGCATTTGGGTTTGAGCCAAGGCAGAGATGCAATGCCCGCTGTGCTACTCAGAACAGACCGCCATCGTCCCAGTACGAAAAATAAACTGCATTCCCTTGATCTTAATGCGTCATAGTTATATGTGAACATTCAGAGTAAACTTTGTTGGTAAAAATAATTTAAAAAAAACCTAAGTGACCCTAAGGACTTAGTCTCGGAGTCAGAGTGGTGGAGGGTCATGCTGATGGTGTGTGCGGACAGAGGATGTGTTTAAAAAGGGGTGTAGTCTGCAGGATACATGACGGGGAGCCAGTTCTCGCTGTAGGTGGCGCAATGGGTCCATCTGAGATTCTTCATGAGCTGGAAATGAGAAAAAATAGTAGTTAGTGAAGAACAAAGTATAGCACAACTATAATGTAATCTACAACAGAAACATTACTGCAAATGTTCTCCAAATGTACTTTTTAATTGTATTTATCCTTACAAAAATATGAACATGTGAATTTTTGGAAGTCATTTAGTTGTTATTCCCTACTTTTTGTCTTGCCCCAGTGCCAATATATTGTAAAAGCAGCTCTTCAAGTCAAACTGAGACAACTGTGTGCTCTGCATCTTATTATAGGGCAGTGCTGAATAAGTTTAAAGAAGCCTCGTTCTGTCTTCCACATTTTAATACAACCCACACCCAAAACCAGTTTTCTATTAGATGCAGCATTGGATAGGGTGAGGAGCTCAGTCACACTGGAGGAGCTCGGAGTAGAGCCGCTGCTCCTACACGTTGAGAGGAGCAGCTGAGGCTCGGGCATCTGCTCAGGATGCCTCCTGGACGCCTCCCTAGGGAGGTGTTCATGTCCCACCGGGAGGAGGCCCCGGGGAAGACCCAGGACACGCTGGAGGGACTATGTCTCTCTCTGTCCTGGGAACGCCTTGGGGTCCCACCGCAGGAGCTGGAGGACATGTCTGGGGTGAGGGAAGTCTGGGAGTCCCTGCTTAGACTGCTGCCCCCGCGACCCGGCCCCGGATAAGAGGAAGAACATGGACGCAGCATTGGAAACATACCTGAATACAGTTTTTCATGTTTTCTTTACTGGGCTTCTCCTCTCCCATCTTTGTGGCAAATTTCAGGGCTCGACCGTACATCTTATTGGCCAAAGCGTGTTTGTATGAAAACATCAGAACCTGTCAGGGATAAAAGAGTAAAAGAGATGAATAGGCCTTTTTAACAATATTGTACATTTAGAAAACTTTCTGGGCATAAATCTGCTCTGGGGTTTGGTTTCAATATTATCATTTATCGTCTATATTTACTTCAACAATATATCGTACTTCAAAATATGTTATTGTGACAGGTCTTGGGATGAACAAACGAGGTAATTATCTAACCACGGTGATAACTAGTGCATCACTGACCTGAGATTTAACCAAAAGGTAAATTAAACCATGAAAATGTCACACGGAGGTCTCACCTTGGAGTCCGTGAGCTCAGCCCACTTCTGCACGTCCCAGAAGACGTCGGACAGGGCTTTGGTGATCGCCTGTACGGTGTCGTCTGAGCTGCTGGGGGCCGGGTCTCCCCCCTCCTCTCCTGAGACCTGTCCTGCAGCCGCCCCGTCCTGAGTGAGCGGCAACAGGAGCTGATCGGCCAGAGCGCAGCCTTTTCTACACAGGGCGTCCAACAGAGAGGACTTCTGCTTCTCCATGTCACTGAAATAAAATAAATGTTTGATTAGCCTGATAACAGCATGAAGAGTGTAACTGAGGTCATTTCTATTAGACAGTGATCAGCTTGGGTCTTTTTATTGAAGAGTCTATATCCAAACCACAAGCCTTTACTTACAGAGGATTGGCTAAAGTGTAGACTTGAGGAAAAGCCAAAAGTAAAATCTGTCACTGGAGAAAAAGTTGTAGAAGTGAAGACGTTTGGCTGCTCGTCCAAGACACTTCTTCAGTTCTGGTCTGATTACTGCAGGACACTGCCTTATATCTGTGTGAATGAGGCGCTAACGACACTGAAAACAGCTTTTGTTCACAGTTTCTGTTCGTAGGCTGAAGTCTATAGAGCTACACTAAGTGAGCATTGTGCCTGAGACATAATTATCACATTCATTCACCCTGAATGAACCGCTCAGACAAGCAGCCAAACGTATTCACTCCTACAGTGACAGATTTGACTCTTCTCTTTTACAACGGATCAGACCTGGACGACTGAAGGACACAGACATCTTCTGTAGATTTGAGGAAAAATACAAATTTTGGTGCAACGATTAAAATCTGTAATGTTTAGGTTCAGGTAATTAGGGCTGACTGCATTTTTTTTTTTTTTGCAACAACGAAAACAGCTGAATCAATAAGCGGGGAAAAAACATTACATACTGTACATTTTTTTGGTCATACACCCAGTCCTATTATTTACCAGACACATTTTGAAGCAAGATACATCAGTATAAACTACTTTATTGAAACTACTTTACGTCACTGACACAAAGCAGGAGAGTCTCTGTAAACCCATTTTTACATAAACTGAATCATTAAAAAGCCTGAGCTGCAACAGATAAACAGCAGATCTCTGTACTACTGCAAAGAAACTGTACACATGATAAATACTGATCCCCAAAATATATAGTTCCAGCTTTCATATCCTGAACGATAAGTCAATATAATCATTATCGTGACAGGCCACAGAGAAATCTACCTTTTGATCGAGGCAGCGTCTGGCCGGGGGTCTGTCTTCATGGTGAGATAAACAGCCAAAGCCGTTTGATCGATGCGTGAGATGACGATATCAGCTGCAGCAACGACCTCTTTAAGACGTTTAGCTCGCTCCTATAAAACAATACGTCAGGTTTGTGTTCAGTTAATTCTGTCAGTGACTTGTTTAAATGTTTATTTCTGGCTCTTTACCTTTTCAGAGTCGAGCTGATGCAGTCTTTGAACGTGCAGGGGAAGGTATTCTGAGAAGTTTTCCATCAGTTCATCATAAATTGAATTTGAGTCCAACCTAAAGGACAAAATTTATAAAGTAATAAATATTTCTTGAATCTAATTATAAAACAGATTTCTGAAAAGAATCACTACTTTGTCATCCACTGAATCTTCAAGTCTCTCAAGGCTTCAGCAAACTCGTCCTTCACATCCTTCTCTTTGTCCGTGTCCTTTTCTTTGTCTTTTCCTCCGTTCTTTGATTTGTTTGGAGCAGGGATGAGGTGGTACACAACTGGCACTATGTCCTGTGTGAACACAAAGAAAGGACTAGATGTAATTCAACACACTGGCACTTTGAATCAGCGTCCTAAACTGAACACAAAAAAAAAAAATCGAAACAAAAAACAGATGTTGTGCCAACTATAAAAAGTTTTGTAAAGCAAGGACCCAATTTTTAAAGCAGAAAAACCCATTTAAGTGATTTATTGACCACCATTTATTTTTAAAACAAACTAGTAACTAAAGAACTTCATTATAACCATGTCAAAATACTTCAAATACTGGAGTAACAGTGTTTGTATATATGAATGTCAGCAGCAGATCCCATCTCAAAGTTAGAAAAGGCCCTTTCCCGATGGCAGGAGAGCAGAGGTGGCTCTGTTGTAGTGATCTAGCTCATCCAGTACCTTTTTAAACTTTCCTTGTCGTTTTGCAGAGGCCTGCCCCTGGTGGTCAGAATAACACACAGTAAGGCAAAGGACAACAATAACACACTCGCTCTTCAGTCATCTTTGAACCTCACGCACAGGTTTCTACCAACCTGTGCTCCAGCCCTCATAATGTTCAAAATAACATGTACTTCAGACCCAGCCACTCACTCTCAACACAACAACTACTGTGAACATACTATTATCAAACAAACGCTAAATACAACTGTGTAAATTACTTTTCCACTGAGCCAAGACATGACAGGAGCAGGTAACATTGACCAAAGACAAAATGCAATGCTTAATAAATAAATAAAACAAAAAAATGTTAGGTGGGAGTCAGGAAATCACTGGACTGTCACAAGAGAACGGCACAAGACAATAATGAAGATAACTGCCATGCAACACAGAAACAAACGGATAAGCAGTGCAGAGATCAACCATTTTAACAAGTTCTTCATCTTAGCAGTTGAACTCAGTGCGACTGTGATGTTAATGAAAACGCCACTCACTGCTTTCTTTCCATATTCACTTTTGGCAACAACCAAAGACCCTGAAAGGAAACAGCCTGGACTTGTTCCTTTGGGGATCCTGGAAGAAACAAAAATAAGTTCATTTAGAAAATTCAGAGTGTTGGATTCACTTGATGTCATATTCACAAATGCCCATGTTTTAAAATAGAGGTGATTCTATGGTAGAAATAATCTTTTAACTGTAAAATTGCAGATATTTTGTTCTAGTTTATGGTCAGTTATTGTTCATTACTGGGTCTGTCCACCTGAAATAAAAACAACATTCAACATATTTTTCTCTCTGTACTAAACTGGCCACAATTTTGTCTCAGTAATTCCACAAATTTGTCATCTGTTCAACATCATTTTAAGAACTGAAATCCTTAAAAGTCATGAATACAACCTTTTATATTATTAAGGACTGTGCAATTAACTAGAATGTAATCAAGATAAAATGGTCATTTCTACGTTACTGGGTGTTTTTAAGACGTCTGCAGCCAACGCTCTGACTGTAAAAGGATAAGGTTTGGAGCAGAGTTCAGACTTGAGGAAAAAATATTGCAGTTTTTGTGTTAAATGGCATTGATTAGAAGTCTGTACTGTTCATGTTAAGGAAATTAATAGTGTGATTCATCAATAGGAGTTAAACGTTACCCAGTTCTAATAGTAGTTCATTCATGAGAGTACGTACTTGTCATCAGGCAGAGAGGTGACGTAGAAGGGCTGTGTGGCTCCAGGACACAGGGTGAGAGAGTTGGCCTTCTTCTTGGCCATGAGCGCCCCCCGGTGGCTTTCATAGATGTCCAAACTGAGTGTGGTGGAGAGGCGATGGGACACGACAAAGGGCAGATCTTTGAGTCGCTCGAGTTCACTGGACTGTTCATGACGGACCTGCAGCCTCACGGTGTAGTCGCCCTTCTCCAACTTCAGGGAATACTGAGGAAAATGTGCACAAAGTCAGCAGTGACCGCAAAAATGGGAGGAAATGTTGTACTAGTGTTGCACAGAACACAAAAATATTACCAAATAAAAGTAAACAGTAAAAATTGTTTGAATTAAAAAAAATCGAATTTAGACAAAACTCTAATTGCAAAAATCACCAGTGAATAATTGAGCAATGCCTTTTTCAAAGCTTAGGCTGAATTGCAAGTGTAACTTAACAAAACTTGTATGATTTTTGTTGTTACAGACACAGTTAGAAGCACTTTTAACTATTCAAAACACAGATTTCCAAACTTCCAAACCAGCAGATTATAACACTAAAAGTAACTGTACATGTTTTATTCTATTCTGTTTTAGGAGTTTGAGAAATTGTTCAGTTTCTCTCTATTTGAGTAAATGAGACTGTTTTACCGTGTGTTTATAGTGTAGTTTTTGATCGTACCTGGTGTGGGTACGCGTCCCCAGAGCCCAGCAGTCTCTTGTTCTGATCAAACAGCATCCACAGCTGACTGTCAAACTCAGACTCATACAACAGCTCACACAGCGTGGGGCAGCTCGGGGTGACCTCACCACTTTTAGGCTAAAGACATGGACATGTTAAGAAATAAGAATCAGTAAATAATAGCACTACTTTGAAAGATGTTAGGTATGACTTTACAACAAAGTACCTGGTGAAAATTGTAGGTAAGAACTATCTCATAGAGTTGTCTGTTGTTTGGAAGAACATCTCTTGTTCCTAAGGCCTTGATCTTAGAAGTCACCGGTCTGGAACAAAGTCAAGTTCATTCAATCATTGTGAGCAAAAAGACGCACTGTAATGAGAATAATCGTTCAGGCAAAATACCTGAGAGGCTGGACCCATGATTTCAGGGTGACGGTTGGAGCCACCTCTTCATATCGCAGAGGAGAGAAGACGTCAAAATTTGTCACCCCTTCAGACGCATGCTGTGTACAAGTAAAATATTTTAGTTTGAAGTCATTTTTAAGGCGATAAACTGTTTTGTTGCTTCATTCTTACTAGGTGCAAAGGTGAGGGAGACGTGCTGAGGCCATGGAACGAGATGCTGTAGTCCACAGTCACGTCTCCAAGACTCGCCCACCAGCGCGCAATACACAACTCTACTATTTTACCCGACTAGAACAGAAGATACGGAAATGTTCACTTTGGGTACATTTATTGACACGTTTCACAAACATTTGTCTTAATGTAAAAATTTATTTGGACGTACCAGCACCGGAAAAGCTTCAGTTAATGACCCTCGTTCTAATAGAGAGGAAAACTTGTAAAATTCATTTGCTCTGTACGCTTTCTGCTTGACTAGATGCACCGCATGAAGAACAAACTTTGAAGATACATCTCCTGAATGAGAAGTCAGCGCGATCTCTGCAAGAAAAACAGAACCCTAAAATTATTCATTTCCAAAATGTTAAGTAATAGATCTGTTCTGGCTGAAAGAGAAAAGAAACAACACTAGAATATCTGTAGTGAGAAAAACAAATCATCTATGTCCAAATTTGTTTCACAGTCGTCATTAAGCGAAGAAAGCTTTTTTTTTTTTTTTTTTTTTTAACCACCACTTCCTCATTAAGCCAAAATGCAAAATATCTGTCTATGAACTTACTATACTTTATCACTTTTTTGGACATCTGTGTTGAATATTTCCTACAGACTGACCTGCCCAGGAGGCTCCCTGAGGTACAGTGATAAAATGGCGTCTGATTTGGCCTGGTCTGAAGTGGACGTCTGTGAAACACACCTCCTGATTACGACTCTCTGGCACCCTGAAAACAAAGCAGAACAGTCAGAACCTAACCTTATACAACACTCATATCACATTCATTTTAAAATCTTACTTAGTTGGGATAATGACTGTAATAGGGACTCTAAACAGGGGACCACAGGTGGGTGCTGCTGTGTCGTAGCCACAGACCTAAAGATAAAGAATAATTACATTTTCATAGACAAACTTTAGAGACAGGTCATTTCCAGTAAGTTCTGTTTACCTCTGTGTAGTGCACTCCTTCTCTCAGCCCCACTGGGTCTATGCGGACGTTAACATGGCGACACTGGTTCATTAACTCTAAGTGGGAAGGACACTGGACCCAGGGGGCAGTGCAAGTGAGGGCCAAGTGCAACTGAAGGGAGATGCGCTCTGAATTGTCTGGACAAAACGACACAATATCTTAAGAAATACAAAACGTAAAGTGAAAGACAACTTTGGATTTGCCTGAATATGAACCTGTGTTTTCAGGGAAGATGGGTTCAATCCCTACTCCATGATCAGAAGGAGCAAGAACTTGGGACGGATCCCTGAGGTAGATGCCTCTCTGTGAGCCCACTGACACTGAGAAGCCCAGGTGACTTGTGGGTAATGAGGCGTGTTGAGTGAGGTAGTCTAACGCTCTGTCCACCTATTAAAAAAAAACAAAAGACATGGAATGTAATCAGATTTTAAACCTTTTACAATGTGACATGGAGTCCTGAAAGATACAAATGCAAAATAACATTGTAAAAAAGAGAAATTACCTGGATAATCCCATGACCTTGTGCAAACATCTCAATGTCATCCACTTTAATGGCTGTGTTCTCGAGCGCTCTCCTCACAGCCGGTGCTGAGGGACGAATTCTGTTCTGCTTCAGACCTAAACCACAAAGTAACTTCACTCACCAACTCCAATATAAAGACACAAGAGCACACAACAACTTAAGGCTGCAAATGTTTGTCAGAAAAATTATAATTTGATTCTATATAGACAAATAAATGACTTAGTAACTGATTTATGCCACTGACAAAATAACCCTAAGTCCAGAATATAGAAAAACAACAAAAATAAAATAATAAAAAACTCCACTAGTACAAAGAAAAAGTGCCTACAACAAACACTGACCCCTCCAAAATTGTTGTTAATTATTCTTCCATCTGTCATGTCATCAAACGCACTCACCTGAGAGGACCAGTGCGATGCCTCCACACGCATTTGGGGATGACATAGATGTGCCATTCATCAGTTGGGTTCCCCGAAGAGTCCAGTTTGGGACTGACGCGATGGCACCACCGGGGGCGCTGATGCTGACCCCGAGCGCTCCATCTGTGCAGGGGCCTCTGGAGGACCACGTATACTGGTTTGGAGGCAGCTTCTCCCTCAAAGAATATTCAGCCACCATCATGTCGGGGGTCACATAGGCACCAACACCTGTGCACAAAGATGGACATTAATCATTTCTCTAAAATCTACAGGGAGATTTATATGTATATATTTGAATAACTTACCAATAACACTACTTGTAGTTCCACCTGGGCAGCCAACCGTTGAAAGACAAGGGCCATTATTTCCAGCACTTGAAACAAAAATGACATTGTGCTTTTGTACAGCTTCTGTGATCACCTCGCATATCCTCCTGCAAGAAAAAGAAGAAATATCATAATGTGAAGGGAAGAACTCTTTTAAATGTAAGTCCTTCAGTACGGACCCTGAATTAGGCCAGTGGGTGGCTTCTCCATAGCTATAGTTGACTAAATCACATTTATAGTTGATAACTTCGATCATCTACAAGACAGTAGAAAAAATAACATTAAATATGCATCACTGTGCATGAGACTATGCTTATGCCTCAAATCTAAACTTAAAGCTTCTTACCGCACGGATGAGTCCTGTGCCTGTTTCCATTGTGCTAAGGCGAGTGTCACCAATCTTTATGGCAAGGATCTGAGCACCGGGCGCCACACCGTTGCGTTCAGGTTCTTCTGGAAAGTAGCCCGCTGCGATACTCGCTACATGTGTCCCATGAGCCCCTTTAATAGAAAATTCAATATATGTTACATTTCATCTCCTGAATCGTTTTTGTGTTATTCATGGAAAGTCACTTTATTTCCATGATGTTCTCACCTCCACTTGTGACAATGCAAAGTGTGTTTCCCTCATCATAGATATTTACAGAGTAGTTGAGCATTTCAGCGTTGCCTAACGTTGCATAATCCTGGTTCTCTTTGTAGGACGTCAGCACAGTGCACTGGGCCATATCTCCGCACTCTGTGGTGTCCACTACAGCTCTACACGCAGCAGAAAAAAATGACATGTGAAGGCGTGACAAATAATGCTCAATAATAACATTTAATATCACTGCCCCACCTCCATGTTGTGCCATCATGCCACAGCACACAGTCATAGACTGGACCTGGATCACTGTACTTCTTTTCTAATGTTGCTAACAGCTCTGACTGACTCTGCAATTCCTCCTTCTGCAACTTCTCAATCTATGAAAACAAATAAATAAATATTTGATGAGACTGCAGTGTAGATGGATGTTTAAGAGTTTGGCCACTAAACAAACTTCTGACCTGAGAGGGTGAGGGATGAGAGAGGTCAAATTCTTCAGTTTTACGGGAGACTTCTGCGAGCGCTGCCCTGTGTGCTGGGTCCCACTGTTTTTCCTTCCGCTCTTTCTAAAAAGACAAATATACAACAGCAAAATATGAAATGCTACTTTTAAGATTTATTTAGGTTATTTTAGCTTAATTTAACAGTGTGATTAAGATACAACAACGTCACAGACTTTCAACAACAATAGCTTACAAGGGAGTAGGCCGACATACATTTTAAATCGCTCATTGAATCCACCCTAATTAAGTGAAGCAATAATAGACTACTGTACCTGTATTCTTTCTTTGAGTGCCTTAGGGAAGAACTCGTAGCCATTTTTAACTCCAATGTGGTATTTCCCTGTTGGATTGACCCAGGAAGGGGGAATCTGCAAGACATAAGAGACAGATGTTTTCCATATCCGTAGAGATACACAAAAATAATAGGTATATGCTTTTCCCCTGTAAATGAAAGTGTATTGTGTTTCTTTTACCTTGAGTATTCTTCCAGAGAGGCCAGTGATTGTCCCGTCTTTAGGCTCTGTCACTGTGCTCATGTTTACATCACCGCTGCCCGTCGTGTCAATGATGTCCAGGATCTTTGGCTTTCCCTCTGTGGTGACCTGCAAAGTATCAAGCCGTGGTTTAATTTAACAGGCTGAAAATGTGAGCTTGCATGTAGCTCGCACTCATCTGCCCAAAGTCTAACAGCTGCTAGTGTTTCAGTCAGGAGTATCATATATCTGCATCTTTAAACATGTGAGATTGTATTAAACAGCTCACAAACTAAAAATGATGTACATCATTTATTACAACATTATTTCTATAATATACTAATATACCAGGATATTAAAACATGTTTAACACAAATCACAGAAGGTTGTGTAAACTTTATTAGTGTAGGTAATATGCCATATTTAAATAATAATCTGTGTTTAAATCCATCATCCTGACATGAGGCTAACTTGATTAGCTTCCACTGGATAAAATGTCAAACTGAGACAATGAGGATCAGTCATTTAAAGAGAAGATCTAAATGTTTTATTTCGATGTGAAACAGGCGTTGTCATATTTATATAAAACCTTAAATCTGTAGTTTAATGTACTTAAATAAAGCAGCATGCTAGCACAGCTAAAGCTACACGAGTTAGTGACAGAGCACAATTAACATGAATGAGTCAGGCCTTTAGCTTAGCATGCTAACTAGCCTTTAGCTAACTAGCTAACAGCTAGCGGGAGTCCGCCGGGTGGATTTACCTGCATCCCGGGGGCCCCGGGGTCCACCCCGGTGTCCAGGACAGCGATGAGCACCCCCCGGCCATCGTGCTCTGGGAACCGGGACAGAAAAGACGCGGCCCCGGTCTCTTTTTTAGGGAGAAGCCCGTGGAAAGGGAAAGGTTCTTCAGCAGAATGAGCAGCCATGATCCACAGAGACTCAATGAAAACAAAGCACGAAATGGGGAAGATACAAGCCTGGAGGACACTTAAAGAGACAGAGACACAGTGTCACAGAAGGACAGAGACAGAGTGTGAGAGGACCAGAGGGGCCAGTGACAGAGGGGCCACAGTGTGTGAGGGGCCAGTGACAGGGGCCACAGAGACTCAATGAAAACAAAGCACGAAATGGGGAAGATACAAGCCAGGAGGACACTTAAAGAGACAGAGACACAGTGTCACAGAAGGACAGAGACAGAGTGTGAGAGGACCAGAGGGGCCAGTGACAGAGGGGCCACAGTGTGTGAGGGGCCAGTGACAGGGGCCACAGAGACTCAATGAAAACAAAGCACGAAATGGGGAAGATACAAGCCAGGAGGACACTTAAAGAGACAGAGACACAGAGGGACAGTGTGTGAGAGAGGACCAGAGTGTGACAGGGACAGTGTGTGAGAGAGGACCAGAGTGTGACGGGGACAGTGACAGAGAGCCAGAGGACCAGAGGACCAGAGGACCAGTGACAGAGAATCAGAGGGCCACTGGGCCAGAGTGTCAGAGGGGCCAGTGTCAGAGGGAAGTGCTGACATTTTATTATGAACTGTACATGTTTATTTAATCTTTTTCTGTCTAATTCCTAATGTGTTCTTACACTGTTTACTTTAATCATTTCATAGACTACGTGTGTTGTGTATTTGTGTATTTTTGCCTAAACTGTAGCTCTGTAGCCTCCTCCTGTGGCCTGTAGTCCAAGAGGGAAAGTGCTCCCTTATGTCCTGTGTTTTACAGGTGACAAAATGCTCTTAAATCTTGCTCAAAAGTTCTTATGATTTGAACCGTTGACTGTCGCAGTCATTTCCCTGGAATCTCCACTAGGTGGCGCTGTACTACAGCTGCTGAAATGTCCCCATCCATTCAGAAATAACATTGTGCCTTGCGCCATAGGTTTGTGTGTCCTGTTTTTGCAGTAGAGACACATTTGCATGACTTTACATCTTAGGCTGTGTAAACTGACTGAGGACTCTGGACTTTTACCTTTTTAAAAAAGTTTTTCAGAATTCTGTCTTTATTCACAAAGGTTTTGTCTCTGTGAAACAGGATTCACTCTGCACATGTGTGTCCACACTCTCATGTGCAGAAATGTCTTTATGTGCAGGGTTTTCATGGTAATTATTGCATTAATTCCCTTTTCTTGTACAGTGCCTCTCTGTCATTAGACACTCTGCTGAGTGTTATTTTACACTCTTACTCAGTCATGTTTGTGGTTTACCACAGGGCGTAGCCTCCAACGCTGAACTGAAATAAATCTCATAAACTTTTTGAAACCGTTTTTCCCCCATATGTGCTTCAGCTTCAGTGTGCAGTAAACTGTGCACTTTACTGAAGCTGATCTCTTAAGGACATGGAATTATAGGTCTATCGCCTGTATTAGACCTGTCCACAGTGGTAATTACCCATGATGCCACAGGACGTGCCACGAGGGGACCTATTATCTGCTGTGGAGTATAGATAATTACACAGATGTTTTGGTCTCTGCAGACTGAGGGCGCACACTGAGGGTCCTGACAGTTCTGCTGTTCTCATGAGGCTGACACGGCCTGAGCAGATTAGAGCTAAAGCAGTGACAGGTAATCCTCACATCCTCACACCTTGACCCACAGAAGCACTTGAGCTGTTATGATCATGTCACATGTTTCCACAGGGCTGTTCTCTCTGTTCAGTGTGGTCCTCAGAGCTGTGGCCCTTCAGGACGTGGCCCTGTGAGTTTCATCTAAATACAGTCTGTGGTTTCATCTCTGTCACATCTTTGTCCAAGATCAGTGTGAACATCCTCACAGCCTCTGGGTTGAGCTTCTGTTTCACTGATTTACATCATGTCTACACCCCTGCACTGAAACAGAAGCCTGGCCACATCCACTTTACGCACACTTTACGCACACTTTACGCACACTTTACGCACACTTTACGCACACTTTACGCACACACTGCTGTAGTTCTTGGGGTAATTAAAGTCAAATAAATCCAGACTTTTCCCTCTTTGCAGCCGTTTCCGGTCACTCTGAGCCCTGACCACACGGGGGCGTCACTCTGAGCCCTGACCACACGGGGGCGTCACTCTGAGCCCTGACCACACGGGAGCGTCCTGCAGACCACACGTGTGGGCGGGGCGTAGCGCAGAGACACGCCCCCTGTCCCTGCTGCTGCGGGACCAGCAGCTCGTTGTTCGGGCAGGAGCAGAGATCAGGCCGGAGAAAGCGCTGCTCGGATTCTGTCTGGATGTGCACAGCCTCTGGAATAACCGCGCGCTGGAGCATCACCAGACCCCCGAGGAGGAGCCGCACTGCGCGCATCTGAGGAGCACCGAGCCCGGGCGCGAGCATGGCCGTGGAAGAGGAAGGACTGCGCGTGTTTCAGAGCGTTAAAATCAAAATAGGTAAGAAAAATCCCACCTCCCCCCAGTCTGACGCTTCAATGGATCACTCCACATGAACGGGCCAAGACCAGCAGCTCCCACAGTCTGGAGGAGCAAGAGGAGGAGCAGGCAGAGTCTGGAGGAGCAGGAGGAGCAGGCAGAGTCCTCTCAGAGTCTGGAGGAGCAGGAGGAGCAGGCAGAGTCCTCCTGTTTGCTGGTTTTGTCATTCAGATCACACGCTCTAGTCCTTTCACTGAATATTCTGAGATGGAAATGTAACTGTAGAGATTGTGACTCCTCCAACAGCCTTGTGGGTAAAATGTGGCTCAGTGGCAGATGGGTCCAGATCATGTGCACTGACTGTAATGTGCACATAGACACTGTTATTAGAGTCTATTACAGTAGAGAATCAACATTTTAGCTGCAAATCCTTATATTTTTTTGTAATTCCACTTCTGTAGCGGGGGACTCCTTTTCATATGACTGCTGCCCCTCCTCCCACGTCCAAAAGCTGTGTCCTCATGATGGACTGTCTCGCTGTAGTCTGACTCTGCTTATTTGAATGGGTTAACGTTGTCACCGGTGGTTTAACCCAGTTTGTGTCCTGTTGTGGTTTGAGAGCAGTGAAGAGGCCTCTGGGGCCGTTGTGGAGAGGATTTACGCAGATGTGTCTGTACTCAGCCCATTGATCTTGACTCACATGTAGTTAGACTCATGCATTTTAATATCTCCAACTGTATCTCATGAATGGGAAATCTCAATTAAAAAGAAAACATGCAGCCTAATAGACAGACGCTCTCTCTGATGGACTATTTTATTAGTATTTTATAGATGTAATAAGCTGCCGTTTTGTCTTTTCTTACCAAATCCTAAATCGTGTTTCTTTTTCGGACGCAGCTCTGTCTTTAACCATTTGGACAGGACAAAGTCTGTCATTTTCATGCTTTGTAAATGGAGAATTGCAGTATAATTGCACAGCTACAGTTTACTACACAATTTGACTTGGCAAAGAGGAGGAGGACATATACAAAGCAAACATGAGTTCAAGTTTTCATGTCCAGGCCGTGGCTTTTAACAGCTTATGATCTTTTACTATAAATAGCACAAAAGGGAAAATATTGCATTAAAATGGTTTTATTTATTCCGCTGTCAAATGTCCCTAAGACTTGTTTATTATGGGGCCTCGTTGGATGTTTTTATTGACATCTGGCCGTCCGTTTATCTCGTCTGCATTGTTTTGAGTCCAAACATGCGACAGAAGGGATGAGCAGAGGAGGGAAAATGACAACAAACACACAAGTAGCAGCAGCAGCAGACTCTGGGGAGTGTGTGGAGCTGCCAACACTCTGTAAATCACTGTTACTCTTAAACTAATGCATAAAATAATAATGATAATAGTGGATTGGCTTCAGGATTTGTCTCTGGGAAGTTGCTTGTGACTAAGAGGAGGAAGAGCGAACAGCAGAGCGTTGCATTTGATATTCAGAGGAGGATTGTAATATTAAAACCCCGCAGGACTTGTTAGTTTCAGTGCAGTTTGTGAATGACGCGAACAGCGTTTTGTGAATGGAGACAGAAGGATTCTCTCGCATTCAGAAATGGAAGTGTTCGATTCAAGGCTGCGGTTGAGTCATCAGTGAAAAATACAACGTGAAAAAGGCAGGAAGGCGGGTTTTCAGTCACAGTATAATGAGTTCATCTGTGGGACGTCGCAGAGAAGTGTTGATACTTTCAGCCTCGTGTGTCCGACACTACGACTATTTTAAACACATTTAGGAAGAGAAATAATCACGAGGACTGTTTTTAATCTTAGGGGAGAGGTCATACTTCACTGTGATTGGTTAAACCTGGCTGTCACTCACTTAAAACACGTCGAAGCTGGTGGGAGAAAGTGTTTTTGGACATCGAACGGTATTAAACAGAAAAGCGCTTAAAAACAATATGACGATATCACCAAAATGTATCGTCCAGCCCTAGTTTTCACCTGCTGAACTGTTAGATTACTCCAAAACTTAAACATCGACCTCATTAAATCTATATGTAAGCCAAAAATAAACATGTCTATAATAGGGAAATGATTCACAGGGTTTTATTCATGGTTTCAAGCGATGACAACGTCCTCCGTCCTCCAATTCAAATCAAAATGTTAAATCTTTTGAATGGGGAAAGGTCCTTTATGGATCCTCAGAAATTCTCTCAAATGAGGAAGGAACTGTTTGTCTAAAGCCCGTGAACGCTCTGGACAGAATTCAACATCTTCCTTCCATCTTACTCATTTCTCGGACTAGATTTGAGCGTCGTTATTCACAGGAGCGTCATGAAAAGGTGCATGAGTTTCCCAGCGGATGTTCAAACACATTGGTCTGATTCCCGGGGCGCTCTGCCGTGTTGTGTCTGCGTAACCCTTTGCATCACATTGTTTTCATCAAAGTCAGCAGCGGAGCTCGTCCTTTGGCGTGAGGCCGTGGCTTCGTGATGAGTCACACTGGAGAATCTGCCGTAGTTTTACACAGAGATAGAAAGAGAGAGGAGAAAAGAAAAGAAAAGAGAGCATGTGCTGCGTGATTTGACTTCCTGCGTACAGATTGTCATAGTTTTACAGATTCAAATCAGAACGAAAGTGAGGAAAGAGAGAGTGACAGAGTGGAAGAGAGGAGCGAAAGAGAGGGAGCGTGGTTTGTTGTTACCGTGTTATAACTGTTTGGTTCCTGGCTGAATGTGCATACAAATGACCACAGTGTTAGAGATGAATAGAAGAGAAATAAAAAAGAAAGCATAGAGAGATAGACTGAGAAAGGGAAAGAAAGAGCTTGGCGTTGTTGTTATTGCTCTTTTGGGGATCCTGGCTAAACATGCGAGGGAAATGTCACAGTTTTATTTATAAAAATGAGAGAGAAAAGGAGGAGATTGCCGTAGTTCTGGAAAGAGAGGGATGGAGAAACAGAGAGACAGATACAGCATGTATTGTTACCATGTTATTGCAGTTTCCTGTCCAAAAATGCATAAAAATGACAGTTTTAGCGATGGAAAGAAGAGGAAAAAGCGACAGACAGACAGAGAGAGAGAAAGGGCACGCATTGCTATGACTGTCTTTGTCTTCCTGGCTGTACACGCATGAATTTCGGAAACTCAACAAGCACTACCGGGATTCTGTACTGTCTGGGACCCGCACAGGAAACAGGAAACTACCCCCGAGCCTCTTCCTGATTGGCTGGAACACACTACAAAAGAAAAATTGTGTTTGTTCCTGCATGGCAACAAGCTAACACAAACCAGATGCATTGGGAGTTTGAGACGCAGCTCAGGACGGAGCAGCAGGCTGTGGGTCGTCTGTCAGTGAAGACGTCAGGGTCGGAGAGACGGGGATTTTGCAGTGGCACAGCTGGACCAGGGACACGGCACTAATTAACAACAACACATGTGCCACAGGGATCTCTATTACTGCCCCAAATGTGGACGTATAAAAGTTTAATTACACAGATGTGACCAAAAGTGAGGAAATAAGGCCAGGATCAGGCACGGAAAAGACGCTAAACTAAAGGCTGTTGTCATGATGTCGTGACATTTAACGAGAGATTGGAACGTGTGCGTGGTTCTGTTTAACGCGGTAAAAAACAACTCTGTGAAAACGTTTAAGTCTTGTTACGGACCTTCAGTGGAAATACATGGATAATATCGCAATTATAGATCTGTAGAAATGCAAAATTAGAATATGGACTGTATCATCTACGCATAAAACGATTAAAAAGAGCTGAGGATAAATGAAATGAGCAGAACATCACGTGTAATGTCCCAAACAAAGGTGCACAGTGATATTTGTGCTGTGGTTCTAGAGATGGACAGAAGAGAGATAAAAAAAGGAAGGGACAGAGAGAGAGAGAGAGAGAAAGAGTCTTTGTCTTTCTGTTCACATTATAGAGTGATATTTCTGCTCTTTTGTGCTTCATTTTATGCTCCATTAATCGTTTCGTGCGTTACTTGATCCTCAAAGACATTTCCATTTCCATTTTTGCACGCTCCTGATGCGTCGTTAAATTATCTCCTGAATATCACGACTGCGATACAAAAAACAACATTAAAAACATAATTTCAGCCGCCCCTACGCCAACGTGTTTCCACAACATGTTTTTAATTGTTCAATATGTCGGTATTGTGGCTTTGTTTATAATACAAATACATAAGTAGATATTCGACATAAAATACTCCTTGAACAGTGACGTCTGTGTGGGAAGAGGTGAAATCAGATAACAACAGAATAAAGCACTAAATAAATCAAATTATGAGCTTTATAACAATATAATTTAGCTCTTTTTTGTTTGTTTTTTCAGTTTGATGGACAGTGCACACGCAGCACTTTGCAGACATCATTTATTTGTTTCTAAATCAAATCTAGAAGCTTCATCTGAATTATTTATCTGTCGTTAAGTCGTGTCAGTTTTATATTGCGGCGGAGAACTCTAGTTATTTTACGTTTGCATTTTGCCGTGAAAAGAGTCACCCAAAACAAAGCGCTGTTTGACATTTGGACGATTTAACCAGAGCGACTGAAGCAGCAGCGTGAGGTTTTACTGTTGTCATCACAAAACAAGTGTCCTTCCACACACACTGTAGTTTTCCACTCATCGGACGTGCGCGGCTGTAATTACAGGTTGTGGGGCTGAGGGATCAGGTTTGGGGCAGGGGGAGTGGGAGGCTGGGTCGCCCCGGGGTGATCCTGGGAGGGTCCGGGACAACCCCCTCCTCAGGACTGAGCGCTGGACGACAGATGAGTCCAAACGTCCTGACCACAGTGAACGGGACGGGCTCAGGGACAAGCGGAAGTGTTTTATCTGTATTAAGTTTGGACTGGCTGTAAATATATATCCATATTTAAAGACGCACTGTGTGATTTTGCAGTAGGAGGATGCACCACCTGCTCGTCTCCACGGAGATATAATTGCGTTTTCTGTTTTGTTACACAGCGCGACATTAATCAAATCTGTCAAGGCCAAGTTACAGGTCAGATCTGTGGAGAATTCATGTTTTTTGATGTATTTTTGAGCAATTAAACCACTTTTTAATTAAATAGTGCAAGACAGATGTGCTTAGTGCCAGGAACTTTCAGTAAATGTGTAATTTTTGAACACTTCTTCTATGTTTTTGCTTCTATATTTCCTTCGTTTCCTACATAATTCACCTTTTCTGACGCTTCAGTCTTTCTTTTTGACCGTGTAGTCGTCTCTAAAAGCCTTGAGGAAGTAGAATATGTTTTGGTCCTGTACTAACTGAGCCGTGACTGTGGGTAACCTGCGTCGTGGCAGTGGGCCCAGCATCGTGGACGGTGTGGGGTAAATACAGGGCCACACAGACTCACCTTAGATGCACCAGGACGTCCTTCAGGAGTCACCTGTGCAGGGGACGAAGTACAAAACATGTACAGAGCTCATCAGACGGGTCATGAATACTGCATTCAATATATAGTCTCAAGTTAATGTTTGAATTATGCAGATTCATATGTAATTTATCCGGTTTGGTCCTGTCACAAAATAAGGCTCGTGTTTCAGACGCCACGGCTTTAGAATTATGAGGGAGTGATACTGGCAAAATATATGTTTATATTATACTAGCCCCGCCTCTTCTCCCTGGTATTTAACACTAGCCCCGCCTCTTCTCCCTGGTATTTAACACTAGCCCCGCCTCTTCTCCCCGGTATTTCACTCTAGCCCCGCCTCTTCTCCCCGGTATTTCACACTAGCCCCGCCTCTTCTCCCTGGTATTTAACACTAGCCCCGCCTCTTCTCCCTGGTATTTAACACTAGCCCCGCCTCTTCTCCCTGGTATTTAACACTAGCCCCGCCTCTTCTCCCTGGTATTTCACACTAGCCCCGCCTCTTCTCCCTGGTATTTAACATTAGCTAGACCGAATCTTGGAGTTTTATTGTTTTATTGTTTTGTCTTACCCATATTTTTTATTTATTTTTATTTTTTTTGGACTTTTTGACTTTTTATGTGAAACACTTTGGTTCAGCTTAAGTTGTCTTTCAAAGTTTTATTATCTTGATGATGATATTCAGTAATATTATGATCATTTTTAGGAATGTAAAGATCTTGATTGTGGTTCAAGTAGCGATCAAACCTAAAAACCGACCACAAAACAAATAAATATTACACTTTATACTTTTATTTGACACATTACAGTGCATATGATCTAACGTTAGAATGATTCATATCTGTATTTTTTCTTTTTAAATCGTTAAATTGCAGATACATACTTGATTTTCTAATTTTGCATGTTCCTCCTCTACATAAATGAGTATTATTCTACGCTTCATTGATTCATAAAACACAAAAACACACAATACAACAGAATTAAACTTAACTGTGTTCCCTCTTCACATCCGTCTAATTGACCTGGTCCATATATTATATTTATTATTGCGTGTCCAGTGCAGCCTCTGTGCGTCTTTAGTCTTTAGTCTTTGGTCTTTAGTCTTTAGTCTTTAGTCTTCAGCCCGTGTCAGACGCAGGGTGAGTTTAACCGGGGCGTTCTGAGCTGCAGGCGTAATAACTTTACTGGATTGTAGGAAAACAAACACGCAGCTTTCTGAGAATCACGTGAATGAATCTCTACAGCAGGTCTGGAGGAAGTGTCAAAGTTGAGCCAAAACCAGGACTCGTAATGTGTGAAACCGGCTCTGCATCGTCCTGAGTGGAAACACTGTGAGGGAGAACAATGAGTCCTTCACAATGTTCCACAGTATGGCATTAAACGTGTCTGTTTTACACCGGTGTCGTGCGTTCTCCCCAAGAGCAGGGTCGTATCTCTATTGATCTGATGTGACACGTGGCCAGATCGCACCATAGATCTGCTCATCTTTATTTTTTACATTATTCTCTCTGTTTTGTCTGTAAAACCCCTCACCACACACTTTATACACTTTTCTCACACAGGCGTTAACATTTTCTCACATTTCTCTCTCGTTTAAACTCTCTCAAAGTTCAAACCTTCGTAGGCGTCTTTGTCGGTGCAGAACGTTTCATCGACATCGTGGGTTTTGTCGGGGAGAAAACAAATCGCAAACGTACAGCACTTCAGAGTCACACTGAGATCCAACGTTTATGTGAATTTGTCTGAACACATTCTGTACTGGACAGGAGACACGGCACGGAGGAGACTGATGGACAATGGTCTACAGTCCAACAGCCAATCAGGACGCACGACACAATGGTCTACAGTCCAACAGCCAATCAGGACGCACGACACAATGGTCTACAGTCCAACAGCCAATCAGGACGCACGACACAATGGTCTACAGTCCAACAGCCAATCAGGACGCACGACACAATGGTCTACAGTCCAACAGCCAATCAGGACGCACGACACAATGGTCTACAGTCCAACAGCCAATCAGGACACACGACACAATGCGCTTTGCAAAATTGCACCCAAAAAATCAGCGAGGTGCTTTACAAACTTGAGATAAAATTGTGAGAGTTGAAGTTAGTACAGAACTTTTATTTGTGCTCTATATATTTGATTTTTTTCATTTATCCACATGTTCCTGTCCTCGTCTAGTCGTCCGTCTCATGTTACGTGTCAAAATGCAACTTTAAAGATTCTAATATTTTTTCTCCCTGTTAAAATCAGTTGGAAAATAAGTGTTGTGTCCAAGTTTCGCTGCATGTTTTGGGTCGTTGTGTCATTTGTTTTCATCACATTTTCCATCAGCTCTAACAGATCTGTGTGAACATTAGCTCTCAGAAACAACACGGCGTCGGTTTGATCAGTAACTGAAGCCCCCAGAGCTGCACAGACAGACCTCAGCCTCTTCAGGGACGTGTTTTTCCACCGGTCGTTCCTCAGGCGTCCGGAGCTGCCGTTCTGCTCGACTGGACGTTTGTAGAACCAGAACCTAAACACACTGATTGAGGAAGTGCTCCGTGTGTGTGAGGATTGTTATCGAAGTATCTGAGGGCTGATCCGTCCAAAGAATCATTTACGAGCAACAAAAACAACATCCACAGTGGAATAAATGTAAGATAGATGAGGTTAATGCCCTACTGTGGAGCATTACAGGCAAAGATCTGACATTTATGACATCAGACGAGCAGTTACCTAGTGCACTTTAAATGTAAATAACCTTTAAATCAAAACATATGCGTCAAATTTAAAGTGTTATTCCATTTGCAGGATCTATTCAGCGTCTAAACACTGTATATCCGAGCGTTTAATATGTTTTTACTCGGTTTATAAAGTGATACTCTGCATTTTAGAAACATTACTGCTGCAGAGAGTCATTCTGCTGTGACACCTGTGCGTTTTGTCTGTTGAAACCTCACATTCCCCTGAGTATTTTTACAGTTCACGTGGTCTTTGTGGGCATGAATCTCTGTCGATAAACTCACTCCACCTCACTGAAACCTCACTCCACCTCATTGAAACCCGCTGTTGGTTTTTAGGCGGCTGCTGCTGTGAAAAACATGTGGTTTTGTGCAGTTCATTCAGATGTTAGATGTTGTGATAGCTGCTGCTGCTGTAGTTTTCTTCATGTTGTGCACAAACATTACTACACATGGCACTGAGGCATTTTTCCACCTCGCTCTTGAGTGAATTCTACAATTAGCTAATATTTAACCAAAGCGCAGCAGGTATTCTTCCATGTGTAACTTAGAAACACAATCCCCCTTTTGGAGCTTAACTTTTGGAGGGCGCTGAGTTCAAAACGTGTGGGTGTTTCCGCGACTTGGAACAAAACACGCTATCGAGTTATAGGAAGTGAAGGATTGGTATTTTGAGTAGATGTTTGGAGAGTAGTTTACAATCTGATCCACAGATCTGTATCACGTGCTCCTGTAACGTTTATTTGGCTTTAAGATTGCACCATTAGGGCTACCGTAGTTGTAGTCCACAGTACGTTTTCATATAGTTTGTGCATTTTTTCATATAGTTTTTCCACCGTATTAGAAATATCCAAAAGGAAACGTCACAAACTTTGCACTGAATCATTTATCTTAGTGACTAAACCCGAGAACTCCGTGTTATATAAGTATTTTAACCATAATTCTAGCTGCTTCCATCTGCGTTAAACATTATTGGCCTATAGAATGTCGTGATGTCATCTGAAACCCACTAGATGACGGGCGTTTAATGCTTACTTAACCGTCGTGTTGGAAGACGGCGATGGTTTCTTCTCTTGTTTTTTTGTGTTTTTTGCAGCGACATCTAAAGAAACGCGGCGTCACCCTCAGCCTCACTTTCACTTCGCCGCAGTTTTCCGTTTGGCACAGGTTGCAGAGGGTGACAGGGTCGCCTTTAAACTCCATCTTGGATCCATCTTGAATTCCTTTCTCCTCGTCTCATTTCCTGTTGTAACTAACCGCTCACTGGTTTTCTATCTGGCTGCGTCTGTGCGGCCCTGGTCCACTGCTAAAGGCCACATGTGGTCTTTTTCCCAGGGTTTTGAGCTGCAAACACGACCGTTGGGTGTATTTAAGCCTCGAATGTGCTCGTGTTATGGACGGACACAAGATAAATCCAGTGTTTAACTGTGAATGTGACAGAAGAAAAAGGAACAAAGCTGCATTCATTTGAGCTCATTATATGCACTCTGGACTTTCAACTTTCAACTTCAAGTTTTTTTACGTTTATTTTCAACCTTTTTGCAGCCGTTTTCTGAATATTTTCTGTTGTCTTCCATTTGTGCTGAAGTCCAGTGCATTGTGCAGTTACAGAAGTACATTTCTCATTCATTTCTCCCGTAGACTTCCGGAAAAACTAATAACTAATGACCAGAATATCTATTATTTAATTTAAAATCGGCGTAAAGGAGGTGCTGGGAAAGAAACACAAACATGTGACCTCGGAAAAGTTCACCAGTTCACATTTTTACCATCTTTATTAAAGTCATGTTCAGGGTTCATTGTTTCTAAAAGGCAGAAATAAATACTATGAATGTAATGAACAGTACAGCAAATAAAAACAGAAAATATAAACATGCAAATACAGAATCTACAGAAACACACGAGGTATTTTAGAGATAAGCAACGAAACAAAACAATAATGAACGGCACTTTCTCACATAAAGTAAAAAATTCTGAGTGTCTGTGAACGCACCACAGACTTAAGCAGAGTGAAAATGCAAAGGTCTGTTGGTCCCTGAATGCATCACTGGAGCAACGTGAACAAAATAAACTAATTAAGGCCGGATTAATGGGATATGGACTATAGACTTTACTAGTAATAATAAAAATAATTACACATTTTATAAACTGGCAGGTTATTAAAGAAGAATCTTTTGTTTTAAATGTGCTTTTTGGACTTAAAACAGCTGCGTTGTGGATATTAATTGTCTCGTAGCTGGTTAACCTCTGCTCTGACTCTTAATATTTGAATTTTTGTGGATTTTTTTTGTCTCTCCTGCTGAATTAACCCAAATAATCAAAGACAGGACTTTTTACTGGAGTGTTGATTAATTCTGTCACTGTAACTTCAGTAGAATCACGGTATAATTAATGTTTTAAGCCTCGTTAAACGTCCCGTCTCTCTGTCAAACCTGAATCACACGACGTCCTGACCATCAGTCCGTGTCCGTCGGCTCTGAGCTCGTTTATATTTGTCCCTCAGAGAAATAAAGTATTTTAGAGGAAGTACACAGGAGGAAATTGTATTATATTTCGTTTTAAATGTCAATTATGAAAAGTCCGTCTTGTTTATGCTCAGTAAAGCCATTTTTATTGGTTTATAATAAGAGAAAATAAACTTTATTTTATTTGTCATTCCGCCCAGTTTAACGATGCAGTGGATCTTTCTAGTTTCTTTAATTATTCTTAAACGTTCCAGGTTTCCTCTCTCCGGTGCCGCTGTGATTAAACTGAGCGTTGTTCTGTAGCGTCAGGCCCCTCCTCCTTTATTTACATTCACGCCGCCGCCTCACGCATCCCACTTTTACTCTGGAATTCTGGGGCAACTTATTCTCGAAGGGCACCTGGTGTGATGAGGTCTGCCTGATGAAAAGAGAAAGATGCACGCCGCTTTTATTTGCAGAACCTTCAAGAGTGAAAATGCAATTTCCCTCACGCCACGAAGGAAAGAAATTAAAAAGAAGCAACGATTCATTTGAGGGAGGGTCTTAAAGGGCCACGTTACACTATATCTGTGTTAAAATGATGTTTCCTCATCACAAACAGACCTGGAGCTGTGTTTTGTTTCATTTTCACATGTTTAACACACAAACCTGCAGATTTAGGCTGAAAACACTCTGTTCCACCTTGTGATGTCATCATGTGGTGATACAGGAAGTGCTCCATTGTGTTTTTAAACTCCACACACCTTCATTTCTAGAATCATTCAGCCCTGGACTTTACAATCTCTGCTAAACAAAGGGTAAAATGAGCTGTTATAACGTGAAAACTCCCACTTGATGACATCACAAGGTGGAACAGAGCGTTTTGAGCTTTGTAGATGTAACAGACTAATAATAAACTCCAGGTCTGTTTTTAAGGACGTTACATCGTTAGAACATGGATTAAAGCTACAAGAGTCCATTTGTGCGTCATATAGGAGCTTTAAATTTAAATCATTACAATATAACAGGGATATCCAAACTATGGCCCCGGGGCCAAATACGGCCCACAGACCTATTTTTATTGGCCCCCAGGCCTTCAGTTGAACTGGCCCAATCGATCATAATCAGTACTTTTTACAGCAAATTTGAGTAATCCTGCCAATATAACATAAGTAACATCACACGGCCTTGTCACACAGACCTAATATTAATATTTCAAGCCGTATTTAAAGTATAAAGTCTGAATTATGCACTGTACGATCCACTGGTCCTCCGTGTGGAATATTTTTCAAGAGTTTGGGCTCCAATATAATTTTGTAGGATATTTTTAATTTTTTTTACACAGGCTGATATTACACGATTGTCAGATTATAACTAAACGCAGGTAGATGTTGGGTATAAACTCGTTTTTAATATCAGCCTGTACATTGATCGGTTTTGCATTGATCAGGTTGTTTTGACGTTGTTCTGCTGATATATTTGTGACAATATAAACCTACGTAGGACTAATTAGTGATCAAACGATAGAAATCTTAATAAAACACACATTCAATCAATTCCAAACCAAAAACTCTGAACCTGTAGATAAACAAACCCTGAGATGTGTTTGTGGCTTATCAACTCATCTACTTGAAACTTCCTTTTGCCCAAAACAGGAAGCGGAGAACTGTCAGCGGCGACGGGCTGGAAAGATTCTGGTTTGTTTTGTGTTGACCAAAATTTGATGTGGGACCAAAGCAGGAAGTGACCCGAAGCAGCGGGTTTGAGCACGAGCCGTTTGTTATTGGATTAAACAGTGGGGTTTTACTGTTGTAGCTCGGACGAGACGAGGCGTTTCCAGATAATTTGTTGTGTCTTTATTCATTTTAACATTAATATGAATCCTTAAACTTGGGATTTGCTTTGCTAAAGTTAAATGGTTGCAGGAGTGAAGACGTTTGTCTGCTCATCCAAGCCGCGGCTTGGATGAGCAGACAAACGTCTTCACTCCTGCAACGTTTTTGTCCATTTGATGCATTTTACATTTTGCTTTTTGTCCAAATATTGTGAAAAAAACAAACTATTTCTATACGATTCAGATTACTCCTGCTGTCCCCTGAGACGCTCCTGTCTAGACTGAAGCGTTTAACTACTGTCCGTGTATTAAACGAGTATCGTGTGTCGGTATTGTGTGTTTCATGTGCTCGTGTGTCGCTCTTTATTTCACTCTGCAGTACAAAAGTGTGACATCGTGGCTGTAATCTTTGAGGAAAACACTAAAATCTGAGTTTAGATGGAGGATTTGGGGCCTGTTTTAGGGTTTAACATTTAACCACAGACTGTACAGAAGCAGAGTGAGTGAGTGACGTCACCGCATCGTCAGGCTGGAGCAGGAACAGGAGGATTTATAATGTGGAGTATCATAGCAACCAAAGAGCCAATCAGGAGCGAGACTGCTGAAGGTAACGCCCCTTCCTGCGGGCGCTTAGCAACACTGTCAATCAAACACTTAGTCTCTCTCTCTCTCTCTTTGTCCCTTTCTCTCTCCTTGTCTCTCTCTTTCTTTCTCTCTCCTTATCTCTCTCTCTGTTTCTCTCTCTCCTTGTCCTCTCTCTTTGTCTTTCTCTCGCTCTCTCCTTGTCTCTCTCTGTCTCTTTGTTTCTGTCTCTTTGTCTCTCTCTTTGTCTCTCTCTCTTTGTCTCTGTTTCTCTCTGTCTCTCTCTCCTTGTCTCTCTCTCCATGTCTCTCTCTCCTTGTCTCTCTTTCTCTCTCTCTGTCTCTTTGTCTTTCTCTCTGTGTATCTCTCTCTCTCTCCTTGACTCTCTGCCTCTCTCTCTCTTTCTCTTTGTCTCTTTCTCCTTGTCTCTCTCTCTCTCTTTGTCTCTCTGTGTCTCTTTGTTTCTGTCTCTCTCTTTGTCTCTCACTCCTTGTCTCGCTCTCTGTCTCTTTGTCTCTCTCTCTCTCTTTGTCTCTCTGTCTCTAACAGGAGCGACCTCGGGGACAGAAGGACCTGATTTGTCTGTTATTAATGTTCAGATCTTGATTTACAGACACAATAGTGAAATAAAAACCCCAGGATCATGTAGAGGGTTAATACGAACATTTAAGACCAGAATGAGTCTGAAGCAGCAGAGACAGAGAGAGAGGACACAGTTTATCAATAGAAAGTGAATTGGAGCCAGAGTCGATGGAGCAGGAAGTGCACCATGATCACTTCCTGTTTGTAGCATGGTGGCTAACACTTTAGCTCTGTCCATTTATATAAACAGTCTGTGCATTTAACATTAACACACTGTACTAAATAAATCCTATGTCCTGTATTTCAGAACGTCTCTTATTCGCACAGACACTTGTGGTAAACTTAAAGTAAACCTGAGAATGTTCCACAGACGTCTTTAGAGCGTTAGATCACTGCAGTCGCTCTAAAGCTCTAATCCTTCTGTCTGAACCGATCCCATTAAGGCCGTCGTTAGTTATGAATGAGTTAAACGTCCAGATTAGATCAGTTCATTGAGCGGCTGAAGGAGAGAAGACGCACGACTTAAGCAGCAGCGAGACGTTTACAGTTAAAACGACAAAAACAGAGTGAAGGGTTTTATCTGTGATCAGAGCGACACGACGCTAAATGAACGACATGATCGACTTAGAAGCAGATCACAGTTTAGATTTAATCATGATTTATATGTGATCATGTTTAGATTGTTCTTTAAAAGGTAAAAGTCGTCTCCTTCTTCGAATCTTCTTCTTCTTCTTTGAGTCTCTTCTTCTTCTTTTTCTTCTTCTTCGAGTCTCTTCTTCTTCTTCTTCTTCGAGTCTCCTCTTCGCTCAGAGCTCGACACAGACTGACCCTCAACTTCCTGTTTTATGTAACACTCTGAGGACTTTCCCACTCAAAAGATCAGCTGTGGAACGTAATGAAGTAAAAGTAATAAAGTATTGTACTTTTGAGTAACTGAGTACTTCCTCCTCCACTGCAAAAGACACAGTATTTTACAGTTTTAATTGATGAATTGCTGTGGCAACGGTCAAGCGTCATGACCGTGTTTAACTCCGTGTTTCACTCCATGTTTCACTCCGTGTTTAACTCCGTGTTTAATTCCGTGTTTGACTCCGTGTTTAATTCCGTGTTTAATTCCATGTTTCACTCCGTGTTTAATTCCGTGTTTGACTCCGTGTTTAATTCCGTGTTTAATTCCATGTTTAACTCTGTGTTTAATTCCATGTTTCACTCCGTGTTTAATTCCGTGTTAAATTCCGTGTTTAACTCTGTGTTTAATTCCGTGTTTGACTCCGTGTTTAATTCCGTGTTTAATTCCGTGTTTCACTCCGTGTTTAACTCTGTGTTTAATTCCGCGTTTAACTGTTTAACTCCGTGTTTAACTCTTGTGTTTAACTCCGTGTTTCACTCTGTTTAACTCTGTGTTTAACTCTGTGTTTCACTCTGTATTTAACTCTGTGTTTAACTCTGTGTTTAACTCCGTGTTTCACTCTGTATTTAACTCTGTGTTTAACTCTGTGTTTAACTCCGTGTTTCACTCTGTATTTAACTCCGTGTTTCACTCCGCGTTTAACTCCGTGTTTAACTCCGTGTTTCACTCTGTGTTTGACTCCGTGTTTGACTCCGTGTTCTACATTTCTCCAGAGGCTCAGGATGAGGAGGTTCTGTTGTTGTGTCATCTCCATGGCGACTCTGTGAAGTGTTTTTGTGAATGAGGATGTTTGTTGTTGTGATCCAGGGTCGTCAGGTTTGTTTGTGTCTCCAGAGTCAGACTGATCCTAAATATGAACTCACAGGAGGAAGTGTAATCACCTGTGTTTGTCTCAGAGGTGAACACGCCTACATGAACACGGACCGCACACATGACCACAGACACATGAACACGGACCGCACACATGACCACGGACCGCACACATGAACACGGACCGCACACATGAACACGGACCGCACACATGAACACGGACCGCACACATGAACACGCCTACATGAACACGGACCGCACACATGACCACGGACACATGAACACGGACCGCACACATGAACACGGACCGCACACATGAACACGGACCGCACACATGAACACGGACCGCACACATGAACACGCCTACATGAACACGGACCGCACACATGACCACGGACACATGAACACGGACCGCACACATGAACACGGACCGCACACATGAACACGGACCGCACACATGAACACGCCTACATGAACACGGACCGCACACATGAACACGTCCACATGACCACGGACACATGACCACGGACACATGAACACGGACACATGAACACGGACCGCACACATGACCACGGACACATGAACACGGACCGCACATATGACCACGGACCGCACACATGAACACGGACCGCACACATGAACACGCCCACATGAACACGGACCGCACACATGAACACGCCCACATGAACACGGACCGCACACATGAACACGCCCACATGAACACGGACCGCACACATGAACACGCCCACATGAACACGGACCGCACACATGAACACGCCCACATGAACACGGACCGCACACATGACCACGGACACATGAACACGGACCGCACACATGACCACGGACCGCACACATGAACACGGACCGCACACATGAACACGGACCGCACACATGACCACGGACCGCACACATGAACACGGGATGCACACATGACCACGGACACATGAACACGGACACATGAACATGGACCACACACATGACCACGGACCGCACACATGAACACGCCTACATGAACACGGACCGCACACATGAACACACCCACATGAACACAGACCGCACACATGAACACACCCACATGAACACGCCCACATGAACACGGACCGCTCGCATGAACACGGACCGGACCGCTCAAATCACCTGTGCAGGAGCCGCTGCCACTACAAAATAGAGTATAAAGTTATAATAAGCAGAAAATAAATGAATCAAACATTTTTATATTATATTTGTATCAATCAAAATATTGTATTTAGCTGTTTTTTATTACTTTTATTAATTTAATTATTTATTTACTTATTTATTATTTATTCAGATCAACATTTTTGACACAGATCTGGACAAAGGAGGATTATATCACACTGTTATTGTCCAATGAGATTCATCTGGTTTTTCATTAATGTTTTTTAATATAATCTTTTCCAGACCAAAGTTTAATTTGTTTTCATCCCTGACCGTTTCGACTGCTCACTAGCGCCTCAGACTGGTCACATGATGTTGCTGCAGTCCGACAGTATCTCAGTATCATCGCTGGGTTAAGCAGGTGTTCCAAATACATAAACGTGTCCACGGGACTCTAAACCGGGACGAGGGGCTTTTCTACTTTCACACATCTGAGATACTGTCATGAAGAAGTCGGACTGCAGGTGGCGCTGTCGTCAGTGAGCAGTCAAACTTGTCAGGTATGAAAACAAAATAACCTGAATGAATCTATCAAAAGAAATGAGCTTGAGTTTAGATCTATGAAATAACCACATCACATTCACATCGAGTATATTTTGCATTACTTTTAGACAGAATGTGGTGTTTTCAGCTGTTACGTGGGAGAGTATCTGATTTATGTGTTACTTTATTCACATTAATGACATAAGTGATAAATCCATGTGTGATTTTGCTTCAATAATGACCTCTGACCCCTGACCCCTGACCTGATGCTTTGACACATTTAACCTGTGGAGTTTGGGGCAAATGCACAAACAGCCTTTTCTAACCTTATAAACCGCGATCGACATGAGCCGCTTCGTCCGTGTTTTGATGAGATAACAGCTACATCCTGTGTGTTTATGTTGGTTATACATTTATCAGGTCACTCAGTCACACGGACAGAGACGAGACAATAATATAGTTTATTGGACATTGGACATATTGGACAGAATTGACATTTTATCACCAGAATGGGCAGAAAAAGACACTTCTCCCTGATGTTCTTTTCTAGAAAAATAGTCATAATATTAAATTATAACTGTTCATATCGAGTAACCTTAATAATTATTGTGATTTAATCGTTAATTGTAATTATGTTGGTCATGATAATCGTGACACCAAATATGACAGAACCATCCATGAGTTTAACAGTTCAGTGTTTATCTCTGCGCACAATTTTAGACTTAATAAAAAGTGTGTACAGAGGAGCATAGTCACTCCCAGCTAAATGTGCAGTTTATATTAAGATTAAGACTGTTTTTAATTGTCCTTTTGCAGTTTCTTGTGAGGTGACATCATAGACTGTGTGCGACTCCTGTAATGTGCAGAATAATGTGATTTATTCTGTCCTGTGATGGTTCTGGGTAATATTCACACAAAACCACACACTGTCTCTATAGAACAGGCCTCTCATGGTACAAAACAATAAAGATGTGACGATAATATTGAAACCGCATCATAAAGCAGAATTATCCCCAAAAAAGTACTCTAAATATGCAATATTGTTAAAAATATGAGCTGGATAAACACTTCAGTGGTTCAGTGGTTTATCTACAGTGAGTCATAGATGTTCATAATTCAACCTTCTACAACCTAAATCTTATAATAGAAAAGAAAAATGGCCCCATTGGTACAAAAAGAAAGTCCCCACGATAAATATTAAAAATAGTAGTTTCGTGTGTAGAAGGATAAGTCGTAATGATAACAGACCTACAGTAGGATTATAAATATAAGTACAGTATATGTGGTTGTTTTGCTGGTTGAACAGATTCAGTTTTACAAAGATATACAGAAATATTCAATGACTTTCAGTTACAGTTTTGTCTTTTTGTTGAAGTAAATCCTTTCAGCGAGTCGTTCATCCTTTATGTTCACAAACTGAACACGCCTGTGCAGCCTGGAGCACATCAGCGACACGCAGTCACTTATTAAAAGCATCTGGGACGACAGAGCGAGAATCTGTGTGTGACCGGATCACAAAGTAACATGAAGTAACATGTGTAACTGAAGACGACCCGGCCGGGCCCCGGGGCCAGAGGAAACTGAATCAGGACTAAAGCAGCTCCATCGTTTCATAAAGACGATGGATTGATCCTTTGGGACTTTAACAGAGCTGTAGGCGACTCAAGTCCTACTGATCGAGTGACCGGATAAACGGGGGCGTGACAAAAGCTCATAAAAGTATTATCTATTATTAAACGTATGCGACCCAAGCTGCACACACAAGACGACACCAGCAGAAACTGTTATTCATGCAGGAAAAAAGTACTAGAAAACAATGTATTTACTGTTTACAGGACAGATGAAACTTGTGAATCGTGAGTTTAGTTCATCGTTTGTGTAAAGACGTCGACTGAGGGAGAGTGATGTCGTCCAGGAGCGTCAGATTTTAACAGTTTCATGTCGCGCTTACATTTAAAAGTGTTTTCCGTCGAGGTTGCTGACTTCATTTTCTCCTGATACAACCGACGAAGTGAGACATGGGCTCAGTGTTCAGCTCCAGTCAAATGAAGCACATCGAGGCTAAAAGTTATAAGAGCTGAGTTCCATATTTGTAATTCTGATCATGAGTATCATAGCAACCAAAGAGCCAATCAGGAGCGAGGATGTTGAAGGTAACGCCTAGCAGGAGTGACCTCGGGGAAAGAAGGACCTGATTTGTCTGTTATTAATGTTCATATCTTGATTTACAGACACAATAGTGAAATAAAAACCCCAGGATCATGTAGAGGGTTAATACGAACATTTAAGACCAGAATGAGTCTGAAGCAGCAGAGACAGAGAGAGGGCACAGTTTATTAAAAAAAAAAAAAAAGTAAACTCAAAATAACAAACAAAAAAAAACCCTCAAAATAACAAAAAAAACAAAAAAAGAAAGAAAATTAAAAAAAAACTTAAAATAACAAAAGAAAAATTTAAGAAAATAAACCAAAAAAAACCCCTCAAAATACCTAGAACAAATTATAATAAAAATAACTAAAAAAACAAACAAACAACCTCAAAATAAAAAATAAAAAACTACTCAATCAAACTACTTAATTAAAAAGAAAAAAAAAACAACCTCAAAATAACTAAAAAAAAAAGATCATGTAGAGGGTTAATATGAACATTTAAGACCATAATGAGTCTGAAGCAGCAGAGACAGAGAGAGGAGACAGTTTAACACAGAAAGTGAACTGGAGTCAGAGTCGATGGAGCAGGAAGTGCACCATGATCACTTCCTGTTTGGAGCGGACTAGTAGTTTAGCTGTGTCCATTTATAAACAGCTTTATCCATAAACATGCCAAAAATAACAGTCACTCACTTCTCCTTTCTGCTCTTGTCCTTAAACGATGACTCAACTGAGGCACATTTTGGTTTGACTAAGACTCTAAACTGTCAATGGATTAAACGACTAAAGGACCAGAGGAAACAGGATGAGTTTAAAGGAGCTCAGTGGCTTCATAAAGACTCTTTATTTCTCCTTTGGGACTTGGACGCTGCACTTACCCCTGCGTTTGTTGAGCGGGATGGCGGGATGGGGGCGGTTAAACGACATTCTTGTGAAAGGGAGTGCTTTCTGTCACATGGAGAGTGAAAGTGTAGGGCTGCAGAAGGTTTTCAGATTAGGTTAAGTTAATTTATGTGAGTAATTAGCACGTATTTAACCAATAGTCCAAACTCTCTTCAGTAAAGTGACCACTCTGCCTCCTTCAGCGCGAGAAACTGTGCGGCTGTTGGAACAGAAAGGGCAAAAAAACGGGGTAAAAACCTACAAAATCCTCACGCGACTGGTGCGATGTGTCAGTCCAGATGTGACTGATGCTGGGGAAATATGTACGAGTGATTATTATTATATTTACATCACAGTTCACGTCGCATTTCCAGGAGGCGCCGTAACGCTCAGGCGAAAAATGAAATCTGAACTGATGAACTAACGCAAGAATCAGGGGCATTTCAGACGAGTTTACAGAGGTGGAGTTTACAGAGGTGGAGTTTACAGAGGTGGAGTTTACAGAGGTGGAGTTTACAGAGGAGGAGTTTACAGAGGTGGAGTTTACAGAGGTGGAGTTTACAGAGGTGGAGTTTACAGAGGTGGAGTTTACAGAGGAGGAGTTTACAGAGGTGGAGTTTACAGAGGTGGAGTTTACAGAGGTGGAGTTTACAGAGGTGGAGTTTACAGAGGTGGAGTTTACAGAGGTGGATGTATGATGTTAGTTTTGGACATTGATTTCGTGATAAACTGCAGCTCCTGGTCAAACAAAGACTTTTTTTTTTTCAAATTATTTATTTCCAGAGCGAGAGAAAAGACGTGTGAGGTGAAAGACGACGAGGGTGAAGTGAAGTGTGTGTGTGTGTGTGTGTGTGTGTGTGTCTCTGTGGGGGGGGGTGTGTGTGTGTGTCTCTGTGTGTGTCTCTGTGTGTGTGTGTCTCTGCGTGTGTCTCTGTGTGTGTGTGTCTCTGTGTGTGTGTCTCTGTGTGTGTGTCTCTGTGTGTGTCTCTGTGTGTGTGTCTGTGTGTGTGTCTCTGTGTGTGTGTCTCTGTGTGTGTGTCTCTGTGAGTGTCTCTGTGTGTGTGTCTCTGTGTGTGTCTCTGTGTGTGGGTGTGTGTGTGTCTCTGTGTGTGTCTCTGTGTGTGTGTCTCTGTGTGTGTGTCTCTGTGTGTGTCTCTGTGTGTGTGTCTGTGTGTGTGTGTGTGTCTCTGTGTGTGTGTCTCTGTGTGTGTGTGTGTGTCTCTGTGTGTCTCTGTGTGTGTGTGTCTCTGTGTGTGTCTCAGCTGTGTGTGTGTGTCTCTGTGTGTGTCTCAGCTGTGTGACTCACACACCACAGTCCGGGCCCCGCCTCAGGCCCACAGCTGCTGCCTCACACGTCTGTACTTAGGCCGTTAACTGTTACTTCACAAAGTTACTAATCAAACACTAAATGAATCTTTTTGAAGTAACGTCTCATCATCGTTTGGTCAAAAGTGTTTTATTATTTTGAATCCGAGAGCAGCAGGTCTCAGGGCCAAAGTCGCTCCAGCTCACGCTAAAAATATTATTATTATTATTATTAGATTTTCTCATTTGTTTAATTTCATCCTCCAGAGTCTGAACTCTCCAAAACACAAAACACAGACTTTTACTGTAGATTTGTCAGTGACACAGAGGAACATCACCAAGTACAAGCAGTAAAGTACAGTACTGAAGTAAAAATATATGTATCTGGACTTTACTTCAGTACATTTTAAAGTGGATACTTTTTAGTACATTTGGGAGCAGTATTTGTACTTTCTCCTCTACATTTTTAAACAGGACTGAAAAGTAAAAAGCTGAGGATTTATTTTAGTTTTTTTGAGCGAAAAAAAATGTACAAATAAAAAAAACGACTGATTCATTTGTTTCTGTTGAACAAACTTCATCATAAACTTCATCATAATCTTCATCATAATCACTGCGTTTGAAGCTTCATCAGTCTCAAAATCTGCACAAAATACTTTTACTTTTTACGTTTGAATTACATTTTAAACAGATACTTTAATACTTCAGTACATTTTCTTCTTCAGTACTTTTTACTCCAGTATTTTACTTCTCCGTCCTCGGCTGATATTTGACAATTAGAAATAAGTGAATCACAGCGTCGGGTCAGATTTGATTTGATCTACAGCCCTGAATTAAAAATAAATGATTTAAGACGATGAAACTTCCTGTAACAGAGTGTGTGTGTGACTGTGTGTGTGACTGTGTGTGTGGGGGTGTGTGTGTGTGTGTGACAGTGTGTGTGACAGTGTGTGTGACAGTGTGTGTGACAGTGTGTGCAGCTCGTGTGTGTGACTGTGTTTATTTGTCTTTGTCGTGTTTGGTGAAGCTCGTTAAAGAGGTGATGACGTAATGACAGTAAAAGTTGTGCAGCAGAGCGCGGTGTGTGCCGTTTGTTTCTCGTTTGTTTCTCGTTTGTTTCCCGTGTGCCGTTTGTTTCTCGTTTGTTTCTCGTTTGTTTCCCGTGTGCCGTTTGTTTCTCGTTTGTTTCTCGTTTGTTTCTCGTGTGCCGTTTGTTTCTCGTGTGCTGTTTGTTTCTCGTGTTTGTTTCTCGTGTTTGTTTCTCGTGTTTGTTTCTCGTGTTTGTTTCTCGTGTTTGTTTCTCGTGTGCTGTTTGTTTCTCGTGTGCCGTTTGTTTCTCGTGTGCCGTTTGTTTCTCGTGTGCCGTTTGTTTCTCGTGTGCTGTTTGTTTCTCGTGTGCCGTTTGTTTCTCGTGTGCCGTTTGTTTCTCGTGTGCCGATTGTTTCTCGTGTTTGTTTCTCGTGTGCCGTTTGTTTCTCGTGTTTGTTTCTCGTGTGCCGTTTGTTTCTCATCTGTTGTTTCTTTCTCGTCTGTTGTTTCTTTCCCGTGTGCTGTTTGTTTCTCGTGTTTGTTTCTTGTGTTTCTTTCCCGTGTGCTGTTTGTTTCTCGTGTTTGTTTCTCGTGTTTGTTTCTTGTGTTTGTTTCTCATGTGCCGTTTGTTTCTCGTCTGTTGTTTCTTTCTCGTCTGTTGTTTCTTTCTCGTGTGCTGTTTGTTTCTCGTGTGCTGTTTGTTTCTCGTGTTTGTTTCTCGTTTGTTTCTCATGTGCCGTTTGTTTCTCGTCTGTTGTTTCTTTCCCGTCTGCTGTTTGTTTCTCGTGTTTGTTTCTCGTGTGCCGTTTGTTTCTCGTCTGTTGTTTCTTTCTCGTCTGTTGTTTCTTTCCCTGTGCTGTTTGTTTCCCGTGTGCTGTTTGTTTCTCGTGTTTGTTTCTCGTGTGCTGTTTGTTTCTCGTGTTTGTTTCTCGTGTGCTGTTTGTTTCTCGTGTTTGTTTCTCTGCACAGGAGGCTTAAGTAAACATCTCTGGGAGCCGTGTGCATGAGTAAACAGTGCAGCCTGCAGCAGAGACACAGAATCTGACTCAGTCCCTCGTCTCCTCTGTGTGTTTTTGTGCAGGTGAGGCTAAAAACATCCCTCCGTACCCCGGGCCAAACAAGATGAGGGACTGTTACTGCACCGTCAACCTGGACCAGGAGGAAGTGTTCAGGACCAAGATCGTGGAGAAGTCACTTTGGTGAGAGCACAATGTCACGATGAGTTAAACACAAGCTACGTTTGGTGTTTTTCTTTATACGAGGATGTTAATAAGTCAGAATAACTCTCATATTAATCCATCACAGTGTTTTAGTCTATTTTATTTTGTCTTATTAAACACACATCTTCATTTCCTGATCATGAGCCTTAAAAATCTTCCTTTAAAATAGATTTAGATCAATATATTGGGCTGATATTTGTGCTTTTTAGCGTATCAGCCTTAAATATCGGCCTTAAATTTCCAGCACAGGACAATATTTTGTTGTTTTTTTTCAGTTTGTTGCCTTGAACATACACACAAAGCTTTATATTAACACTTAAATATGGAGAAGTGGCTGCACTAAATGTGACACACTGCTCTCTTAAAGGCATCAGCCATGAAAAAACACCCTCGAGTCTAAAGTCTGCTCTGAATCACAAGCTTTAGCTGCAGGAATGACTCTGGAAATGTCAATTCAAAGCATAAAACTGACTATTAGAGAAGAGTTAATCTCAGTTTCAGTTCAAATGAATTGAATCTCTCAGGTCCAGACGATAAAAACTCACACGATGTTGAAGTTTTGCCACTTTGCCACAAGAGCATCCAATAAGAATGTTCAGATTTAAAAAAATTCCAAACTGGACACACCCGAGATGGAGCGGCTGGTTTAAATAAAACTGTGAAAAGAAAGTGCAGCATTGTCCATTTTTGACTCACTTGGGTCAGTCATAATCTGTTTTTATTTAAGCAAACGCCAGTATATCCTCCTCTTTGCTGTTCGCTGGAATCAAACTGGTTAAAAATAGAGACACCTGGGACGTTTCTTGTGTAAAACTGGGACAAATCAATGGGTTTGGATGAATCTGCCGGGACGGGGGACACGGGACGCGACACTGGGACTGTCCCGGGTCAATGGGGGCGCGTAAAGACCCTGTTGGTGCCGGTCACCTGGGTTCACCTTCCAATAGAGACAAAATATAAAAAATGTCACTTCGTACCACGACACAGAGGATTCTAAAGGCCACACAAAGAGCGTGTGTTTGTACAGTCGACTGAAGCAGATCATCAGTGTGTGACTCATGTGTGGAGCGAGAGTCCACTGTCACTCTCCACTTTATTTTACTTTACGTTTCATTTCAAAGCTCAAGGACGATCCCAGATGTTTATAAATGACTTTGCAATTAACACATTTTTGAGCAGCATTTGGACGTGACAAAATATTCCATTAAAGAGAAGATTTATGACAGACAGTTAAAACGTTTCTAAATGAACCACTATAAACTGAGCTGCAGAAATAAATGAATGAAATGAAACACATAATTAGTAATAATCTATAATATTTGACCCTTTATCGATCGATTATGACAAACTACCATAAAAAAGAGAAAAGTCCAGCAAACAGAAGATAAACATGATAAAATACTGTGGCCGAACCTCACGGTCAAAGCCTCGTCACAGCTCAGATTTGGACTGAACGTCTGGAGATACCAGGGGCCACAAGGGGGCGCTAGTGACAAAAGTCGTTGTGTCCTTAGGCTGGATTGGCAGCTTCACCTCCGTCGATCTGTCCCAGGGCAGCTGTGGCTACAATAGTGTTTTACTGTCACAGATGTGGAGGAAAAACTGCGGCATAAAAAAAAAAAATCTTCTTTTTCTTGACCTTTAAGTTAAATTTCTTGCTCCTTTTGAAATGAGAAACAAATATTGAAATAAGAAACACGGAGGCGACAGTGGCTTGGTTGGTAGAGTGTCCACTGACCCCACAGGTTGGCGGTGCGATTCCAACTCTCACAAATGAACACTGTCGTCATGTCCTTGAGCAAAACACTTACCGACCTCGCCCCAGTGTGTGAGTGTGTGTGAACGTTTTGAGTGGAAAAACTATCAAACTATCGTCAAAAATGTAAAGAAATCCAAGTAAGTCCAAAACTCTAAAGCACCAAACAGTAAAACTAAATAAATATTAAACTTTTTTTTCATGTTCTGGATGTTCTAGATGTTGTTCTCTACACGACCTTTAGCTGCTCGCTTCATGATGATTGCTGTGCTTCCTGTAAACACACACTGCCCCGGCGCTTGATTAAATTGCTGTTTCTTTTTCCTTGCAGTCCCTTTTATGGAGAGGACTTTTACTGTGAGATCCCGCGCAGCTTTAGACACCTCTCCTTCTACATCTTCGACAGGGACGTCTTCAGGAGGGACTCCAGCATCGGTGTGTAAAAGATTTAGATTTAGAGTCTCCATGTTACTGTGGGACGGACTTTAATCAACTTTGAACCTTGTTGTGATGGTTATTCCTCATCGTTATCTCACCAAAAATCACTTTTCAACAATAAAAACAATGTAAATCTGGTGCTGGTGACACTCTGAAGAGGCAGAGGTGCAATTCTGCAGTTCTCTTCTATAGTTAAGTTGTTTTAGATAAATATGAATGCTAATAGCCAGTGTGCTAATAGCCAGTATGCTAATAGCCAGTACGCTAATAGCCAGTATGCTAATAGTCAGAATGCTAATATGTGTGAGAGCCTCAGTGTTTATGTAAAATAACACACAGTTCATACTTAGAGTTTAACAGACCTTTTAACAAACAGACACATAAACAAACAGGTGTGTCAGTTTCAGTGTCGTCAGTTTCAGTGTCGTCAGTTTCAGTGTCGTTAGCTCGTCCCTCACACAGACATGAGGCCTTGTCCAGCAGGAATCTGACCAGAGCTGAAGCAGACACTCGAGCTGTGACGTGTCTTGAGTCTTTTGTCCAGTTGAAGAACATTTTTCTTTTTCTGTAAAACAGAAGTGTGTTTGTGTTTGTGTTTGTGTTTGTGTTTGTGTTGTTGTTATAATCAGTAATAATCAAACGTCACAAAACCATCTCGTTGTGGTTTGAACAGAGGTGCGAGGCCCCGCCCCACTCTGCTGTGGTTAAAGGGCGAGTGTATCACACTCTGAGCTTCTCAAACCACAAACTAAATAATCACTTTGAAAACAGCTCAGACACATTTAACCAGGTCAGACGTCACACACACACCTGCTGTTTATACTGGTGTGTGTACTGGTGTTTATACTGGTGTTTATACTGGTGTTTATACTGGTGTTTGTACTGGTGTTTATACTGGTGTTTATACTGGTGTTTATACTGGTGTTTATACTGGTGTTTATACTGGTGTTTGTACTGGTGTTTATACTGGTGTCTATACTGGTGTTTATACTGGTGTTTATACTGGTGTTTCCTGGTATTTTTTCAACTTTTGCCTGTGTGTGTGTTGTAACGAGAAGACTAGAGCATCACGTGTGTGCAGGTGTGTGTGTGCAGCAGAAAAATCACAATTAGATTTTTTTCTGAAAAGTGCTTCCTCTTTCTCTGACTCTCTTTCCTTCTCTCTGTTTTGTGTGTTTGTGTCCCTCTGTGTCTCTTGTTTTAACTCTGTTGTGTGTGTTTGTGTGTCTCTCTTGTTTTAACTCTGTTGTGTGTGTTTTGTTTGTAGGGAAAGTTGCAGTGAAGAAAGAGGATCTGCAGAAGTACCACGGTAAAGACACCTGGTTCCCCCTGCAGCCGGTCAGCGCTGACTCTGAGGTTCAGGTCAGTGCACCACACAAACACACACAAACACCGCACAAACACCGCACAAACACCGCACAAACACGGCACAAACACGGCACAAACACGGCACAAACACGGCACAAACACGGCACAAACACGGCACAAACACGGCACAAACACGGCACAAACACGGCACAAACACGGCACAAACAGAGATATTGTTTTTGGATATTTTATTTGCCAGACAGAAAAGTCATTCCTGCATCTACTGCCATGTTTCACCCATGTTTAAAGCTAACAGACGCTAGCCTACATCTGTTTAAAGCTAACAGACGCTAGCCTACATCTGTTTAAAGCTAACAGACGCTAGCCTACATCTGTTTAAAGCTAACAGACGCTAGCCTACATCTGTTTAAAGCTAACAGACGCTAGCCTACATCTGTTTAAAGCTAACAGACGCTAGCCTACATCTGTTTAAAGCTAACAGACGCTAGCCTACATCTGTTTAAAGCTAACAGACGCTAGCCTACATCTGTTTAAAGCTAACAGACGCTAGCCTACATCTGTTTAAAGCTAACAGACGCTAGCCTACATCTGTTTAAAGCTAACAGACGCTAGCCTACATCTGTTTAAAGCTAACAGACGCTAGCCTACATCTGTTTAAAGCTAACAGACCGTTAGCCTACATCTGTTTAAAGCTAACAGACGCTAGCCTACATCTGTTTAAAGCTAACAGACCGTTAGCCTACATCTGTTTAAAGCTAACAGACGCTAGCCTACATCTGTTTAAAGCTAACAGACCGTTAGCCTACATCTGTTTAAAGCTAACAGACGCTAGCCTACATCTGTTTAAAGCTAACAGACGCTAGCCTACATCTGTTTAAAGCTAACAGACGCTAGCCTACATCTGTTTAAAGCTAACAGACGCTAGCCTACATCTGTTTAAAGCTAACAGACGCTAGCCTACATCTGTTCTTTCCCTCCTCCCTCTCCACCTCTCTCCGCCCCCTTGCGTGGCGGCTCCCAGGGCCCGTCCTTCTTTCTCCCCCTCTCTCTCTCTCTCTCTTTCCCTCTTTCTCTCTCTCTCTCTCTCTCTCTCTCCTCCCCCCTCCCCCTCACTCCCCCCCTCGCTCCCTTCTCTCCGCCCCCCTTGCGTGGCGGCTCCCAGGGCCCGTCCTTCTTTCTCCCCCTCTTTCTCTCTCTCTCTTTCCCTCTTTCTCTCTCTCTTTCCCTCTTTCTCTCTCTCTCTTTCCCTCTTTCTCTCTTTCCCTCTTTCTCTCTCTCTCTTTCCCTCTCTCCTCCCCTCTCCCCCTCTTCTCCTCCCTCGCTCCCTCCTCTCCGCCCCCTTGCGTGGCGGCTCCCAGGGCCCGTCCTTCTTTCTCCCCCTCTCTCTCTCTCTCTTTCCCTCTTTCTCTCTCTCTCTCTCTCTCCTCCCCTCTCCCCCTCTTCTCCTCCCTCGCTCCCTCTCTCCGCCCCCTTGCGTGGCGGCTCCCGGGGCCCGTCCCGTTGAACATCTGCAGACAGAGGGGCGTGTGTGGCCCCGGAGCTGTGGCCCCTGAACAGAGACACATTCATGCTCCGACTCACACAGGAAGGAAGGATGTGAAAGAGAGAGAGAGAGAGGGAGGATCAGATGAAGAGATAGACTGTCCCCGTTGTCCGTTCCATAGTGGACACATTGTCTGTCCCGGGCCGCGGTGGTAAAGGCGTTTTTGGGGGTTCATTTACATACTGACGGTCTTAATTAAACGCGTTTTTGTCGACAGCTGCGACTCTTTGTGATGATGTCATTAGAGCGAGAGCTTCAGACGGAGAACAGCGGCGGTTTGTTTTTATCGTACAGTGAAAAGTGTAAAGTTTGATGCTGTTTATCGCCTTAATAAATAAATAAATCCCAAAATAATGTCACGTAAAGTGTCCCTGAGGCTCAGAAAGGAGCTGTGTACTTACATTTTAAATTCCCAATTCACCAAATGCACCGTTTGAAGTACTCTTTGATGTACTGTTCGAAGTACCTGCCCAATGAAGGGTTCTCCTCGGTGTAGCTGCCGTCCACTCGTCGCTCCCTAAAGACAAAAGAATATTCATAAATAAGGACAAATATTAAACATTACGATATTTGCACTAATACACAAGTGTCAGAGATAATTCCGCTCATGTTTGGTCAGTTACAGAGAGATTACTGTAAATACTTTCTCTTTCTCTTTCCCTCTTTCTCTCTCTCTCTTTCCCTCTTTCTCTCTTTCCCTCTTTCTCTCTCTCTCTTTCCCTGTTTCTCTCTCTCTCTTTCCCTCTTTCTCTCTCTCTCTTTCCCTCTTTCTCTCTGTCTCCCCCTCGTTCCCTCCCTCACTCAAATGAACAGGACATTGGACATTACGTGAGCCCTTAAATGCACACTTCGCACGGCACATTTAAGGGCACTTTGGTGAATTGTCTAGTATGTATTTATAATCCATGACTAAAACAACTTAATGAAAAACACGTCCACTGATTCTCGTCATCACAACAGAGCGCCGTGTAGCTGTGAGCGCCCCCTGTGCTTAGCTTTGTGAATTCTGCACATAAATAAAATTGCAGATTGCAGTGTGTGTCACGGCGGCGTGGGAGGAAGTGCTGAAAACGAAGATCGACCTGGAATATGGCGTCTTAGAAATAAGTGATTAAAGACTCAAACATGGACGAATCACGACAAAAACAACTTTAAGAGAGTAAATGAGAAAAGTCCATTTTGCAGAATATATCTGCTTTAATCATTTTATTTTCTATCAAACTAAGACAGTGTGCATCGTGTGTTTTTGTGTGTTTTTGTGCAGGGGTTTTTCTCTGTGTAACTGTGTGTGTTGTGTGTTTTTGTGCAGGTTTTTCTCTGTGTAACTGTGTTTTTGTGTGTTTTTGTGCGTTTTTGTGCAGGGTAAGGTGCACCTGGAGCTGCGCCTGAGTGAGGTCATCACAGACAGTGGAGTCATCAACCATAAACTGGCCACACGGTGAGACTCGTGTAAACACACAAGTCACACACGACGCCTTTGTTATTTAATGATGCAGTAACACAACACAACACAACACAACACGTCTGCACAGTCATATCCCCATTTTCACTTCCACGGCCTGTTTTATCACCTGGTTATAACTTTACACACACACTTTTGTGTGATGTTGTGTGTTTCTCTGGCGAGGCCCAGTGTGTCGTCTAAACACTTTCTCCTCTCGTCTTATGTAACTCACTTCATTCACTGTTTTCTGCTCCAGTTTAGTCACGTCTTGTTGGTTTCACGTCCTGAATGAAAAGATTGTGTAACATTTTTCTGATCCATGATTGTGTGATTTATCAGACGTGATGTCACTGAGCTCAGGTTTTAAGATGAATGAATCAAACTATAAACTCCAGACTCATTCTAGACTTTTCTCTGGCGTCTTCAGGTTCTGTGTTTTTCATGTGTCACGTGGAAATATTTTAAATGAACAGTTTAAATAATGAGCCAGTTAATCTAAAACAGTTTATGTCCATTTCTGACCCTGTGGTCGTCCAGATCCTGCAGAGACTCGTCTGCTCTGATCTGACTCGTGGTTCTCGACTTGTTGCTCGGCAACAGTTTTCTCCAGAGCTGAAAATGCTCAAAGCGACGGCTTCTGTTTAAGAACATTTAGATTATTTTATTTGTAAAGCGACGTTTTGGAATGTGCGGGGTCCAGAACAACTCACTGACCACGACTCACTGACCACACACATCTGTGACCACACACTGACCACACACTGACCACACACCTCCACAGCACACACCTCCACAGCACACACCTCCACACACACACACACACCCCAACACACCCCCACCCACCCCCACCTCCACACACACACACACACACACACACACCCCCACACACACACACACACACACACACACACCCCCCCACACACACACACACAGGGATTACAGTGAAACGTGATGAGATTAATCTCACATTCGTTCTTACATTCGTTCTTTATCGTTTCATAATAACACACTTGACGCTCTGTGAGTGACGGGGGCAGAAATGGGATTTATCGATAATCAGATGTGATTTTTCATAGTTTTTTTTTTTTTAAATGAGCTTTTGCCACCTGAGCTGTAACAACAGAAAGACCTGGTATATTTTATTCTTTTATCGTCAGCGTCTACTTGAAATAATCATCTTGGATCAATATAATGCACTGGCTCAGTTTTGTCTCATTTATTCCCTCCTCTGTTAGAGCTGCTGGTAAAAGCCACTCCCTCTTCAGTCAGAGCTGCCCTGGGGCTGACTGGACGAGAGGTGGCTGCCATTCTGCGACTATGACACACGAATCAGCAGCAGCAACCAAAAAACACAGCAGCATATAGTGTTTTTTTTTGTTTTTGTTTCATTCAGATGAGACGCTGCATGAACCTTTTGGGGAATTTCTGTTTCTGAAGATAAACGATAAGATTTAAACTCATTTATTCCACTGACACAAAACCCAAGAGAGATTTAAACCACAAAAACGATTAAAAATGTACAATACTGTTAAAAATGAAAGAATTTAATTAATTTTACATCTTAAATCTCCTCACACAGCCCAAAAATAATCAGACTTTGACCAGTAGAGCAAAGACAAAGACCCCAGACTTCCACATCTTAAACGATAAATCGACATCGCGCTCGTCCTGACACTTCTACGTTTAGTCTTTTTTCCTGATTCACAGATTTCGCACAAAGACACTTCCTCGTAATCACATCCGGGGGCGATGATATAACTTTCCAGCCTTTGTTCGTGTGAGTAAAATGATTTTTGACAGGAAACGTGGGCGCTTCAGGAATCACATTAACCTGATACGAGTAAAATGTCAACCAAAACAAACCAGCGCTTCAGCCATGACTGAAACAGAGGCAGAGGGAGAAAGGCCCGAGCGGGGGTTATATAAACAAGCTTATGGGACAGGAAGAGCGCGGGCATTAGCGACGCTTAACCCGGCCCTCTCCTTGGTCCTTATTAGGAGCCTGTTTGGTTTCGTGTGTGCGGTTCGTGTGCGGCGGGTCGGACGTGGGCGGTCGTCTGCTGTGACTCGTTCATGTGCATCACGCTGACACACGGGAAGTGATTTGTCCCGCCGGGTGTCCTCTTTGTTTGGGTGCTAATCTTCTTACGGCATGATGTCATCCGAGAGCGGGATGGAGCGGCTGGAGGCGGGACGTGTCCTGACAGGAAGTTACACACTGTACCAACGCAGACGCTTTTAGAAACAATGGAGTCTGTGCCAGGGGTGCCAGATGATCTGATTAAAACGACTTTTTTTACTGTATTTTATGATATTTTCTAATGTTTCCTCATCTCAAACCGACGTGGAGATGGAGACGTAACAGATAATAATAAAGTGTGACTCAAATTTATTATTATTATTATTATTATTATTATTATTATTATTATTATTATTATTATTATTTTCTCTTGTGTTGTTTTTGTGTTTTTGAAGAAGAGCATATGTCACGTTACGTCACATTTACTCCCTGACAGGACTGTAAACCAAGAATGTCGTCCTACAACTTTTATTACACCGTATTTTAGAGACAAACAGCTGAACGACTTTGTGTAAAGACTTTTTAACGATGAATAAATCAACATTACAACAGGAAATAGTAACGTTCTTATTTTATTTCGACATGTCTGTGTCATCCAGGGACATGTGCAGTATATATGTAATACTACAGTACGCACACGTCCCTTTAAATCAGATTTTACTGTTACCAGGATGTGTTGTGTGGATTTATTATTATTTATTAGTTATTTTCACTTAAAGTTTCCACTGGAGCAGAGTTTCACTGAGTCTGATCCAAACACTGGAGTAAAAACCTGTTTGCCTTTAACGTCAAACTCTGGACTGAAACTGTCTGTGGAGCTTCAGAATTTTACTAGAACTTTGAAAACACACCTTTTAAATACGATGTCCCTGGTGTGGCCTGGGGACACACTGAGGTCCCACCAGAGGAGACGTGTGGACGTGTGGACGTGTGGACATGTCAGATGATCAGGCGTCTCCACTTCAGTCTAGTTCATGTCTCAGTTCTGTTTTCTTTGTTAAAACTTGCACATAAGTGTTTTTAATATTCGTGTGGACTGTGGGACACTCTCTGCTGGAGACAGGGACGTTTTATTTTAGACCCGTCACAATCACAAATGTAAAAGTACGAAGTATTACCACAGAAAAATACTGTGATAAACATTAATATTGAAACCACTAATTAAGTTTCAGGTAAATCATTTCATTAACAGACTGAGCTGCAGATGAACAGGATGCTCCAGTATTTGTCTTATGGTGTAATTGTAGTGAAGTGTGTATTTTACTTCATCTGCTCAGGGACAAACGTGGGAAGTATCTGTGTTTAAATCTGGTACAAACCACTTTTTCTTTTGTAATATTCATGAATTTGTGCACAGTCCCTGACAAATAAAAAACAGATCTAGAAATAAGAACGAATGATGGTCCCCTCCCCCCGAGCAACAGGAAGAGTACTACAAGCAAATACTGTACGACTGTACTGCACAGGACCGTGTACTGCACAGGACCGTGTACTGCACAGGACCGTGTACTGCACAGGACCGTGTACTGCACAGGACCGTGTACTGCACAGGACCGTGTACTTCATAGGACTGTGTACTTCATAGGACTGTGTACTGCACAGGACCGTGTACTGCACAGGACCGTGTACTGCACAGGACCGTGTACTTCATAGGACTGTGTACTTCATAGGACTGTGTACTGCACAGGACCGTGTACTTCATAGGACCGTGTACTTCATAGGACTGTGTTCTAAAACACAAAAAAATACATTTTTAGTTTTACTTTTTGACTTTGTTTTTAGACCTGGATGTTTCCAGGAGCAGAGGACAAACCTCCTGGTCTTAGTCCAGTGTAAAATGGAGGAGACATTTTAATAGTTTTCTTTTGTGATGCAGAAATAATAAACACAATCACAAAAACAGTAGCAGAAACTGGTCTCCATGTCCAGTAGGAGTGCGTCGTCCCCTGTGTCGTGGTTCAGTCCTGGTTCAGTCCTGGTTCAGTCCTGGTTTAGTCCTGGTTTAGTTCTGGTTGAGTCCTAGTTCAGTCCTGGTTCAGTCCTGGTTCAGTCCTGGTTTAGTTCTGGTTTAGTCCTGGTTCAGTCCTGGTTTAGTTCTGGTTTAGTCCTATTCAATATTTGCTACGTTGGCACTGACTATAGTTGGAGTTTTGTTTTTTCTTGTGTCTTTATGTCTTCGCTTGAACCAGTTTCTGTGACACTTTTTTATGTCTTAATCATCTCATATTTAGTCTCATATTTAGTCTCATATTTAGTCTCATATTTAGTCTCATATTTAGTCTCATGTTTAGTCTCATGTTTAGTCTCATGTTTAGTCTCATGTTTAGTCTCATATTTAGTCTCATGTTTAGTCTCATATTTAGTCTCATATTCAGTCTCATATTTAGTCTCATATTTAGTCTCATATTCAGTCTCATATTTAGTCTCATATTTAGTCTCATGTTTAGTCTCATATTTAGTCTCATATTTAGTCTCATGTTTAGTCTCATGTTTAGTCTCATGTTTAGTCTCATGTTTAGTCTCATATTTAGTCTCATGTTTAGTCTCATATTTAGTCTCATATTTAGTCTCATATTCAGTCTCATATTTAGTCTCATATTTAGTCTCATATTTAGTCTCATATTCAGTCTCATGTTTAGTCTCATATTTAGTCTCATGTTTAGTCTCATATTTAGTCTCATGTTTAGTCTCATGTTTAGTCTCATGTTTAGTCTCATATTTAGTCTCATGTTTAGTCTCATATTTAGTCTCATATTTAGTCTCATATTCAGTCTCATATTTAGTCTCATATTTAGTCTCATATTCAGTCTCATATTTAGTCTCATATTTAGTCTCATGTTTAGTCTCATGTTTCGTCTCATATTTAGGTTGTGACTCTTTCTCTAAACTCAAACCTCGTTCTCGCTGCGTCTTGTAGTTTGCAGACTCAGATCTTGTAAAGTTGGGCTGAGAGGAGCAGGAGCCTCAGACTCAGACACAGTTGTTTCTTTTGGCCGCGTCGGCGCTCGGGGCCGCGTCGGCGCTCGGGGCCGCGCTGCAGCTCGGTCCAGAGGTCCGTGCGTAGGACGACCAGATGTTTGGTGTCCGGAGGAGGGACGTGTCCAAATGACTTTTCTCTTGTTTCGAGCGTCTCATGGGCTTAAGATTGACAACATCAGGAATGTGGGTTCTATATTTGTATTTGGAAGGATCCAGAGGAAAATATCAGACTGTGTTGGACATTTTGTCCTCATGTTTGGACGCAGCGCAGAAAAATTATGTGTTTACTCTGTTTATTTCACTTATTTGTGTGATTGGTGTAGCTCGTGTGTCATATCAGAGCTGAGTGGGACAAATATCTATAAAAATAATAAATAACACTTGTATCATTTTCATTTCACACAGTTCAACACAAAACACAAATGAAAGAAACAGATGAAAAAGGAGGTGCAGGTTTCTGGTCAGTTCTGGTCAGATTCCTGCTGGACACTGCCTCATATCTGTCTGAAGGAGGCGCTAACGACACTGAAGCTGTTTGTTTTCAGTTTCTGTTTGTTGGCTTTAGGTTTATGGACAGAAACTGTAAACAAACAGGTGTCACTTCAGTGTCGTTAGCTCCTCCCTCAGATAAAAGTCACTGTCCATCTGCAAACTGACCACAACAGAAGAGCGACTTGGACAAGACGCCAAACGACTTCACTCAAACTTTTGTCCAGTGACAGAATTGAATTTTTCTTTCTCTATGAACCACACGGAGACGACTGAAGCACAGACTGAAGCACAGACTGAAGCGGATGAACTGATGAACTCATGGTTTTAAAACAAAGTGACAACACAAACAAAACAGATGCACAGTGTCTCCCCCTGTGGCACTGAAGTGTACTGCACCCAGTCTTATATTTGTCACTTTATTATTTCATTTTCTGACTTATTCAACTGCAAATAAATCTGTACATTAAAGTTTTTAGTGCAGCAAAGTGTTCACTCGGTCGCACTAGTCCATCGTGACGTCCTCAAGAGCACCCGCAAAGAGCACCCGCAAAGAGCACCCGCAAAGAGCACCCGCAAAGAGCACCCTGCAGTCTGCATTGATCTAACATTGTGCTTTTACACGGTCGGCCTCTGCACAGACGTGGCCCTGGTCGTTTAAGGATCCTTTAAACTTAAATCTGTGTGTCTGGGGTAAACGCTCGTTAACTCCCGTCTTTTATTAAAGTGTTGTTTTTGTGCAGAGTGCTCGAGTGCCAAGGTCTGCCCATCGTCAACGGACAGTGTGACCCGTACGCCGCCGTGTCGCTGCTGGGGCCCTCCAGGTGAACTTTAAACTAAATATATTTATGTTTAACTGAAGTCTGATGACGTAAATCCACTTTTGTGCTTTTGTTTTAGGTCTGAGGCCAAAAAGACTAAAGTGAAAAGAAAAAACAACAACCCACAGTTTGAAGAAGTTTTCTACTTTGAGGTACGACCGAAATACACGAAATAAAACTCTATATTCATAAAACTAAACACACTGGTGACTGGAGTTAGACACAATATTTGAATAAACATGACAATAATGACAAAGTTAATAATAACTCCAGTGCACGAAATAACAATTTTTACATTTTAATTTAACTTTGCTCGGTCACAAATTGAATTCAGTGTAAATATGAGTTTATAGATTATATAAATTAGTCTTTTTCTCCGTGTAGATGTCCGATGTTAGAGCTGTTCCCCGTCATCTGTGCTTTGTTCAGACTCACCTGTGCTCTCTGTTCTTCTGTCAGGCCAAAGGCGGCACACAGGCAGACAGAAGTCATGTAGACAGCCCCTAGTGGTGGGATGTGAGAATACAACAGGGACAGTCTAAGGTCCATCCAAAGAGGCATTTAGTCCACAAAATACTAAGCGTTTTGGAGCTGGATACGGCTCCGGGGAGTGAGTGACTTTAAGTGAGTAACGAGATGCCGATTGTGCAGAAAAGAGTTAGAAAAGTATTTGATTAATTCGTGGATTAACAAAAACAGAAGAGACAGAAACAGGTACCAACACAAGTCACAACCAGGATACACTCACCTAGAAGTGACGTCAGCAGATGGGAAGAGAATCGAATCTCCCGTCTCCTTCTGTCGGGCCAAAGCCGACACACGATCAGACAGAAGTGATGTAGATCGCCCCTAGTGGTGGGATGTGAGAATACAACAGGGACAGTCTAATCACAGGTCGAGTCTGCTGTTTATTAGACTGGATTTAAAACTTTAATTCCTTCATCGTTGTTCATTTACGACGCTGAGGCTGAACAATTTGAGCAAAACATCGAATTGTGATTTTTCAGACGAGCTTTTCAGTTACTATTTATGTTTTAATAAAAGGATTTTGTTCAAAGTTCACATTTTAAACACGTGCAGAAGAAGCGACAAAAAAGTCAAGGCGGGAAAAAAACAGGCAAACGAAACTAATCCAAGAGTCGGAAGTATTTAGAACAAGCTCGTACTGATCTAAACCGCAGAGTTAGCAGGTTTTTCACGCCGCTATTGTCTCTGCGGAGGACGTTATGTCACGTGAAAATCGCCGTCTTTGCTAATTTCGATTTGATCAGGATTCATGTTTCAGCCCTAGCCTTTCATACACATGCCCCCGTTCACCCCGGACTGTCTCTTTCTCTGTGGTGACATTTTTCGCCTCGTTCCCTCCTCTCGTCTCACCCCGTCTCCCCCTCCCTCTCGCTGTGGCACAGAAGACGCAGGACAAGAGTATGATTGATTCAGACAAACCACCAAACAATCCCACCCATTGATTTCTATTGAACAAAAACATCTTATTCCCTGAGCCACATAAACAGCTTCATGTTCTTCATGTTCTTCATGTTCTTCATGTTCTTCATGTTCTTCTGCAGGATCCACACGCGACCGATCAGGCCCCGTGTCTCATTCAAATGTCACTATTTCCTTGAATTAAAAGAACTTCCTAATGGCAAATCCATGATGAACATCACATCAAATCAACTTAAATGACCCACTCGTTTCAACTCAGAGACTCATGTGATTTTAATCCAATCGCTGTGGAATCTTCTCCTCGTTCCCTTTTGCCAAAACTCGCACAAATACAGTTTTTTGTTTGTTTCTCCAGGTGACGCGGCCGTTGAGTCACACAAAGAGGCATTTTGATGTAGAAGAAGAAGATGTGGATAAATTAGCTTTAAGGTGGGAAAAGAAAACACAGATAAAAACGGGACAGTGTGTTTATGTCGAGTGTGTGTGTGTCGAGTGTGTGTGTGTCGAGTGTGTGTGTGTCGAGTGTGTGTGTGTGTCGAGCGTGTTCGTATCAAGCGTGTTCATGTCGAGTGTGTTTATGTCGAGTGTGTTCATGTCGAGTGTGTTCATGTCGAGTGTGTTTATGTCGAGTGTGTTCGTGTCGAGTGTGTTGATGTCGAGTGTGTTGTTGTTGTGTTTGTGTTGATGTCGAGTGTGTTGTTGTTCTGTTTGTGTTGATGTCGAGTGTGTTGTTGTTGTGTTTGTGTTGATGTCGAGTGTGTTGTTGTTCTGTTTGTGTTGATGTCGAGTGTGTTGTTGTTCTGTTTGTGTTGTTGTTCTGTTTGTGTTGATGTCGAGTGTGTTGTTGTTCTGTTTGTGTTGATGTCGAGTGTGTTGTTGTTCTGTTTGTGTTCATGTCGAGTGTGTTGTTGTGTTTGTGTTGATGTCGAGTGTGTTGTTGCTCTGTTTGTGTTGATGTCGAGTGTGTTGTTGTTGTGTTTGTGTTGATGTCGAGTGTGTTGTTGTTGTGTGTTCAGGGTGGATTTGTGGAACGCCAGTAACCTCAAGTTTGGGGATGAGTTTCTTGGAGGAGTCCGTGTTCCCCTCAGAGTCCTGGGACAAGCCGGAGTCCACGACGCCTGGTGAGTGACAGGAGATTTACACACAGGTCTGATACACACACTGATACACACAGGTCTGACACACACAGGTCTGACACACACACACAGGTCTGATACACACACTGACACACACAGGTCTGACACATAGAGCTCAGATTCTGTCGTTCGATTATGTTCTGTTCTCTTATGTCATGCTCTGTCTTGTTCTCTCACGTTCTCATAGGTTCTCTCTCGTCTTCTCTTACGTTCTGTTCTCTCACGTTGTCTTATGTTCTATTCTCTCACGCTCTGTCATATTCTGTCACGCTCTCTCATGGTTTTCTCACATTCTCTTATGTTCTGCTCTCTCACCTTATCTCATGTTCTTTCACATTCTCTTATGTTCTCTCACATTCGCTCATGTTCTGTTCTCTCATACTCTGTCACATTCTCTCATATTCTCTCACATTCTCTTATGTTCTGTTCTCACGTTCTCTCACATTCCCTCAATTCTCTTATGTTCTGTTCTTTCACCTTCCCTCACATTCTCTCATGTTCTCTTATGTCCTGTTCACTCACGTTCTCTCACGTTCCCTCACCTTCCTTCACATTCCCTCACCTTCCTTCCCGTTCTCTCACGTTCCGTCGTTGTTCCGCAGGTACTTCTTGCTGCCCAGGGAGAACGGTGGTAAGTCTGTGAAGGTGGAGGAGCTGGGATCACTGCGTCTGAACATCGTTTACACTGAAGACCACGTTTTTCCGTCGGAGCACTACACGCCGCTCCGAGACCTGCTGCTGCACTCCGCCAACGTGGAGGTCAGTGACGCGACGGGATGTTCCACGTAAACGGCGTGAAACGTGAAACCGCCAAACAAAACGACGTAGAAGCGAAGACGTTTGGCTGCTCGTCCAAGCCGCGGCTTGGACGAGCGGCCAAACGTCTTCGCTTCTACGTCCAGTTTCATCCAAACTTCACGTCGTTCTTCCTCGTTTCAGCCCGTGTCGGCGTCCACGGCTCACGTCCTGGGGGAGGTTTGCCGAGAAAAACAAGAAGCCGCCATCCCGTTGGTGCGTCTCTTCCTTCACTACGGCAAAATCGTGCCTTTTATCAGCGCCATCGCCCACGCAGAAGTGAACAGGACACAGTGAGCGACTCCATTCATTCTTTCATTCGTTATAATCCGTTTACGCTCTGACGTTCTTCCTCGCGCAGGGATCCTAACACAATTTTCCGAGGAAATTCACTGACGTCCAAGTGCATCGACGAAACCATGAAGCTCGCAGGAATGCACTATCTCCAAGTCACGCTCAAACCGATCATCGACGAGGTACGGGATCGTCGTTTAATTTATGTCCGATGTCTGTGGAAACGTTTTTGATAATTTACGATATATTTTTTCCCGATCTGCAGATCTGTACGGACCATAAAGCTTGTGAAATTGACCCGGTCAAGCTGAAAGAATCCGAGAATTTGGACACCAACAGGGTAAGGCATGTGGGGTTTTGTTTTATGATTGGACGAGGTGAAGTTACAGGTCAGATCTGTGGAGAGGTGGATAAAAACACATGGATAAATGAACAATCTGTGAGTTTAAAGTGTAGACTGTGTAAAAAAACTGAGTAAATCCGTTGTGTCGTGTGGTTTATAACGACTTTTACTTCTAATATAATAATAAAAACATCATATTTTCATTTTTTTATCTGTTTCTAACCACGTTTTTGTCTTTTAGGAAAACCTCCGTCAGTACGTGGACCGAATCTTTAACGTCATCACCACCTCGGGCGTCCGCTGTCCCACCGTCATGTGCGACATCTTCTTTTCTCTGAGGGAATCGGCCGCCACGCGTTTTCAAGGTAACGCCACAAAAGATTGGAAGCTGAAGGAGTCATCAGCCGTAGTTCATAATGGACAGGAAGCGGGAAGAAAGAAACGTACAGGATGTGCACGCAGCCCAAGGACGCCGCTTTTCTCCGCTCACAGGATCTCTGAAAAGCTTTTTGTGCTCAGCTATTTGTGTCAGACCTGAAACCACTTAAGCCCCGCAGGCAGCAGCTCGTTCTGTGCGCGGATGATGCACTGAGGATGTCACTGCATGTGCACCGCTGCCCCCTGTTGGACAGTGTGTGGTACTACAGACACGTCATTATTTAACAGTAAAATGCAGTTTTTAAAAATAATAAAACGAGTGTGATTTGGTTTAGCTCTGGACTAGTGCAGGAAACAATCAGACATAAATTATCCTTTATTTATTTATTTTTTTACCATTATTTTTTAGACCAAAAAAATGTGTTAAATGATTTTATTGGATATTTATAATTTGCAAAAATAGGTTTGCCACTAGTTTTATTTTGTGTGAAACGGAAAAAATGAAAAGTGAAAGTCAAAGGTCAGATAAAGTCCAGACAGTGGCTCAGTTTGTGGACTGTTTGCCCACGGGAAAACTAAAAGGTTTGCGGTTCAAATCCCGCTCTTGACATAAAACATTATGGGTAGAGCAGTCAGATCCAGTGACCCACAGGTGAATACTGTTGTTATGTCCTTGGGCAAGACACTTAACGCACCTCGCCCCTGTGTGTGTGAGTGTGAGTGGTTCTAGATGTAAAAAGCTTTGAGCCTTGAAGGTGGAAAAGCGTTTTATATAAAAATGTGACCGTTTTATTCACCGTTCCTGCTGTTAGTTTGTCGAGCTTTAACGTCGTAAAAATCAGTTTGTCCACAGTTTCTTCATGTGAAAACTGAACCAAGTGTGTAATAACTTTCCTTTTTGTTTCAGTCGACCAGGACGTCCGATACACCGCCGTGAGCAGTTTTATCTTCCTCCGTTTCTTTGCACCAGCCATTCTCTCTCCAAACCTGTTCCAGCTGCGGCCGCATCATCCCGTGAGTTAAACCTCCACCTCGGCTTTAGTCAAAATAATCTAAACTGAGCGACGGATCTTACAGTTTTCTTATCCTCTGCTTTGTGTTTAGGACCCTGCCACTTCCCGAACCCTCACTCTGATCTCCAAAACCATCCAGACCCTCGGAAGTCTCGCCAAATCGAAATCTGTGAGTTTTAAAAATACTAAAATGTGACGATTGATGTTTTTTTTCACGTCCAGTCTGTAACATCTGCTGTTCACTGGGCTTCTCTTTCAGGCCAATTTCAAAGAGTCGTACATGGCGGCGTTTTACGATTACTTTAATGAGCAGAAATATGCAGACGCCGTGAAAAACGTAAGTCCTGGCTTGATTTTTCTACTGAACAAAAGAGGCTTGTGTCGCTGTGGTTTTAAAATATGTGAACGATGTCAAACCGGTAGTAAAATGTTCCTTCTGTTTGTTTTTTTTCTTAAAGTTCTTAGATCTTATCTCGACGTCAGGAAAGTGGGACCAGAAGAGCATTGAAACGCCCATCATGCTAAAAGAGGGGTAAGCTCACAGTTTTACAGTTAAATAACAATATTTCTTTAAAAAAAAAACCCACACAATCAGGTTTAATCCATGTTATAATGACGTTTCCTCATCACAAACAGACCTGGACCTGTTTTGTTTCATTCACACTCGTTTAACCCTTTATTTTTAGTCTGTTTGAGAGAAGAACTCAACCTAAATCTGCAGCGTTTGTGTGTTAAACGTGTGTGAATGAAATAAAACACAACTCCAGGTCTGTGTGTGACGAGGAAACGACATAAAAACATAAATCTGACCTTTAAAAGATGAAATAAACCTGCAAATCAATGCTTTTTATATAAAACACGTGTCATTCAGGTCATGTGGTCGAACTTTAGCCTTTTCCACATTTGCACATTTAATAATATTTAAATTTTTGTATCTTGCAGCTTCAGTAGTTTAATGTTTATAAGAAATAACACCAAAACTGCAGTAACTCAATTTATGTTATAATATTGTGACAAACCAGAGTGAATTAACATTATTTAGCATAATTATTAATAGTTTTTATTTTACCTGTACTCATTTTATGTAGAGAATATTTGTAAATGTTATGTAAATTGGTTTAAAGTGTCAGGATCAGTGTTTGTAGTGAGTATTTTCTGGAAAAGAGGACAGAAACTATAAGATTCCGCTTCTTTCTGCTCCTTTTCACTCATCTCTTGTGTCTCTTTTTATATTTTATGAATGAAATAAACATAAATAAAGTAAAATCAACAGATAAATGCATTTTAAAACACTGTTGTTCTAAGTGTATGAGGCACATTCTGCGCTAACCTCAGCCTCTGTCAGGAGCGTGTTTTGTCGTTTCGTCACCTCCTCCTTCTTGTGTTAATGCTGTCGTCCTAAAGGAGTGTAAAACTCACTATAAAGAGGGTTGATGGGAAGGGGTCAAAGCACAGCACAAAGGGCAGGTAAGAGCGTCTGTGTTTGGAGCTTTGCCCCGTGTCCCCCCTGTGTGTCCCTCTGACCCCTGACCTCTGACCTCATCACGGAGCCGCTGTTAGACGCCGCAGCACTTTACTTTACCACCGTGTACATCCTAAAGGTTTTATATTATGCAGTATTTATTTATTTATTGTAGTTTAGGGCAGTGGTTCTCAAAATCTGACGGTCACTGTAAAAACCATGTCCTTTTATCGCTCCGTGTGCGATGGCTGCGGCTTCATTTATACTATTTGCAATTTCTGTGCATTTTTGGGGATATTTTGTAATTTTTTTCTTCACTGAGAAAAGATTCGAGCTGCAGGGAGTTGAATAAATCACTTCTATGACGAGTTATAGATACAAACTAATACTAAAGTGTTACTCAGCTGGTTATGTTTGCACCTCATCATTATTATTTTTACACTTTTCAAATAGTTTTTGGGGGGTTCAGTATTATTGTTTATCATCTATACTTTCTTCAGAAATATTTCATACTTAAAAATGTGTGACAGGCCTAAACTTACTGAACTGAAAACTTACACTAAACTTTTGTAAAATGGATAAAATAGTTCTAAATATTGATTACCCCAAAGAACAAAACACCAGTATCTTTGTCTCTGGATTAAACACTCGAGCTTTAAACCTCCAGAACCGCAGTTTGAGAAACACTGGAACTGTTGGAAAAGGAGTAAAAGTAAAATACTTCCTACCTGATATCTGATAGTATAAAATACTCCAGCTGCTTTTAGACGACACGAGTCGTCACAGAGTCAGAGAGACACAGAGTCACAGAGTCACAGTTACTCTAGTGTAAAGTTACTCTGGTGTAAAGTTACTCCGGTGTAAAGTTACTCTAGTGTAAAGTTACTCTGGTGTAAAGTTACTCTGGTGTAATGTTACTCTAGTGTAAAGTTACTCTGGTGTAAAGTTACTCTGGTGTAAAGTTACTCCAGTGTAAAGTTACTCTAGTGTAAAGTTACTCTAGTGTAAAGTTACTCTGGTGTAAAGTTACTCTGGTGTAAAGTTACTCCAGTGTAAAGTTACTCCAGTGTAAAGTTACTCTAGTGTAAAGTTACTCTGGTGTAAAGTTACTCAGGTGTAACGTTACTCCAGTGTAAAGTTACTCTAGTGTAAAGTTACTCTAGTGTAAAGTTACTCTAGTGTAAAGTTACTCTAGTGTAAAGTTACTCTAGTGTAAAGTTACTCAGGTGTAACGTTACTCCGGTGTAAAGTTACTCCAGTGTAAAGTTACTCTAGTGTAAAGTTACTCTGGTGTAAAGTTACTCTGGTGTAAAGTTACTCCAGTGTAAAGTTACTCTAGTGTAAAGTTACTCTGGTGTAAAGTTACTCTGGTGTAAAGTTACTCCAGTGTAAAGTTACTCTAGTGTAAAGTTACTCTGGTGTAAAGTTACTCCAGTGTAAAGTTACTCTGGTGTAAAGTTACTCTGGTGTAAAGTAAAGTGCTCACTCTTGCTGTTAGACGTAGAAACACTTGGTGTAATAGTTCCAGTTGGGGTGATATTGTTTTAATAATATATTGTTAGATATTGTTTAAAAAATCTGTTCATTATGTTTATTTGACCCAAAAGAAAAACTGATAAACGTTTTGTGCAGGTGACTGTGTTTTATAAGATAATTATATAATCTTTATCATATAATTATATAATCTTTATCATATAATGATATAATCTGGTGAGTGTTTTGAAGGCGACACATTAAACATGTTCATCTGACGTCGTAAATGTCCAGAAAGGTTTGTTTTTGCAGAGCTTGTTTTTTTCCCAAATTTTAAGTTTTCTTTTCAAACTATTTAAATGAAGGTGGAATTCTGAATTATTGAGATTAAATTAGCATCATAACAGTATTTTAGGGTTTTCTGTCTGAATATTCCACCATATTGAATCATATTTAGTGAAGCTTCATTTAGACTCTCATAAAGTTACAGGTGCATATATATAAATATATAAATATATAAATGTATATGAGGTGTGCTCAGGTGTATCATTTGGTGTCTAGACCCTGGTCCATTTTGTCCCATGTGATTTTCCAGAAACAGTTTCTCCTTGTGGTTATTTTCCTCAGACAAACCGTCGTGTTTCATATTCTGTCCTTTATCAGCAGACGTCCTACACGTCATGGTGGATTTATGTTTCAGTTCTTCTTTAGTTCTTTGGTGATGGTGCTGCTTTTGGTTTCACATGAACTGAACCAAACGATATTTTAAACTTTGATATGAACCAGAAGACACAACGATCTGGACACGATCTGTGGGTCACTGGAAAAACTATGTCCAAATAATCAATAAACTCATAGAGTGTGACTATGAGACTGTACAGAGAGACGAGAGACGGACAGAGACAGAGCATGGTCCTCTACTGTGGGACAGAGACAGAGGGACAGAGGGACAGAGCATGCAAATCAAAGCTTGCACAGGTTCAGTTTTGGGGGTTGGACACTTGTTGCACTTGGACATAAATTGTTTAGTTTATAAAAAATGCCGGCGACATTTTTAACTTAATCTTTTAAAAACTAGTGATGCACCAATCCAAGAATTTTCACAATATGACACTTGAATGGAAACGCTAACATGCTAACACACTAACACGCTAACACCAGACCTTTGCATAAACCACATTATCACCTCTTCAGAGTCAAACGTGACCAGGAACTAGTCGTTATATTTTCTTAATTTTTGTCCTTACACAATATTCTAAATGATTTCCCCCCAAATCAGACTGAGATCGGTGCATCTCTGTCAGAATCAGATCATTTTAACACGTTTTTCTGTCCAATTTCTCTGCAGGTTTATGATAAAACGAGCCCAGGGTAGAAATCGTTTTGGTATGAAGAACTTCAAGAAGAGATGGTTTCGTCTCACAAACCACGAGTTCACCTACCACAAAACCAAAGGTGCGTCCACAAAACCAAAGGTGCGTCCACAAAACCAAAGGTGCGTCCACAAAACCAAAGGTGCGTCCACAGTGTCATGGGAAAGGTTTTACAGAGTCTGATGGAGCTGTGTTTAATGCACTGCGGTGTTTCTGTGGAGGAGGAGTGTGAGAAACAATAGGGGAAAGTGCTGAACGTTCACTTGGCTCAGCTCTGCGTCTCACATGTGCTGCAGATCCTGTTACTGAACACGCAATAATTCTGCTGCATCTCCTCCACCGTCACGAGAAACACACGAGAAACATTTCCCACACTGGAGACGCCGGTGCAGAGCTGCAGACTCATATATGACTTTAGACTGAGCGTAACACGTCTCCAGAAGATGAGTTAATCCAGAAAGAATGTACTGTGAAAGAAGAAACAAAAATCCCAAACAAATAAATAAATCAGACGTTTTGCAATTGAGTTATAAAAAGTAAGGCACAAAAAATGTAAAAAGTAAATTGACAAAATTTGAAAATACACAAAAAAGTGGTTTTCATATAGTTTATTCTTCATATTCATATTTATATTTTGGATTTTGCCACATCAGTCTTTTTGTGGTTGTTGTATTTCATAGTTTTTTCTGTATCTGGACTTGATTATCTTATCTTATTCATTTTATTTACTTAAAAACTAAACAAAAACACAGTAAAAAAGACAGCTCCTTTTCATTATGTATTAAAATCATGTGAAATACTAAATAAAAGTGAATATTATTGTTATTCCTCTTCGTGCTGGTGGTTTGACTGCGCTCCTCTTCTCTTCCAGGAGAGGGCGCCCTGTGCAGCATTCCCATAGAGAACATCCTGGCAGTGGAGCGTCTGGAGGAGGAGTCTTTTAAAATGAAAAATGTGAGGCCCACACACAGCCGCTTTTGTCAGACCTTTGGGATTTTCAACTTCCAATAAAAACGACTTTTCCCAAAATTCATCTTGAATGTTTTTCCCGTTGTAGATGTTCCAGGTCATCCAGCCAGAGAGGGCGCTGTACATCCAGGCCAACAACTGTGTGGAGGCTCGAGACTGGATTGATATTCTGACCAAAGTGAGCCAGTGTAACCGAAAACGCCTCAGCACCTACCACCCCTCGGCTTACCTCAACGGACACTGGCTCTGCTGCAAACTGTCGGCTGACACGGCCCCGGGATGCACGCCCTGCACCGGGTGTGTCCTCTGTCCTCTGTCCTCTGTCCTCTGTCCACTGAGTTTCTTATACTGATGTTTTGTTTGGTTCTTTTCCAGAGGGCTTCCTGCAAACATACAGCTGGACGTTGATGGAGATCGAGAAACTGAGAGGATCTACTCCCTGTTCAGCACGTACATGAACAAACTGGTCAATATGCAAGGTCAGGAAGTCTTATTTAATAATATAGAGTCAGGAACATGTTTAACACACAAAACCTGCACATTTCAAACTGAAAACACTCTGTTCCACCTTGTGATGTCATCGTGTGGTGATACAGGAAGTGCTCCACTGTGTTTTTAAACTCCACACACCTTCATTTCTAGAATCATTTGGATCATTTCAGTCCTGGAGTTGTCTCTTATCTCGACTGAACTAAAGGTAAAAGGAGGAGTTCACTTGAAAACTGCCACTTCGTGACATCACAGGGTGGAACAGAGCGTTTTGAGCTTTGGAGATGAAATGAAACACAACTCCAGGTCTGTTTTTAAGGAGGTAACAGTGTTAGAACATGGATTAAAGCTCAGAGTCCATGTTGTGTCATACGGAGCTTTAACAGACACAGTCGCTGATGTTTCCTTCACTGCTCGTTTCTTTTTGAATCACACTGACGTCTCCACAGATCTGTCGTTTTAGAGATGATCCGACCCAGTTATCTCCACAAACTCTTGGAAAACTTCAAATCTTTAACACTTGATCTTATTATATCTCCGTGTCGTCTCTGTTGTTCTTGTTTCAGAGGCGTGCGGCAGTAAGTCCGTGTACGACGGCCCTGAGCAGGAGGAATACTCGAGCTTTGTCATCGACGATCCTCAGGAAACATATAAAACTCTGAAGCTGATCGTTTCGGCCGTGCAGACGCTGGAGCAGCAGCACACCAAGTACAAACGAGACAAGTTCAAGAAGACCAAGATCGGCAGTCAGTGAGTGGACGCACACTCTGAGACGTTTAAAGTGGAATCGTGTTTAATCAGAGTCGATCGCAGCTTTGTCCAAACATTTATCACTTTATCATGTAGCTCTAATGCCACACTGTGAAACATTGTGTGTTTAAAATCCAGAGCAGCACGAGTCGACCTCACATTTTACATTTTACATAAACATTTTACATTTTACATTTTACATTTTACATTTTACATAAACATTTGATGCAGAATAAATTCACTGTTGTTCTGTTTAATTTTGCTGTATTTTTTCAGCTGTGGCAGAACTTTAACAAGTAGTAAAACTGTATGTATCTGTACTTTACTTTAGTACATTTTACAGTGTGTACTTTTTACTTTGACTTATACATCTGAGAGCAGTATCTGTACTTTCTACTCCACTACATTTTGAACTGGAAAAGTAAAAGTATTTTTGATGATCGTGCGAGAGCTGCTGAAAAAGCTGCGGGTTTATTTTTAAAACTTTGAATTCGAGCAAAAAATATACAAATAAAAACACAAGGAAAGCATCAAAATCACAACATTAGAAGATTTAATACACCTCAGACTCAAAATACTTTTACTGTTTACTCTTTAAGCACATTTTTAAACTTGTAATACTTTTGCTTAGTAGATTTTTTCATGTGATACTTTTACTTAAGTTACAGTACTTTGTCACTGTACATAATAATAATAACAATAATAATCATAATAATATATTGTTTTAAGCCGTTACTATGACACAATAATTTAAAATATTCTCTTTCTCTTCTTAAACCGTCTCATGTAAACGATCTTTACTTTATTATCTTTCCCTGATCCTCACGTCGACCTGTCGTTCTGTTTTCAGGGAGCATCCGATCGGAGACAAGAGTTTCCAGTGCTACATCCGACAGCAGTCTGAGAGCTCCACCTACTCCATCTAAACCAGCAGCGCGTCCTGTGACCTCTGGCTCCGCCTCTGTCTCACCTGACGCCTGTTTGACGACGTGTGAGCGGACTGGACAGGAGGAGCCGTGTGTGAGGTCCTTTTGTGCGCTTTAAACGAAGGTGCGGCGCGTCGATGTCGTGATAAACTTGGATTTCAACAGAGCGATGAAGAACCGATGTGGAAATCCAGATGAAGTTTAAACGTCCAAACAAATTCACTGGACACGTTTGACAGTGATGCACTTTAACTGTCCCCAGATCCCTGGACGAACAAGCAGAACTTTGAGCTGATTTTTGTTGTAATTTCATTCGTTGTGCTTCAGACAGACCAAATTTAAGAAAGATGGACTGTATTTTTCCATTTTTGGGAGGTGTTGTGCCCATATATTTTTCTTGTTTTTGTTCGTAACCTCCTCAGGAAGGCTGTGAGGGTCGAGGGCACATGAAGGGACCAGCCACAGCCCAAAGCATTTCACACTCTCCACGTTTGTTGTTTTTGTGCTTAAACATGTTGTAGCTCCACATTTCAAAGCCTCATTACTGTCCCTTTGTATCTGGTACAGTGGGTAAAGTGATGCTTTTAAATATATATTTTTAACGCCACAAATCAGCGAATGCTTTTATTGTTTATCTGCAGTTTTGCCAAATCACATCCAGTTCAAAATACAGTTAAAAGTTCAGTTTTATCAGGTCAGTGCAGGTTAAGACGCATCGTGGACCAGAAACATGTCATTTTTTTAACCTCTGGGCAAACGGACAAAGATAAAAATGATATTATAATGTACTTAAAGTCAAAACAACGTGTAACTTCTATTTATTTTTAAAAATGTGTCTCTGGATTTGCAGAGAATTGAGTTTTTAGATTGTGTCATTTGGCAGGTTTTACGCTGGATGCTCTTCCCTGAATCTCTTAAACTTTAATGCCGCTCTTTAATATTTAAAGTTAGTAATCGTACACATTTTAAAGTCGGCCGATATCCAATGAAAGCGTCACTGATGTGGTCTTGAAGTCTTATATAATGTTGTGTGACTGATGTGTTGTTGTGTTTTTGCCCTGTCAGCTGCCGCACAATCCCCCATTTTATCCTTATTTTAACACAGAAAAGCTCCGTGTTGAACCGGTCAAACCCCGACTTCATCATTAAGGTACATATATCTATGATTAGTTTGTTGCGTTGATCTGTGTGTGGTGTGATGCACATTTTGTACGTTCACTCTCTCGACCTGTGCGTGTAAAAGTCTCGTCCGTTCGTCTCTTTTATTCAACATGTTCCAGTTGTTTTTACTGCAAACCGTCGTGCACATTTGAACATTTTTCCCGATGCAAATCACGTCCTGAACAGTGCCAGACATCACGTCACTTTTATAAGAAATCCTCTTTTATGGACAGTAATGGTTTAGATATGTTTTTATATCACAAATCCCGTACTGTTTTCCAGTCGCATTTTCTCTATATATTGTCGTCATGATGTTTTTGTCATACAGATGTTGCCACGTGACTGAACGAGTGAAGTGTGTGTGCAGTGTGTGTGTGTGTAATCGTGTATTTGAGTGTGTGTGTGTGTGTGTGTGATCATGTATTTGACACGTTGAGTTTCTTTGCCAATTGATCAGACACAGTGTTACAGGCAGAACCACTTAAACTGTACAAACATCCACCGCCTGTTAAAGTTGTGGCCAGTTTTTCTCTTTATAAAACACATTTCTCTTTCCGTTTCAGTTCTTTTAGTTTCGGTTTGTCCACGACGCTCACTCTACTCAAGCCTTTGTAACTTAACATTAAACTTTTTTCCATTTGCTGAGCTTTAAAACACACAATAATTAAAAATAAGCCCGAAATGATTCATACTCCTGCTGAAAGCTCTGTTACAAAATAATGTAAAAACACCCAAATATGAAACTAATTTATGCAATTTAAGACATGATTTACCAAAAAAAAACATGTCTGAATGTTTTAAACTAAGATTTGAATCATAAGATGGATAAGGATGAGCACTAGAGCGAGAAGGGAGTGAAAAATTATAAAAACGTCTTAAAAGTACCACACGTATCTGCAGCTGGAGACTTTATGGTAAATGTGTTTTTATTATTCATGAGGCAGATTTATGCTGATTTTGTTGTTTTCACTTTCTCTTTGTGACAAAAACTGGAACTAAAGACGGACTCACTAAACCAGGACTAAACCAGGACTAAACCAGGACAAAACCAGGACAAAACCAGGACTAAACCAGGACTAAACCAGGACAAAACCAGGACAAAACCAGGACTAAAGCAGGACTAAAGCAGGACTAAAGCAGGACTAAACCAGGACTAAACCAGGACTAAACCAGGACTAAACCAGGACAAAACCAGGACTAAACCAGGACTAAACCAGGACTAAACCAGGACTAAACCAGGACTAAACCAGGACTAAATCAGGACAAAACCAGGACTAAACCAGGACTAAACCAGGACTAAACCAGGTCTAACAGTTGAAATATTCCTCTCCGTTGTTGCATACATTTGGGCTCCTCGTCTGTTTTTAATCTTTTGCCACATATTTCACATAATTTAAGATAATCCTTCCCAGCACATCAGTTCGTTGGTTTAACCGAAAGTTACAGTAATAAACTCCTCCTCTCGACCCGACGCCAGCAGAGACACGACTTATGCAATAACTGTTTTTACGCATGCAATAATAGAATAAACTCTATGTCCATTCACTTTTACAAAAAACGCTCACGTCTGTGGACTGATAATGTGCAGAACATGTTATAAAGGGAGAACAGTGTATTTTGTACAAATATTTTAAAAGTATTAAAATAATCCTCTTAAATGTACAGAAAATGTCGGATGAAAGATGAAAATGTGACGTGTTTTTCCTGAATATCTAAAAGAGACAAATATTAATGTAAAACCTGTGTCTGCGTCTTTTGTTGTGTCTTTTTATCAATGGAGTGTGTGTATCTGCATATACACACACACACACACACACCCCACCCACACACATATACACACACACACCCCCACACACCCACACACACACATATACACACACACACACACATCTGCATGGACCTTGAAAGTCATTATTTTATTGCAGTTTCTTTTTCTCTGTGGCTGTGGAGAAATGTTTAGAGAGAAATGTGTTTAATCATAAAACCTGAGACAAACTGTGTCTTAAAAACAAACTGAGGGTCAGAGGTTTATGGACCGTCCAGTTTAACTGTATAAACAGAGTCATGGTCCATGTTCTTCTCTGGGTCACGGGGGCATCAGTCGAAACAGCGACTCTCAGACTTCCCCCACCCCAGACACTTCCTCCAGCTCCTCTGATGGGACCCCAAGGCGTTCCCAGGACAGAGACATTGTCCCTTCAGCGTGTCCTGGGTCTCCCCCGGAGCCTCCTCCCCAGGGAGGCGTCCAGGAGGCGTCCTGAGCCTCAGCTGCTCCTCTCGACGTGTAGGAGCAGCAGCTCTACTCCGAGCTCCTCCTGTGTGACTGAGCTCCTCCCCGTCTCTCTGAGGGAGCGCCCCGTCTCTCTGAGGGAGCGCCCGGACGCTTGTCCCCGTGATCTTGTCCTTTCGGTCATGATCCAAAGCTCATGACGACACACATGGATAAAACTGTTGGTCCCTTCAGTTAATGCAGTGGTTCTCAAATAGTGGGGCGCGTCCCCCAGTGCGACGCCGGGGGGGGGCGGGGGGGTCTAATTGTAGACTGTAGGTCCTGTAGGCAGGACGTACGCAGCAAAGAGCAGGAGACAGAACAGATCACAGTGAAGAGACACTTTTGATAAAGAGACAATAGAGAAAACATTTAAACAGATGAAAAGAAAGACAGAGACGGAGGTGAAGAGACGCACAAACTCCTGAAAAGTAAAGTCCAGATAAACATCGAGCAGGAGCTGAGAGTTAAAGTCTCATCTTTAAACTCTGGTTCAAAAAGCTGTGCCCTGAAAAACGAGCTCATTGCAGCATTAATCCTGACGTCTGCATTTTGATTTATTAATGTTGCTGATCAATTAATTTATTATTATTTATTGATTTTATTTAATTTTAATGTTTTAATGTGATATTTATTTAATTTTAATTTATTCATTTGATGTTTATTTAATTATATATATTTTTTATTTGATATTTAATTACATTTTATTTTATTTTTTCAGTATCAAATGGTTCAATATATATATATGATGTATATATGTGTGTGTATATGTGTGTATACATTCTACAATGTCACAGATTTATTTCCATCCAGTTGTTGCTTTAATGTTTCTCCTGTTGCATTGATGACGGTCGAGTCTGACGCTGCTCAAAGCTTCTCCAGCACAAAGATTCTCACTGGGGTTAAGGTCTGGACTCTGTGGTGGACGATCCATGTGTGAAAATGACGTCTCTGCTCCTGATCCTCTGTCACAGTTTGAGCTCGATGATCCTGACCATCATCTTGGAATATGCCCAAAAATCCACTGATGGAATAACCTGGTCCTTCAGTATATTCAGGTGTCAGCTGACCTCACTCTGCTGGACCTGGACTGTCTTGGCTGACACGTCTCTGCAGTGTCGCACAGCGGTCAGGGACAGGACCACTGGAAACACTGGACTGTTCTAAAGTGACCTCTATGACCCTAAATCCTATGGATCCTCTTTGGGAGGAGCTGAAACATGTCGTCTGGAAAAGGCAAACCTGAGACTCCTGGAGCAGTTTGATCCTGAGGACGAAGGAGGAGCAGACGTCTCACTGACCGGTGCAGGAATCGTTTGACTCAAAAGGTGCAATAAAATATTAAGTTAAGGAAACCATCATTTTTGCCCAGGCCTGTTACATGAGTTTATTTTTTTTAAGTAATTCTGTTGAATCCTGGTAGAAAAGCAACATCTCACGTGCACACACACACACACACACACCCACACACACACACACACACACTGAGGCACCTGTTTCATCACATGAAAAAACATGTTACACACCAGAGTCTGTGTGCAGTGTGTGTGCTGGTCAGTCTGGACTCTGTGGTCTGGACTCTGTGGTCAGTCTTACTCTGTGGTCAGTCTGGACTCTGTGGTCTGGACTCTGTGGTCAGTCTTACTCTGTGGTCTGGACTCTGTGGTCAGTCTGGACTCTGTGGTCTGGACTCTGTGGTCAGTCTTACTCTGTGGTCTGGACTCTGTGGTCAGTCTTACTCTGTGGTCTGGACTCTGTGGTCTGGACTCTGTGGTCAGTCTTACTCTGTGGTCTGGACTCTGTGGTCAGTCTGGACTCTGTGGTCTGGACTCTGTGGTCAGTCTTACTCTGTGGTCTGGACTCTGTGGTCAGTCTTACTCTGTGGTCTGGACTCTGTGGTCAGTCTTACTCTGTGGTCAGTCTTACTCTGGCACCTGCTCTGATGTTTTTGTCTTTTATCAGACGCACAGACGCAGTTTCCTTTGTCCCAGAGACACAGCGCAGACACAGCGCTCTCTGCTGCCCCAGACCTGAGTGTGGTCAGCCCCCTCCCCCTCCCCCTCCTCCTCCTCCTCCTCCTCCTCCCCCTCCCCCTCCTCCTCCTCCCCCTCCTCCTCCTCTCTCCCCTCTTTCCCCGGACTCCAACGAAAACACTTTCGGGAAGAATTAAGTATTCCCTGCGCTGAGCGGCGCGCACTCGGAGCCGGGGCCTTGTCCAACAGCTCGACATGTGGAGACACCGCGCGCTCGGGGACAGTGTCCTGGCCTGTGTCCTGCTCCTCTTGGCCTGTGTCCTCCTCCTGCCCCTCGCGCACACGCATCGATGTAAGTACGTGAGAGTTTAGCCTCTTTCAGATCATGAGTTTAGCTCCAGCCTGCACTGCCCCACTTTGGACACTTTGGACACTTTGGACACTTTGGACACTTTGGACACTTTGGACACTTTGGACACTTTGGACACTTTGGACACTTTGGACACTTTGGACACGTTGGGACGCTGAAACAGAGCTAGTTTTGGGTCAGAGGAAAAACTGACCCTGTGTGAAACTTTCAGTCTTAAAATGATCAAAACAAAGACACTGGAGCTGACGCCACAAAACAGGTCATTTCTGGGAAACAAACGTTTCGCAATGAGGCTTTTCAGGCCAAGAAACGCAATTAGTGTGTCCAGTGTGTCCAGTGTGTCCAGTGTGTCCAGAGTGTCCAGAGTGTCTAGTGTGTCCAGAGTGTCCAGTGTGTCCAGTGTGTCCAGAGTGTCCAGAGTGTCTAGTGTGTCTAGTGTGTCCAGAGTGTCCAGAGTGTCCAGAGTGTCCAGTGTGTCCAGTGTGTCCAGAGTGTCCAGAGTGTCCAGTGTGTCCAGTGTGTCCAGAGTGTCCAGAGTGTCCAGAGTGTCCAGTGTGTCCAGTGTGTCCAGTGTGTCCAGAGTATCCAGAGTGTCCAGTGTGTCCAGTTTATTAAACACTTGTTCATTTTAGATCCACGGGGCTTTTATTCCAGTCGTCTATAAAGTTGATTTATTTATTAAAATACCTGTTTCATTTCCACGATCTCACTCTGTTCCTCCTGACACAGTCCTGGGCCGGAGCTCGGCCTCTCAGTTCCTCAGTCGTCAGCGAAGGGCCAACTCTTTATTTGAGGAGAGTAAAAAGGGAAACCTGGAGCGTGAGTGCATCGAGGAGCTGTGCAACAAAGAGGAGGCGCGGGAGATCTTTGAGAACGAGCCCGAGACGGTATCACCAAACTCTAATGTCACCAAACTCTAATGTCACCAAACTCTAATGTCACCAAACTCTAATGTCACCAAACTCTAATGTCACCGATCACACACCTCTGTCATTTCTAAAGTGTGTGTCTTTTTCAGGAGTATTTCTATCCCAAATATGTCGGTAAGTTTGCCGTTTGCTGAACAGCTTCATTTAAACGTTGTGTAAATTTTGTAAAGTGACATTTTTCACAGTCTGCCTGGGGTCACACAGAGTCGGCATCAACAACCAGAACTCAGACTCAGCCATCCCGTCCAACCTCCGGACCTGCGTCAACGGTGAGATACGACTTTTCTGTCCGTTTACTGGAATAAATAAGACCAGGACCAGATGAACCGTGTTTTATGTTGTTTTTGTGGCAGAGATCAGTAACCAGTGCAGCCCAAACCCCTGTTATAAAGAAGGAGCCGAGCGCTGCGTGGACGGACAGGCCGAGTTCACCTGCATCTGTAAACCAGGATGGAAGGGAACGCGCTGTGAGGACGGTAAATGTCCAAACATCTCAACAAGAACACAGCGAAAAGAAAGAAGTTTGTAGAGTGACTAAGGTCTGACACTCGGTCGGTCCTTAACACAGAGAGGGACGGACTGTACATCACTATACACACACACACACACAGGATCTACAGCACCAGGATCTACAGCACAGACACTGGAATGTCATTCGGGCTTGAGAAGTGCAGCCTGATGGTGACAAAGAGAGAAGGTCGTCCACACAGAAGGGGTCTGTCTCCCAGAAGGGACAATAGCCGACACTGAGGACAGTTACAAGGACCTTGGTGTCCCACAAGCAACAAGAGGAAACAAGGAAAACAACCACGGCCAAATACCTCAGATGAGTAAGACGAGTCCTGAGGAGTCAGCTCAATGGAACAAGACCCAGACAATAAACAGCTACACCCTGGAAGTATCAGACACCAGCAGGAATCATCAGCCAAAGGAGGAGACACAGACCACAGACGTTAAGACCTGAAAGCTCCTGACCTGCATGGAGGGTCCATCCCAAATCCAGCTCCCTGAGACTGTACCCGAGTCGTAAGGAAGGAGGCCGAGGACGAGTGAGCGTGAGAGACACAGTCCAGGATGAAACATCCAAGATCCATAAGTTCATCAAGGACAAGGCCCCAACAGACGACGAGCTCAGTGTCTCAGACAGTGGAGCACAGAGGAGGAGGAGGAGGTGCTGGAGGAACCATCATGGAAGAACAAGCCCCTGCACAGGACGTACCACCAGAACAGAACTGAACTGGCTGATGTCTGATATGTGGAGATGGATAAGCAAAAGCCGTTATGTTGGACATCGCAGAACCAAGTGAACATCAGGAAAAAGGAACATGAGAAACTAGAGAAACACCAGGGGCTGAAAGAAGAGCTGGAGAAGGTCTGGAAGGTGAAGACCTTAGTGGAGCCCGTGGTCATCGGACACTCGGGGCAGTGACCCCCAAACTGGAGGAGATCCCAGGACAAACATCAGACCAGTCCAGAAAAGTTCACCTTTCTATTTCTATATTTTATTTAATTTTATTTGTAAACATGACATTTGTTGTGTTTTTCAGACATCGATGAGTGCACAGACCTGGACCACCCCGCCGGGTGCAACCAGAAATGCTACAACTTCCCCGGAAGTTTCCGCTGCATGTGTGAAGAGGGCTTCTTCATCAGTGATAAACTCAGCTGTGTGGGTGAGGCTTCTTCATCAGTGATCATTGTTGTGGCTCCTCTGAAAGTATAAAACCAAAACAAACTAAACAACACGCAGAACATTAGAGAAAAAAGAGAAAAAAACAGGTCAAATGAATCAGGCGTGTTAGAGTGTGAGGGGTGTGTTCAGGTGTGTTCAGGTGTGTTCAGGTGTGTCCAGGTGTGTTCAGGTGTGAGGGGTGTGTTCAGGTGTGAGGGGTGTGTCCAGGTGTGTTCAGGGAGCACAGGGTCGTTTTGCGTCTGTGTGTGTCTGAGTCTGAGTCTATAGACCACATGTGTCAAACTCAAGGCCCAAGGGCCAAATGTGGCCCTCCACATCATTTTATGTGGCCCTCGACAGGTAAATTAAAAGTCTGATGGTCTTTAAATGTCATTTTATCAGGAGATACAGTTACACATATTTTTACATCTTGGTAAATCCATATATAATATTTGTAACTTGAATAAGTAACAAATACAAAAACAGTTAATTAACAAGTTAAAAATAGTTATATTTATTTTACATCTGGCCCTTTGAGAGCAGCCATTTTGCTGATGTGGCCCTCGGTGAAACTGTGTGTGGCTCCTCTGCTCTCGAGGCGGCGTGGTGCGTTCAGGTTCAGTCTGTACGTTGCTCTTGTGGCGGCTGAACAAACATGTTTCTATGGAGAGTCTGTGAACTCCGTTAAACTTTCTCCAGCTGTTTCCTCGGGTCCTTTTGTTCTGACTCTGACCTGATCGGACCCGTTACGTCACACACAGTGAAACACAGAGCTGCCCTGTGTCTGTGGGTAAACGAGCAGAAAACTTAATAAAACACTTATTTAGTCTGTTTCTCCGTGGACAGAACCTGCTCAGTCATTGTTTACTGTGGACTGTGTTAAAGAGCAAAGTCTTTACAAACATGAGACGTCATTGCCTCACACTTAAACGTATTTTATAATCTGGACTTTAGCTTCTACTCCACAAAATGACACTTTTACACCAACAGAACTGTGTGTACTTCTGACTTTTACTTCACTATATTTGAGATAATTAGTATTTGTACTTTCTACTTCATGACATTTTTGAACTGGACTGAAAAGTAAAAGTATTTTTTATTATTGCGACGTGCTGAGGGGCTGAGGGTTTATTTGAACATGTTTGTAGTAGTAGTAGTAGTAGTTTGTAGTTTGAACGAGCAAAAATACACAAATAAAAACAGCTGGAAAAATAGTTTCAGTTGAACAATATTTACAAATCTGCATCAACTTATTACTCTTTAAGTACATTTTTAAACAGGTATTTTAATACTTTTACCATTTTTTCATGTGACACTTTTACTTTTTTTTACATTTAAGTACTTTTTGCTCCAGTATGTTGTACTTCAGTCACAAAGCCGTGTACTTGTCCCACACTGGTTGTATGTTTGTTTTTGTCAGATATTGTATTTTTTCTTCTGGTTTCTGTACTTGTACTTAAGTATTTTTTCCTCCTGTGTCTTGTACTTCAGTCACAAAGCCGTGTACTTCCACGCTGCTCGTCTCACTCATATTTGTGTTTCCTCAGATATCGATGAGTGTCTGCTCTATCCTCACATCTGTGAAAAACCTGCCACATGTGTCAACACGCCCGGGATGTACGAGTGTGAGTGTCCCACAGGATTCAAGTACAACTTTACATCCAGAACCTGCGACGGTGAGTCCAGAAACACATTTACCCCCCGCAGTGTCCAGAAACACATTTACCCCCAACTGTGTTTGTCCAGAAACTGTGGTAACGGCTTGTGCGGGTGCAGACTCAGGGCAAATTGACAGTGTTTATTTACAGAGTAGTGAATTTCAGTCTTTAGCAGTTCATTCAAACACACACAAGGAACCAGGGAGCAGGAGGCAGACCGGGCGGGCGGAGTGCAGGTCGGGGACGGGAAAGCCAGGGCCGGAGTGAAGACAGGAGCGAGACGAGACCGGGACAGGCAGGGCCGGCGTAGTCCAGAGAGCGGGACCCAAGGCAGGAGGCGAGCAGCAAGACCAAGACAGGACAGGTAACGAGACGGAGGGACGACTGTACTGGAGCCAGAGCACAGAGGCAGGAGCAGGAACGAGCGAGGACAGGGATCTGGAAGGAGACAAAATCCAGTAAGAGCAGACGAGTAACAAAGATACAAAAACTGAGCTGGAGCATTCACGTTTACATGTGGACGGTCTGGCTCTGAGTGTAGTCTGCCGAGCCCTCTTATACTCAGCAGCAGGTGACGGTGATTGAGCTGATGTGCTCCAGGTGCGTGTGGGAGGAGTCAGAGACTCCGCCCAGCTCCAGACAGACAGGTAGGGGAGGGGGAGAGGACACAGGAGGACAGGAACAAACAGACATCATGACAGAAACACATTTACCCCCAACTGTGTTTGTCCAGAAACACGTTGTGTTTTCCACGGTGACTCGAGCGGCGAAGGACACATCCTGTTGTTGTGCCCTTTGGCAAATTGTCGTGGTTGTAAAACACAATATCAATCCAAACCTTCAGTATATTTGTATTATATTTGTATTATATATGGAATTATTCTTTTTTTTTTTTTTATTAATTTAAATTGCAGAGTTTTTATTGTTTATATATATTCATTTTTTTATTATTTTTATTTTACAAATATCAATATTTCTAACTTGAAGTGCATATTTACAAGAGGGAAAAGAACATTCAGTGGATAAACAGAAGTGAGGTTTGTAGTTAAATACAATGTAAAAACGTAAAGAGGAAACAGTAGAAATATTAAAGATGAAGACGTTTTCTATCTTCAAACTGTAACTTTCCATCGTCTTGTTCATCTTGTACTTTCTCTATATTTAGCCCATCCTTCCATTTTCTTCTTATCTGGGGCCGGGTCACAGGGGCATCAGTCTCAGTCTAAGCAGAGACTCCCCTCACCCCAGACACTTCCTCCAGCTCCTCTGTGGGACCCGGGGACGTCCTCAGAGACACAGTCCCTCATAAACTGTATTTAGTGTTAATGTTTGTGGGGCCTGGTGTTTTCAAAAACTCCCAGTTAATGAAATTTATTACAGGTCACTGTGGAAAAATAAAACATATTTACAAAAGTTAACAGTAATGAACAAAACTGAGGAAGAAGCCCACATTTACAGGACTGCACTGAAAGACAGGAAGTACCTCCCCCAGGTTTATACCATCTACTTCACCGCTGCAGGTTTAACCCAAAAACGTCGTCCTCTGAGGGTCTGAAGCTCCTTTAACTCAAAACTATAAACACTTAAACATCGAAACAAAACACATAAAGACACTGAAACAAAAAAAAGAACTTAACCCAGTTCTCCACATGGTCCGGCCCACGACCACACCCAAGGCTTTAAAATGGCCGACATAGGCCACGCCCCCTCTGTGTCTGGACCATGTGGAGATTCAGGTGAGAACAGAAGAATGTGATGTGTATGAATGTAACTAAATTAAAAACATTTAATCGAATAAAACCTCGTTAAAGTCACAGATGTAAATGTGGTGTTTAATTTAAAGGTGGAGTAACTTTAAGACTAAACGAAACAAACCAGAGAGAGTTTTAGTGACATATTAAAAAGTAATAGGACAAAACAAAATGAATATATAAAAATGAATAAACAAAGTGAAGGTGACAGTGTGGTACATACTCTGTTGTGTGTTTCAGACGTAGACGAGTGTGCTCTGGACGTGTGTGACGACTCCTGCGTTAACACAGTGGGCAGTTACTCGTGTCATTGTGACGGGAGAGCGGGACGGCGTCTGGCCCCTGACCACATCCACTGTGACGCCATCCCCGTCTGCGTGCCGCCGTTTGATTATAAACACCCCGAGATGCTTTACCTCGGAGAGCAGTTTGTCGGACTCCCGGTCATCTACCTGCGCTTCAGACTGCCAGAAAATACAAAGTACGAGCGACTCAGATGTATTTTAAGTATTTATGTGGTATATTTTAAGAAGTATTTATGTGGTATATTTTAAGAAGTATTTATGTGGCATATTTTAAGAAGTATTTATGTGGTAGAAAAGGTTTGAAAAGGTAGAGCTCTGGACAAAGTTTTAAATGGTTTATTTTTATAAGAGTATAAGGTTCACAAACTCTACTTTTTAATACAAAATGTTTCAATAGCCACATTACTAAATGACAGAGATGTTGTGCCTTTGAGCAATACACTCCATCCATCTTGAGTGTGAATGTACATGAGCAAATGAGTCAGAGATTGTGGAGATTGATGTTTCCCTCAGTCCCACAGAAGTATAAGCACAGAGTAACTGTCTACTGTGTCGTTTTAAGTGTTTAAATAAATAGATAATTTCATGGCATTTTAATAAATAACATTATAAAATAACATTTATTTACCTGCATAAACCACGTCTCACCCAAAAGACTCATGTGCCAAATGTTTTAAATCCAAAAACTCCTCCTCTTCAGCACTTTGTATCTGGTACTTTTAGTTTTCTCCCTCGTCCTTCCACAGGTTCGCCGCAGAGTTCGACTTCCGCACCTTTGACCCTGAGGGGGTGGTTCTCTACGCCGAGTCGTCCCAGGACTCGTGGTTCATGCTCGGGCTGAGGGGAGGACGCATCGAGGTCCAGTTCAAAAACCAGCACAGCTTTAAAGTCACCAGTGGAGGCAAAGTCATCAACGACGGACAGTGGCACGTGGTAAGACGCCGCGTAAAAGACGACGCCGTGTAAAAGACGACGGCGCTCTCTTCATCTCTGTGTCCGACTCCTCCGCTTTCTAAGTGCAATAAATAAATAATTCAAGGGCAGACTGAACGGCTCCTTTAGTTGTGGTGTTGGATAATGGTTCTATAATTGAAATGTGCTTATTTTTCAGATCTCCGTGGACGAGCTGGAGAGTAGCATCAGCGTGAAGATCAGCAAAGAGGCCGTCATGAGCATCAACAGCCCCGAAAGTCTCTTCACCTCCGTCAACGGAAAACTGGAGACTAAAGTTTACATCGCGGGAATGCCCAACAGAACCGACAACGTCATCAAACCGGTGAGCGCTTCTGTGTCACAAATGCAACACAGCGAGAAGTGCGTTTGGCGTTCTGAGTATCACCTGATGTAAACGTGGATTATATCAGATCTACAATAAGATTAAACCATCGATAAGGCCGTTCAAAGTGACGTTTAACCCAAAGGACAAAACATGAAGGGATTTGACTCTAAATCAAACAAATACTCATGTACCAGCAGCACAGTTTGAGAAACACTAGAGTAATACTTAATACTTACTTAATACTTACTTAATACTTACTTAATACTTCTAAATACTGTATTTATTTTATTAGATCGATACGTCTGGTGTCTTATCACTCGAGTTCAAACAGGAGTGATCTAAGAATGAAATATTAAACACTAAAGCAAAAAGTGAGAGAAGTTGATGCGTCTCTGAATTAAACTGATTCTGCTGCTTTGTGCGTCTGGTCTGAGCTGTGGAGAAGAGAGCTTTGACACAACTGTAACTGTTTCACTCTGTGTGGGTCAAATAACTCTATTCCCATTCCACGATTTCCCTTTTACATCGTCATCTCATCAAACTTAAAGCTGCACTGTAAATTGTCTGGAGGTTCTGTCGCCTGCTTGACTCAAAACGTTAGAGCTTTGTCTGAAATATTGCGCTCTACTGTATAAAATCTTTAATTTACTTAAAGGTCTTTATATTTTGGTGCCCTCACCTTCTTGCTCCCAATGGAGAGAAAATGTTATGTCATTTTGTGCGACATTCCAGGCCAAACCACCACAACATCATCTCCAGAGTGAACAGATTTAAAGTTGCAGCACATTATCACCTCCATGATCTGAGTTTGTTGATGTGAAATCAGCCTGATAACTCTGGCTCTCTGCTCTAAATCATCATGTTTATTGGATGTATTTCTCATTTAATCATAACAGACTGTAAACTGTACGTCCTCAGATCAATCCTCGCCTGGACGGTTGCATTCGCGGCTGGAACCTGATGAACCAGGGCGCGTCCGGAGTGAAGGAGGTCATTCAGGAGAAAAAGAGCAAACACTGTTACGTTCATGTGGAGAGAGGCTCTTTCTTCAGCGGCGCAGGGCTGGCTCAGTTCAACATAGACTACAGTGAGTAAGTTCAGTTAAACCTTTTTACATCCGGCTTCACCGACACATAAACGTACACAGTGGTGATCTGTGTGTGTGGGGAGCGCGGCGGCAGAGTGGTTAGCCTTCGTGCATCCCAGTCTGGTTTTAAGGAGAGGCTGAAACCACCGGAGTGAGCACTAAGAGGATGAGCAAACATGTACTTTATTTAAATGCATTATAAATAAAAGTGCTCTATGTGGCTCATCTTATCGTCTTATTGTGGAGTTGACTTTATCTAAAACGCCGTAGCGCTGGATTTCAACAGCGGCCAGGTATCTAACGACAACTAAGTATGAATAAATAATGCATAAAAGAAGGTGTAATGCAGTATTCTATGTATATGTACTGCTCATGCGCCCGGCTCGTGTTTTACTTAAACTCTTCCTGTTCAACACGTCCTTCTCTTGTCTGTGTTTGTAGGTGAGACTGACCAGTGGCACATTGACGTCCAGCTGAGTATACGACCCTCCAGTAGCACCGGCGTCCTATTTGCTCTGGTCCAAAATGACACGGTCCCTCTGTCGCTCGCGGTGGTCACTAAAGATGAAATGGACGCTGTAAGTTTCACGCTCAAACGAGGGGCGGGCTGTATGTCAAAGAATATTTAAAAGGATATGTCAAAGGATATGTCAAAGAATACGTCAAAAAATATGTCAAAGAATACGTCAAAGGATATGTCAAAGAATATGTCAAATAATACGTCAAAGGATATGTCAAAGAATATGTCAAATAATACGTCATAGAATACGTCAAAGGATATGTCAAACAATACGTCAAAGGATATGTCAAAGGATATGTCAAACAATACGTCAAAGGATATGTCAAAGAATATGTCAAAGAATACGTCATAGAATACGTCAAAGGATATGTCAAACAATACGTCAAAGGATATGTCAAAGGATATGTCAAAGAATGATTGTGACAGTTTTCTTGGAGTCAGATCAAATCTTATCATGATTTCTTATTTGTTCTTATTTTATTTATTTACACAGGAACAGCACATATTAAAGAACATTTAAAAATATAAATAAGTAAAGATTATAGCCAACGTGGATCATTTCCATCATCAGTCTCTCGGCAGGTTGATGTAAAATAGTCGACAGGACAGAGAAAAACGGCAACAATCGCACAAAACTAAATGAAACACACTCACTATGCTCACAATTATGAAGTCTGTGTAAATTGTGTATGTTTATGTCGCCTTGAGGAGGTAAATTTATCTTTATCTGCTTCTTCTTGATTTCACTTAACATCATTTTGTTAAATCCGCACTCACACATCCTGACGGAGGCTGACCAACAGGAGGTGTAGGAAAGAACACGTTAATCACAACATGACGATTACACCAAAATTACACAGGATTGAGATCACACTTCACTTTTTATCACCACATCGTCGCACAGCTTTTACGCAAATCCATCACATCTAAAAACTAAAATGCCTTATTCACATTCGCTCGTCTTTAGAACCTGCAGGTGTTTTTGGACGGTGTTTCCGTGGCGACCCTGGACACCGTGATGCTGTGCTATCCCGATCGAGTGATGGTGCGACTCAACGTGACGCCTACGGAACTTTTCATCACAGCGAACTCCTCGTCTGTGTCGTACATGGCCCCTGATGGACTAAAGGGGGCGCTGCAGAGCCTCAATGTGACCATGCAGAGCCCCCTGAGCACCTACATCGGGGGAATACCAGGTGAGCTGCCATTTCAAACACGTCTGTTCAATGTCAGCTCCAGCCAGAGCGTCAGTCACATTTATTTATCTGACACAGAGAATAAAGGGAACAATAGTAGGGCCATTAAAGGTTGAATAGGGTCGTGAAGGCTGAAGTAAAGTGAAGTCTGGAGTGAGTGCGTCATGTCACTGTGAGTTTCCTGTTTTGTCCCCGTTTCAGATGAGGTCCCGTTGGCGCTGACTCCGGTCACAGCGTTTTACCACGGCTGTTTGGAGATCACTGTGAACGGGCGACTTTTGGACTTTGATGAGGCTCTGGGTAAACACAACAGCATCAAGTCTCACTCCTGCCCCCCAGTGTTTGCCCCCGAGACGCAGCCCGACGCACCCGCCCCACACAGGAAGTGACCTCAATTAACACAGCCGTAGTTTAAATTAGGCAGAGTCCCACTGGATTTATGAAAATGGTAAATGTCAGATTGAGAGAAGAGGAGGAGATGAGGCGGCATCACTGTAAAACTGAAGTGGAGTTTGAAGAGGAGCGTTTGGCCGAGTTCAGGCTCGTGGAGACGTCACACGTGTAGATTTTGTTACGATGATGAAGATGAAGAGCTGAGCTCTGAAGCACAAATAGATGAAGAGTATTTAGAGAAACAAATGGTCACTATTGGCCAGGCTTCAAGAGCTGTTTTATTTTGTCACATTGTGAAATCTTTTCTAAAATGTTTGTGTGTCTGATTAATGCTCCTTTTCCCGTCTGTAGTTCACCTGATTTAAATGTGTCGTACAAAAAACTAAATCTTCAGGTAAATTCTGGCTGTATGTTGTGTCCAAAATGTATTTAAATATAAAAAAAACATTGTGTTTTTACTTTTACATCTGTAGTGAATTACACAGAGTCGCCTTTTCATAATAACTGGCAACAGTTAGAGTGTGTGTGTGTGTGTGTGTGTGTCGGTGCGTGCGTGTCTGTATGTGTGTGTGTCTTTGTCTGTGTGTGTGTATGTGTGTGTGCACACTTCTCGAAAAACAAAACAGAAAACAAAACACACAGGCGACCAACTTTGGCCTGGAGAAGCTACTCTAACACACAGACACACACACACATAGACCTGTGCACACACACAGACCTGTGCACACACACACACACAGACCTGTGCACACAGACACACACAGACCTGTGCACACACACACACAGACCTGTGCACACACACAGACACATACACACATAGACCTGTGCACACATACACAGACACATAGACCTGTGCACACACACAGACACATACACACATAGACCTGTGCACACATACACACACACAGACCTGTGCACACCCACAGACACATACACACATAGACCTGTGCACACACACAGATCTGTGCACACACACAGACACATACAGACCTGTGCACACACAGACACACACAGACCTGTGCACAGACACATACACACACAGACACATAGACCTGTGCACACATACACAGACCTGTGCACAGACACACACACACATAGACCTGTGCACACACACAGATCTGTGCACACACACAGACACATACACACATAGACCTGTGCACACACAGACACACACACCCAGACCTGTGCAGACACACACACACATAGACCTGTGCACACACACAGACACATACACACATAGACCTGTGCACACACAGACACACACACCCAGACCTGTGCAGACACACACACACATAGACCTGTGCACACACACAGACACATACACACATAGACCTGTGCACACATAGACCTGTGCACACACAGACACACACACCCCGACCTGTGCAGACACACACACATAGACCTGTGCACACATGTGCATGCACACAAACACACACACAGATACCTATGCACACACGCATACACACACGCGCGTGCGCACACATAGACTTGTGCACACGCACCCCCACGCGCACACATACACACACACTCAGACCTGTGCGCGCTCACGCGCAGTGGGAGGGGGGGCGCGCGCGGGGGGGGGGGTGTCTCTGCATCAGGACAAACATCAGCTCAGACTCGGCTCTTCTCAGAGTCGCTCCAGAAGCAGCAGAACAGACAGAGCTCTCTGCTCCACAGAGCTGCTCCACAGGGCTGCAGAGCGGGACAAGAGGACTGCAGCAGGGACCAGAGCGGGACCAGAGCGGGACCAGAGCGGGACCAGAGCGGGACCAGAGCGGGACCAGAGCGGGACCAGAGCGGGACCAGAGCGGGACCAGAGCGGGGAGACTGTCCTCGTGAGCGCCATGGGCACGAGCTGCTCCTGAGGTCGTGTCACGCGTGTGCGGTATGCGCGGGGACGCCGCGCTGCCTCAGATCCACAGAGCTCCTGGAGACACGCAGCGTGTGAACAGACACTAGCTTCACCTCCACCGGCTCTGACATTGACGGAGGGGGAAGAGGACACGAGGGGTAGAGGACACGAGGGGCAGAGGACACGAGGGGTAGAGGACACGAGGGGCAGGACGCAGCTCAAACTTTGGATCTTGGCGCAGACCCGCGTTTCCACGATGCGTCTTTGCGCAGTGGTGTGCGCCGCGCCGCTGCTGCTCCTGGCGGCTCTGTCCCACTCCAGTGAGTAAACAATGCATGCTAGGTGGCTAAGCTAGCTCGATACAGACTGTGACATGAGTGATCCATGCTTCACTTTAAGGTCTGTGTTTCAGACCTTTGGACGCAGCTGAGCCGCACATTACGCACATTACGCACACTCCAGTCTCATGAAAACACTCATGTTTATTCAGGACACCTTTCTCTTTTAGTTTCTTTGTCCCCCAAAGAGGCGAACCAGTTCCTCAGCAGACACAGAAGAGCAAACCAAGTGTTTGAGGAGACGAAACAAGGACACTTGGAGCGGGAGTGTGTGGAGGAGAGGTGCTCCAAAGAGGAGGCGAGGGAGGTGTTTGAGAACGACCCAGAGACTGTGAGTCTGATTTTCACATAAGCACTGACACTTTTCTAGAGTTACCTGCAGGTTTCATGAGAAATAAGTGTGGAGTGAGTTTTACTCTGCAGCAGCTGTGTCTGTGTGTGTTTAAAGTGTGAGTGTGTTTAAAGTGTGAGTGTGTCCATGTGTGTGTTTAAAGTGTGAGTGTGTTTAAAGTGTGAGTGTGTTTAAAGTGTGAGTGTGTTTAAAGTGTGAGTGTGTCCATGTGTGTGTTTAAAGTGTGAGTGTGTCCATGTGTGTGTTTAAAGTGTGAGTGTGTCCATGTGTGTGTTTAAAGTGTGAGTGTGTTTAAAGTGTGAGTGTGTCCATGTGTGTGTTTAAAGTGTGAGTGTGTTTAAAGTGTGAGTGTGTTTAAAGTGTGAGTGTGTCCATGTGTGTGTTTAAAGTGTGAGTGTGTCCATGTGTGTGTTTAAAGTGTGAGTGTGTCCATGTGTGTTTAAAGTGTGAGTGTGTCCATGTGTGTTTAAAGTGTGAGTGTGTCCATGTGTGTGTTTAAGCTTCAGTGACAGTTTGGTGTTTACTCCGGCTTCATCTTGAGTAACACTGGTGTGTGTGTGTGATTCACCGTCTGCCTCCTGCTCCGCTGCTTCTATTCTGTGATTAGACACTTCACATAATATCCCCAGGTCCAGGTCTCCTCCTTTAATCCACTTTGTTTCTGCTCTGACATGAGTTGAGTCACTGTGAGTAATTAGGAAGTAACTGCAGAGTCTCACAAACAAAACATCAAAATATAAGAGTTAAGTCCAAACCTCGTGTGTCCAGACTTGTGCACGTCCGCTTCACGTTAATAACTTTTATAAATGTTTCTCTTTCCTTCCTGACTCTGCAGATCTGTGCAGTTTGTCAGTGTGAGAACATAACATTTCATAAGGACCAGGCCTCTGTCTGTTCACACTGAGCTGTTTCTTCTGGCACAACAGTGTTTCATACATCAGAGTCTACACTTCAGTGCAAATGTCCAGAGTGACCGAGTCTCTGTAGAAGAATAATAATAATCTCTCTTTTTGAAATGTAAATCTCTGCAGACCTGCCAAACCGTGCAGAGTTTAAAGTCACACAGCAACGTGAACAACTCCAGCACATGTTTAACGTAAATGTTTGTAATCGCTTCTATAACACGTGGATTAAGCGTTTAGTGAATTTAACTAGAAACTTTGTGTGAAACGTGAACTTCGACAGATTATTCCAGGCACAAAGTGAATGAGGCAATCAATGAATCGCGGATTACGAGCGGAATTACCGTAAAAACAGACTTTATGAGGACGGCCGGATTAACGTGGAGGTTTAGTTTGATAATCTGTATAATGCACATGATATTTTGAGACGTCACTATTTATTTAAAGATCCAAATACAACAGTGTTTTGTAAAATGTAAAATGTGTTGGAACAGATTTACTTTCCCTAAACGAGCAACAAAATGAAAGCTCTGCCACAAAACAATTTTTACAACAATTACAGAAAAAATCAAGGCAAATTTGAATGTTTATTTAACCGTAACTAAACCACAATGAACCTGGGATTAAACGAGTAACATTCACTCCACTGTTTCAGTTTAACCGAGTCCAGGTTTAAATCAGCCTCATCCCTGGACTAAACCTGCACCAAACCAAGACTCGCTCCATCTAAAGTAAAACTGACCAATCGTGTCTCTGCAGATTTTAACACCAAAAGGGTTTCAGAAGTTGTGTACTTAAACAATTATCCCTACACCCACTCAAATGTCTGATCCTGTGTCTGTGGACAGTGGAGTGTGAAACGCCTCTGTGTGAAACGCCTCTGTGTGAAACGCCTCTGTGTGAAACGCCTCTGTGTGAAACGCCTCTGTGTGAAACGCCTCTGTGTGAAACGCCTCTGAGTGAATCGCCTCTGAGTGAAACGCCTCTGAGTGAAACGCCTCTGAGTGAAACGCCTCTGAGTGAAACGCCTCTGAGTGAATCGCCTCTGTGTGAATCGCTGTCTCATTCATGAGTTTTTAATCTGGTGCAGCTCTGACTCTGCATTTCCTCCACTGCAGCTGCAAAAGGAGCCAGACCCACTTCTGCCTGGCAACGCATCACTTTTACACACCAACACTTTATATTTTGTTGTATTTCCCACTTCAGTCATTTGTGTCCATTGTCTCTCACTCAGTATTTTGGCAGATCCCACAGTGTGGCATTAGATTACCTGATTTTAGAGTTTCATTCATGCTCTGCTTTGGTCAGGGTGAAAATCACTCTAAAAGTCTAATGTTTTTACAGTTGTATTATGCTTGATTTTATTTAAAGCTGCACTATGTCACTTTTTGGTCTCTTGCTTGTCTCCATGGAGCCATAACTTATCTGTTTGTTTTCACTCATTTCCATGTATTTTTTTTCTCTAAATGACTCTGAAAAAGACTCGTTCTTACTCCACTTTTCCTCCATCTCCATAGATCTGACCTGGCACACTTCACCTGCTTGTCTCCATGGAGATGAATGCATTTAATGCCTTACAGTGGAACATTCTAGGCAAAGCAATAACGTCTCCATGGAGACAGGAAAGTGGCAGTGTCCATCTGAAAAGTTACTCTCTGCAGCTTTAATGAAAACATTTACATAGATGAGGCCTCGCCCCAAACTCCAGGTTGACCTCCTGACCTCTTTGACCTCCTTGACCTCCTGACCTCCTGACCTCTTGACTTCCTGACCTCCTGACCTCTTTGATCTGAAGCTCGGCCAAACGTCTGGAGCTGGGTCTTTACTGACGGGCACTGGGTGAAGGACGGGTCAAATGCAGAGTCCAAATAAAACTAAAATAACAAGGATTAAAAAACTGCATCTTACATTTCACCTGCTGCATCTACTCTGGGGTCTGCCCCCGCTCCACCTGCCCCTGCTCCACCTGCCCCTGCTCCACCTGCCCCTGCTCCACCTGCCCCCGCTCCACCTGCCCCCGCTCCACCTGCCTCCGCTCCTTCTGCCCCTGCTCCACCTGCTCCACCTGCTCCACCTGCCCCCGCTCCACCTGCCCCCGCTCCACCTGCCCCTGCTGCATAAATAATCTGATGATAACGTTCCCAGTTGTGACCTGAATGTTCCGGAGGAGGGAGGGATGATGCTGCTGCTGGTGTCAGGAATGCAGAGAATTCCGGTGGAGCCGTTGGCGATGGGCCGCGCCCGTCGGATAAACGAGTCAAACATTTAGGATTCGTTTATCATCCTCCCTCCTTCCCTGGAAATCACTCAGTTTAAAAAGTGTGAGACGAGCCCGAGGTCCGACTGAGTCTAAACTCCTTTTTCTGCAGAAATATTTCATCATGTCGTGTTTAAATCAAAGTTTAACTCCCTTTTCTTTCTCTCTCAGGACTACTTCTGGCCTAAATATATAGGTCAGTATTTAAAACATTAAAACACAGATGTTATCATAATTTATAAGTATAATAACCTCTTGTGTACTTTTGTGTACTCTTGTGTACTCTTGTGTACTCTTGTTTCTCTGCAGCCTGCGTCGACAGGTTTGGAGACTCTGAGAAAAAGAAACAGGATCTGATCACGTGTGTTCACAGTAAGTTTCAAACTGTTTGGAAATGTCTTTAACTTTAAGTTCAGTTACAGTTGTGTTTTTGTGATAACGATTCTGAGGGTGAAAAGTGTCAGAGTGTGTCTTTATTTACCGAGGACCTGCTGTGTCGAGTTTGTTTTAAAGTTAAGTTTGTGATCAGAGTCTATGGGCCGATAATAAGATAAGATAAAGATGCTGAGGATGTTTTGTGTATTTCTGAGGATGTTTTGTGTATTTCTGAGGTGTTTTGTGTATTTTCTATCATCCTGGAGAACGTTCCTCTGCTCTGTGAATCCTGTGCTGTTGGTTTTTCGTTCTCCTCGGCTCTCAGACTCTCACACTCTTACACTCTGGTTGTGACGTGGGCTGAGCTGCACTGCAGTAACATCTGCATCACACTGATCTTTACACAGAGACACAGGAAGGAAAAGAAAGTGTGTAGTTGTGCGTTTGAGCGGAGTTTTGTGTCAGATGTCGGCCGGTCCGATGGGGTTTTGGAGTGAATCGTATTTTAATCCAGATTGAGGTTCGGTCGTGTTTCACCAAAGGGTTAAACGCGGAGGATTGTGTGAAGTTGGAGTTTTTAATCGTCAGGAAACATGTGGTTTGGATTCAGAGTTTTGAGGAAGAAATGTGTCTGTGTTTGTGTTAAATGTTAAATGTCTCTGCTGTTTGTCCATGAAATAACCTCCCAAAGACATTTTATTTTGTCCTTGAAAAGACAAATCTATCCGTACAACCTCCAAAAACACAGACACGTTTCAGTTTGTCTCGTCCTGTTTGTCCTTTGCAGTTTTATTGATCTACTTTTGTCACATTTCTGGACTGATTCTTATTGGTGAATGTGGGACACACCTCTTTTTGGTGATAGTGACTCTGCAGTGGCGTGTGCGTGACTGAGGGGGGGGGGGGGGCGTGAGATACTCGTGACGTGGTCAGAGTGCTGCTGCATCAGAGGACGCGCTCGGCTTCGCTCTGATTGGCTGAAACCCCCTCGTGGCTGGATCCATGACTCAGCTGCAGTATTGTCTCTTAAAGAAGCTTCTGTCAGCAGCATCACCGTTTTATCTCCGTTCTGTCGCATTACGTCAGGAGTTTGTGGTCAGATAGAACCGATAATGGCGTCCTCTGTTTAGATTACAGGAAGTGTGTGGACTTAACGCAGAATCAGGGGAAATTTATACAACGAGGCAGATATTTCCTGTTCAAAGGCAAAGCTCGATAAAAAACAGGAACTAATTCTATTTGAGCAAGAAAAATACAGAAAAATCAAATTGAACCGACTCCTGGTGTTTAGAGACGAGACAGAGCGGCGGCGGGAGGGGTTAAAGGGGCGCCGGGCGAGGTCAAAGCGGCGCCGGGCGAGGTCAAAGCGGCGCCGGGCGAGGTTAAAACTGCCATCTATACTCACATCGATTGACCCGCCCCTGGTTTATTCTTTCATAAAACCAGGAGGTTCTTTGTTTTACTGCAGAGTGACAGATCTGACCTGACAGAAGGAAAACAGAGCACAGGTGTGGGGGAGGGGACAGGTGTGGGGGAGGGGCCAGGTGAGGGGGACGGGACAGGTGAGGGGGACGGGACAGGTGAGGGGGAGGGGCCAGGTGAGGGGCCAGGGGATCACTGGAGGGAGAGGCCAGGGGAGAGGAGGGTGGAGGGGCCATGTGGGGGGTGAGGGGAGGGGCTAGGTGAGTGGAGGGGCTGGTGAGGGGAGGTGCCAGGTGAGGAGAGGAGGGGGGGGGGGGCAGGTGAATGGGAGGGAGAGACCAGATGACAGGAAGGGGGAGGGGCCAGGTGAGGGGAGGTGAATGGAGGTGAATGGAGGAGGGAGGGGCCAGGTGAGGGGAGGAGGGCGGGGCCAGGTGAGGTGAGGAGGGCGGGGCCAGGTGAGGTGGAGGAGGGCGGGGCCAGGTGAGGTGGAGGAGGGCGGGGCCAGGTGAGGTGGAGGAGGGCGGGGCCAGGTGAGGTGGAGGAGGGCGGGGCCAGGTGAGGTGGAGGAGGGCGGGGCCAGGTGAGGTGGAGGAGGGCGGGGCCAGGTGAGGTGGAGGAGGGCGGGGCCAGGTGAGGTGAGGAGGGCAGTTTTCACATCTGTCATCTACTGGTTCAAAAAAATCCCAAACTTGCCGATACACAGTCCACCCAGTACAGTTTGTGTTTGTCCCAAGCCTGAATAAATAAAATGAATAAAAGTCTTTGTGTTACTTCAGAAATGTGCCAATTCTGCTAAAAGGCCATTAATTAAAAACAGTTTCAGGGTCGAGTCAAAAGTCACATCCACAGAGTTTTATCTAATGATCAACTGAATAAAATAATAATAAAAACACCAGATTAGTCCAAACACATTTTTGTTGCTCTAAATCCCTGAGGTGTTTTGTCGTCGTTGCGTCTGCGCTCGAGTAAATCTGTGAGATTAAAGACCAGAACAAAATGACAAGGAGCAGACACGACTTTACGCCTGAAATAAAAAGTGTGCATCAAACCTCTGCTCATACGTGTAACACAGGACGAGCGTCACGCAGAGAAAACACGGGACTTCTGTGACGCGTTTGGGGCCTGAGGCGGATCCACTGAAGTTTGAGTGAAATGTTCGACTTTCATCACATTGTGTCTGTCACTGGGACAAGTCGGGACATGTCCTGCTCCCAAACTCTGCTCGGAAAAGCAACTGTGAAAGAAACAAAACCATATGAGCAACGACGGGAAGTACGTGTACTCGAGTTTGAAGTATAAATACACGTGTTTTTGTCCTGAAACACAACAGTACTACAGTATTCTGCACTTTCATGACCACGTAATGTAGTAGAATCATGTAGTACAAGTGTATTTTTCCTCTGTCAGTAGCAGCACTGTCCATTCTACTAGTATTTATAGTATTTAAAGTATTTGTAGTATTAGTACTTCTCAGGATGTGGCAGCAGAAACAGAAGCAGTGGTCTCCTCGTTGCAGTAGATCAGTCATCGTAGTAGTTGTAGTAGTAGTAGTATTAGTCGTGATTGTGTTGGTAGAAGAGTATTTTTTCATAGTACTTTTTATACTTTGACTTCATAAAACGAGCTGCACGCTAACTAGAGGCACCTGTGAGTCTATGTGTGTGTGTGAATTCAGGTTTTAGTGTCAATAATTGTAAATATAACACAAAAAATGGATTTGTGTCGTGATGTTTTTACTTTTCCTCAAGCAGCAAAACAAAGTGACGTCTGTAGATGAGACGTGTGACTTTACAGAGCGGAAAAGTGTAATATCGTCGACTTCGATTTTACACCGATAATGTTATTCAGTTCAGTTTTATTCAAAATAGAAGTTAAACTGCCCAAAGTGCCTCATATAAAGTCGACAAAATACGACACAGAGGCAAAGAACAATAAAACTTTGGTATAAAACAACCAATAAAAGAGAAATGTTCTAATGTGGTGAGTCAAAATAAGTCGTAATTTCTAATAAACTACAGTCTTTAGTTTATCAGTTTGTTTTTGTGCAGCAGTGAGTTCTTTGTGGCTTTAAACTTGAGCTTTTCTATTCAGATTATCAGTGGAATGCAACAAAAAAGGCCACGTTTTCTGTAATATTTGACCGTTTCTATAAATATGACGGACATAAAGAGCAGCTTTATCCAAACAAAGATTATATTTCAGGTTTGTTTATTTGTGGTGAGTTTTAAACCGTGGACCTGATGAACTTGTTCCCGTCTCGTCTTGTTCTTATTGACCCAATCTGGTGAGTACTTTTGAGTGAAGGACTGAATTAGGGCAGGGCGAGCTGCAGCTTAGGCAGCATTAGGCTATTTATACTCCCCCTGCTCTGAAACACAAGAGATGACCTTTGCATAAAGTCACACTCAGGAAACCTTTTGTGCTGCGGCGTTTACCTCAGATCTGACGCTTTTTCTGTTTTATTTGCAGATATCCCAGACCAGTGCTCGCCGTCGCCGTGTAACCCCAGAGGTACGGTGCGCTGTGAGGACAAAAAGGGCGACTTCCTGTGCCACTGCTTCACGGGCTGGACGGGGGCGAGGTGTGAGACAGGTACGGTCATGGTGTGAGACAGGTGCGGTCATGGTGTGAGACAGATGCGGTCGCGGTGTGAGACAGATGCGGTCGCGGTGTGAGACAGGTACGGTCGTGGTGTGAGACGGGTACGGTCGTGGTGTGAGACAGGTACGGAGAAGGGTGCAGTCGTGGTGTGAGACGGGTGCGGTCGTGGTGTGAGACGGGTACGGTCATGGTGTGAGACAGGTACGGAGAAGGGTGCAGTCGTGGTGTGAGACGGGTACGGTCGTGGTGTGAGACGGGTACGGTCATGGTGTGTGAGACGGGTGCGGTCATGGTGTGTGAGACGGGTGCGGTCATGGTGTGTGAGACAGGTGCGGTCGTGGTGTGAGACGGGTACGGTCGTGGTGTGAGACAGGTGCGGTCATCTGTGGAGGCTGGACACTGGGGAAAGGTCATTTTTCTTCGGTGGATCCTGTGACTCTGTGAATGTCAAACATCTGTGAAACTGGAGATGGAGTTTCCTGTTTGTGATTATCAGAGTTTCCATAAATCATTTAGTTCATATTTTATCCTTAATTTAACTTTCTGTGTTTGTAATAAATAAATTCACCTGCAGCTGTGACATGAACTCTCCCATAAAACGTCTGCAGAATTTAATCTCGTCCCTCGACACATGAAACTGTAGCAGAAATTCACTGGAGTCTGAGCCAAAGTACAAATACAGAGATAGTGCAGTACTAAAGTAAAAGTATCACATGAAAAATCAACTTAAGTAAAAGTATTTAAGTATCTGTTTAAAAATGTGTCAAATACTTTTACTTTTTACTCTTTGTGGTGATAACAATTAAAAATGTGACATTTTATTCAACATTTGCGATACCAATTTTTTTTTTTTGATGATTTTTTTGTATTTATTTTTGTTTTGCTCAAAGCCAAAATTAATTAATTAATTTATTTTATTTTGAACTCAACTTTAATCAGTTTTTTCCCACAAACACAGTAAAAATAACCTCTCAAATCATAAGAAAAGTACTTTTTACTTTTCAGTCCAGTTCACAAATGTAGTGTAGAAAGTACAGATACTGCTCTCAGATGTACTCAAGTAAAAGTAAAAAGTACACACTGTAAAATGTAGTGAAGTAAAGCACAGATACTGCTCTCAGATGTAGTGTATTGTACAACTTGTACTTCGTTACCTTCACCTCTGGCCGTTGGCGCAGTTTGGCCGCCAGGTTTCCTTCATTCCGCCCTAAGGCAGCGAGAGGCTTTTTACGTTTCTAAAGCGCAGTAGAGTCGCAGTAGAGTCGCAGTAGAGTCGCAGTAGAGTCGCAGTAGAGTCGCAGTAGAGTCGCAGTAGAGTCGCAGTAGAATCGCAGTAGAATCAGCGGCTGGAGCGCAACAAAAATAAGGACCGTTGCCATAGCGATTGACAATTTAAAGCAAAATATTTAGTTCTCAAAATGGCACCAGTAACAGGAAACTGAAACATGAATATTCAAGAAAAAATATTAAAATCACTGATGTGTTGAGCAAAAAATAACTATTCATCACAAAACTGAGGGAAAAAAAGGGAAAAAGTATCAGTCCTGCCTCGATTTGTGCAAAAATAACTCAAATACGTCGTGTTTATTGACCCAAATAAATGATGAGTTTATATTTATAACAGAGTGTGTGTGGTATAAACCTGCAGCTGCACTTTGTGACCTTTTAATATTCAGATTTTACCAGTGAAAGCAGCAAGAAAGACGATATTTTCCCTCATATTTCTAAGTCCTATAAATATCCCAGACATAAATATCTCACTTCATCCTGGCAGACCAAGAGCAGATTCGATATCGAGTTTATTTACGTGTTAAATCCACATGTGGAAGTCGCGGTTTTAAACTGTGAACTCAACAAACCTCCAGCTGTTAATGCTATAAATAAAGTGTGATGTGTGGAGCTGGACAGGAGTGTGGTCAGCGAGCGTCCAGGGGGAATTCATGCGTCTTCTGGAGGTCGAGTTTACTGCAGTCCACATGACAAAAGTGGATGTTTACTCAGAAATCCTGGAACAGTAGGAAGACCTTTTGTTTTGGACAAGTATCAAGTCATTTGTGGACTTCAGAAGAGGAAAATGTAGTGATGATTTTTGTGGCAAACACTGTTCAACACATTTCCACTGTGACTCATCCTGCGAGAAACTGTGAAAGAACCAAAGTGAAGTGCTGCAGTTTGCTCTCCACTTTTTCCTTTAAGACATGACTTCATTTAGCACAAACACACAAACACACAAATACTCCACATGTGTTAAGTCCAAAACTCTAGTGCGATTCTACAGTTTAACGGATCCATGTTCCACTTTTATCTGAGCTGTGTGATTGTGTTTTAGTTTCATTCTCACATGTTTTACGCACAAATCCTGCAAAAGAAAAGCGCCGTTAAACCCCATAATCCTTCACTAGAATCATTTGGATCATTTCAGCTCTGGAATGACCAATCTCTAAAGAAAAGAGGAGCTATTAACGTGAAAACTACCACGTCATGACATCACAAAGTGGAGTTTTGAGCTTTGGAGATGTTACAGACTAATAAACTTTAAAAAAAAATCAAATGCTTGAAAATCCCACGTTCTTCCATGAGCCGAGGTCGACAAACTGATTCCTCAGTCCAATCAAAACAATAACATCTTCATGGAGACAAACAGGTGCACACACGCCTCCAGAAATGTTGCGTAATAGACCTTTAAATGGTTCAGTCTTATTTCAAACTGATTTGCTAAAACTGAACGTCTTTTCCTTTTTGTTTGTGCGTTAAAATCCACACAAACTCCACATTAACTCTTTTAAATTACAAGTTTAGCTCTGAGTCGATATGTTCTGCCACAGTAAACCCGTTACAAAGTTTTTGGGCAGATTTTTGAGCCAGATGCCCTTCCGGTCGTCGTTCCCGTGGACAGAGGAGATTTGAGATTTAAACCAGTTGTTACTTAAGTGTTTGGGAACAATAAAAGTCCAAATCTTCAGTTCTGAGTCATTTGTTTGTCGTTTTTAGATGTGGACGAGTGCGAGACGAGGAACGGCGGCTGTGACCACGAATGCAACAACACGATGGGGAGTTACCGCTGCTCCTGTCGCCACGGATACACGCTGTCAGGGCGCCACTTATGTAACGGTACAGTATGGATTTATGTTAAAGTGAACACGTCAATAATGCGTCTGTCGTTCTGAGGATCTGGATTCGTGAACTCAAACGACTCGGGTTTGATTTTTAGGGACACTGTGGGAAATGACACGTCTGTGCAGTTTATTCTGTTAAAAAAGAAGAAAAATGTCAAATGAGTTCAGCTTTACATCGTCAAGACTCGTTGGCTAAACAGGGTACAAAACATTTGAGCTGATTTGATGATATTTCCAGAGAATATTGTGTTATTTTCCTACAATTCTGCATCTAAATCACCAACTCCACTTTGTGCAACTTATTTTTAAGGCGTAATTCATAAAAATGTAAGAAGAAACTGTCAAAACATTCTGTCCTCAGAGTCACAGATGACGTATTAGAATAAAAACTGTAATATATATACATTTATGCACAGTTTTTGTTAGTTTTTTGCTTTCTCCTGGATCAAATTGACTCTAAACTGATCATTTCTAAACGTTCTTTTCGTTTCCAGACGTGGACGAGTGCGACGACCCGTCCGTTTGTGGCACGGCTCAGTGTCTCAACACCAAGGGCAGTTTCGAGTGTCTGTGTGAACCCGGGTTTGTTTACGACAACGAGACCGAGAGCTGCCTGGGTACGTCCCTGGAACACCCCCAGGTCTGGCCCCCGGGGGTCCGTCCTGCAGCTGTGTTTGTGTCACTATTATCACTGCGAAAGAATGTGCTGAGAAATGGGGAACAGGTCACTAGGATTTTGGTCCAAAATGTTTGAAGACCCCCCAGAGCTGCTCATGAGCTTCAGGGAAATGATTCTTTCCTGATTTGAAGGATTTCATGAGGACATTTCCCCGTTTGAAAGAAGTATTTTGATTTGAATTGCCACAACAACAGAGGAACCAAAACTTTGAAATCAGGAAGGAATCTTTATCTTGAAACTCATGAATAAGCACATTACAGAACAATACACAACTAAGTCACCTCTTTTACAGTAAAATGAGGATCTAATAAGAAAAGTCAGCTTAGTTTTGCCTTGACAGAGTGTAAAACTATTATTATAAACCCCTCATGTTTAAGACAAATACTATGAGCGTTTCTTTACAGTTTTACTTCTGCAGCTCTTCAGACGCTGCACAGACTCTGTTTACGCTCAAGTCAAACGCACACACAGCTCTGTGGGAATAAGCGTTTGTGTCCGAGTCGTGTCCATGTAAGGTTTAAACTCCGAGAGGAAAGAGCCGGTCAAACCCCGGGACCACGTGAACCCGCGGCGCATTCCTGCAGACTGTTGACATAAACGTTCTTTTGATAATGAGAATGGAACTGAGTTATGCAACACTTGAACCGACAAGTGACGCAAAAACAACGACTAACACAACACCAGACCTCAGATTATGTGGACGGAGCGATTTGCTTTAATGTTTTGTCTTAAGATACAAGTGTAACAAAGTAAAAGTAGTAAAGTACTTAAGTAAAAACTTTACATATATATTCTTTAAGTAAATGTTAATGATTACTCGAGTACATTTTACTCCACTACATTTTTGAACAGGACTGAAAAGTAAAAGTATTTTTTATTATAGTTTCAGACCTGCTGAAAAGGCTGAGGTTTATTTTTAACACAGAATTTGAACAAAAATAAAATAAAAACGATTGATTCAGTTGTTTCTCTTTAAAATTCAGCTCAAATCTTTAAATCTCCACATCTGAAGCTTTACAAGACTCAAAATCTGTGCAAAATACTTTTACACTACGTTTTCCTCTAAGTACATTTTTAAACAGATACTTTAATACTTTCACTTAAGTATTTCTTTACTCTGGTATCTATACTTTTACTTAAGTAACATAATTGAGTACTTCTTCCACTGCTTCTGTCATTTTCTTTCCAAACTCAGTTCTGACAAAACCCTTTTTCTAAACTTGTCCCAAAACCTGAACTGAAGACAAAAACCTGTTCCTAAATACTCAGTCGTAGTACTCAGCCGTAGTACTCAGCCGTAGTACTCAGCCGTAGTACTCAGCCGTAATACTCAGCCGTAATACTCAGCCGTAGTACTCAGCCGTAGTACTCAGCCGTAGTACTCAGTCGTAGTACTCAGCCGTAGTACTCAGTCGTAGTACTCAGTCGTAGTACTCAGCCGTAATACTCAGCCGTAGTACTCAGCCGTAGTACTCAGTCGTAGTACTCAGCCGTAGTACTCAGTCGTAGTACTCAGTCGTAGTACTCAGTCGTAGTACTCAGCCGTAATACTCAGCCGTAGTACTCAGCCGTAGTACTCAGTCGTAGTACTCAGCCGTAGTACTCAGTCGTAGTACTCAGTCGTAGTACTCAGTCGTAGTACTCAGTCGTAGTACTCAGTCGTAGTACTCAGTCTGAGAAAAATGATATGTTCAAGCAGCCAAAGAAAAATATCAGAGTCGCCTCCAGTATTTTCATAACCACAGATCAAACCTTTGACTTTGACCTTTGACCTTCAGACGTGGACGAGTGCCAGTCCAGCGTCTGCGCCGACGAGTGTCTCAACGTCCCGGGGAGTTTCCGGTGTTTTTGTGACGGACGTGAGGGGATGAAGCTGTCCCAGGACCTCAGGAGCTGTAAGGTGAAACACAGACTCTACTGTTTATGTCAGACCGACGCCACAGCGAATTTAAAACTAAATATCATCTTAAATACGTATTTTAAGGGGGAAAAGGCCTCAAAAGTTGCATGAAACAGGAGGTTGAAGCTCATGAAAACTTTTGTCTGTTCATAAATAAATGTTTTTGATCTGATAAATGAGTTTTCTTATTCCAGACCTGTAAAGTTTTAAGATTATCACTCTAAACTTTACAAAGTGAACAGTATTTTAAAATAATAATCACAAACATATAAAAGCCGCGTTCAGGTGAAAGTAAAAACAGACTAAGAGACTTTTCCCTCCTCAAATCTGTGAGATCTGTTTTGTATCGTTGACTCTGAGACTGTATTCTGCTTTTGTTGGATAAATATTAAACCTGTTTTTGTGTTTTTTCTTTTTTTTTAGCCCATTACGTCGTGTATTTCTCCGTCTTTGAAGAGAAACCCTCAGTCTCTGTATCTGGGGCGTATGTTCAGTGGAGTCCCTGTCGTCAGGCTGCGGTTTCGAAGAACGTCTAAAACAGGGTGAGAAAATACTTTTACTAACACTTCAAAATACACGACGCATTTATACAAAACGCAGAAATATGATACGATTTTGTCTGGTGAGAGAAAATGGCAGATGTTAAACAATGTGATGTGTATTTCTGCAAACTGACTCGATTTAACGGCCTTGTGTCTATTTCTGTGTATCTGTGTTTGAGCTAAATGTTTCTCTGCACAGATGTGTCGTATGAGCAGCTCCAGTCCACTGTGTCTGCGTCTAATTATAAACCGTTTTACTGTCTGATAATCAGGAGGATCGCGCTCGTTGTTGTTGATTTACAGTCTTGGCAAAACACTGAGAGCTCTGGGGAGAAAATGCTTTTAAATTCTGAATAATGTGAGTGAGGAGCAGCTCTGGGCCACAGCAAACTGTTTAAAATGAGCTAGATCTGTTTTGTTTTTGTTTTTTTCACGTTTTAAGACGATAAAAATCAGGTACGACGCCTTTAACTAAACTGGTCATGTCTTTTTCTCTCTTTTTTCTAGATTTTCTGCAGAGTTTGACTTCCGCACGTACGACTCTGAGGGAGTGATCTTTTTTGCCGGAGGTCACTTGAACAGCTCCTGGATTGTGCTTGCGATGCATGATGGGAAACTGGAGCTGCAGCTGAAGTACGGCGCAGTGAGCAGAGTCACCAGCAGTGGCGCTGTGGTCAACGATGGACAGTGGAGAAAGGTTCGCCCCTGTCGTTCTTTCTCTTTATTTCTGTTGTTCTTTTCTGTCTCCAGCTCCACTTTCAGTCACGTGTTTGTTTTTCGTGTATTTTACGTGTGAACTGTACTTTTCAGATCTCGGTGGAGGAGCAGGGCCGTAGTCTGGTGATAAAGATCGACAGAGAGGCGGTGATGAAGATCGCGGTGAACGGAGACTTGTTCACTCTGAAGAAGGGGCTGGGGCTGCACGAGCTGAACCTCACTGTGGGGGGAGTGCCCTTTAAAGAGGACGGCCTGGTGAACAAAGTGAGGACGAAACACAACATTTTAATATAAAGATGTGCAAAGATTAAGCTCCTGTCACACGTCCTCCCTCAAACACAAAACAATCACAGGTTTCTCTTATTTCGCATGAGTCGGAAGAAATATCACAAATCCAAAGGCAAAAAAACAGAACCAAAATGTGCATCTTGCATCTCTGACATCGTGTGAAGGAGAGAAAAGAAAACTTAAAACGCTGTGAAAAACGTATTTTAGTTTATCTGTCACCTGAACTTAAAAGATATTTCAGTGAACTTTAGAAACGACCTGAAAGAATCACTGAACCAGATGAAAATGTTTTACACCAGGATTAAACGAGCCAAAGCAGGATTAGGTCAGAGTTGTCAAAAGTATCGAAAATACTTTTAGAGACACTGCTCGATACTAAAACGTCACATTTTCTGAATCGTTTGAATTATTTTGAGCTTTATCTGAACAAGCGTAAAGTCCCACAGACTCTAGACATTTATGAACTTAAGCTTTACAACTATTCAAGTTATAACGACGTGAATAAACAGAAAATAATAATAATCTGTCACCAAATCCACTCTACACCTGCCCAGTCTTCATTCTCGTCCGTGTGGGTGAAGTGTCTTGCCCAAGGACACGACAGTACGCAGTATTAAACCTGTTTGTCTCTGTGCTGAGGGGCTAACGCTGCGTCGCTTCAGATCAGACCAGACTGGAGGTTCTGGAAGTGTTTGGTTAAAGTTTATGGACTCAAAACAGAATGATTAAACGTGTTGTTTCGTTGTGTTTTTGTTATGTTTTCGTTGTATTTTGTTGTGTTTTTTTATGTTTCGTTGTGTTTCGTTGTTTCGCGCTCGCAGGTGAACCCTCGTCTGGACGGGTGCATGAAGGACTGGCGCTGGTTGACGGGAGAAGACGCGTCGATCCAGCAGACGATCCAGTCCAATGAGAACATGCAGTGTTTCAGCGCAGACGACCCCGGCGCCTTCTTCAATGGGACGGGCTTCGCCTTTTTCAACCGGAGCTTTTCAGGTGCAGCGACGGCAGATTTGTCTAAAACATGAGCCGCGCGTTTAAACTGACGTAAAGCTCGTCTGTGTGACTTTTCTGCACGTCGCTCGTCTCCATGGTGATGTTTTTTTGCTCCGGGGTTGATCTTTGATGATGATGTTTAATGTCGCGTATAAATTCCAGATAAAGCAAAACCAGCTCCAGGAAACGAGCCAGAGGTTTATCAGAAAAGTTACACAGTGCATCTTTAACATCCTGAATTTACTGGAAAAAGTTAATGTACCGAATATTGTAGTTTTAGTTTATAAAGAAATAAAACGCCTCATCTGTCATTATCGAGTGACCAGCTGCACGTCCACAAGTCCATTAAATAAAGTCACATTATGGAGTTTTCACGTGTTTAATCTGCTGTACTCGGTCTGGACGCAGTATATTTGGTCTGGACGCAGTATATTTGGTACTGCGCGGTCCGGATGCAGTATATTCGCAGTATGTGTAGTACTGTACAGTCCAGATGCAGTATATTTGGTACTGCATAGTCCAGATGCAGTATGTGTAGTACTGCACAGTCCGGACGCAGTATATTCGCAGTATGTGTAGTACTTTTACTCCTCTGCTCTGCTGACTCTCATGTCTCTCGTTTTCTTCAGATTCTTTACCCCTGAGCGTCCACATGAGTCTCAGAGCCACCTCGGGCATCGGGGTCCTGTTCGCTCTGATTCACCAGGACCGAGTGCCTCTGTCTGTGTCTTTGGCCGATTATCATCCCGGGACGGACGAGTGGAGAGACGTGAGTCCAACAAACGCACAAGTCATTTAAAAGAATCAAACTGTTAAATAAAATGTCACTTCATCAAACACAGTTTAAGGTTTGGAAATGTCAAGATCACACGAATCTCATTTTTTAAAAGAGCTGAGTCTTTTTCTTTCTACTTCTGTCCATTTTTATTTTGATTTACCCTGAACCGACTCAAGAATCAGCACAGACACGAGTGAGAACACGTCTGGAATCAACAGATTAAATGATTATTATTATTAGTGCAGTGTTTTATTTAAATGTTTTATTTAAAGGGTAAACTCTCTGTCTGGATGAGTTTGATCTGAGACTCGTTTGTTTCTGTCAAATAAATAAACAGTAAAAGTCTGAACGGCTCTTTGAAGTTAACGGATCTCAAAGATTCAGATCAGATCAGATTCAGATCCATAAAAGAGCCAGAAGTCTCTTTTTTTAAACTCCAGACCAAGAACGAGCCTCAAACCTGCAGGACGCCCCAGAGACGATGTGTTTGTGATGATGGTGATTTAGACAAACATCAGGATCTGACTCAGCTCCTCTCGTTTCTCTTTTCTCTCCCTTTTCTCTCTTTTCTGTTTTTTTTTTTCTCTTTTCTCTTCTCTTTTCTCTCTTCTCTTCTCTCTCTCTTCTCTTGTCTCTTTCTCAGTTCGTCCTGGTCACATCGGGCGACTCCGTCGTGGCGAGTTCGCCCAGTCCTCTGTGCGACGGAGAGGGTCACGTGATCGAGGTGACGGTCTCGGCCAATCAGACGCTGCTTCTGATCGACGGGCAGCCGGGACGCAGCGGGGACGGCGTGGTCCCCGTGGACGTCCTGTCTCAGTCCAGCACCTTCATCGGAGGAATCCCAGGTCAGAGTCACATTTATGTTTTAAATCAACTCGAGTGGAATTTAAAGTCAAATGTGAAATTAAACTTTTAAATCGTTTTTAAATTAAGGACAATAAATAAAACATGAAACAAACCTCCAAACCCAAACCACTTTCCACAAAATCAGCATAAAAAACACGGAATAAGACAAAAAAAAAGATTTATATTAAAAATAAAGTAACTAAAGCAGTCGGGCTTTTTATTTTATTTACAGCAAATTAAATCTGTAAAAGAGACGAGGCTCAGACACTAAACAAAACAAAACCTTTAACAGGAAAAGAGTCGCACTGGAACATTTCAAACCAAGTAACGAGACAAAATGATTAATAAATTCACTTAAAAGTAAATCATCTGTTAACACATGAGCACATTATAAAGTTTATGTCACATTTTGTATTTGTGTGAATTTTCTGAACATATTTGAAGAGTCTCTGAGTTTTGAGCAAATGATACATAATTCCCTGTATTCTGGTGCATTTTATGTTTAATATTTACTCAAAATCAAAAGAATAATGATCATTTTATGTGTGAGATTTGCTCAGACGAACAATAATAAAAAAAATAAAACTAATAATCAACAGAATGAATCGTCTTTGGTGCCACAAACTCTGTCAAATACAAATTTAATAAAGTTTAAGTAAAACATTTTCCTGTTTTTGAGCTGCATGTGGCTCTTTAGTTTGTCGACTCCTGATCTAAAATATATCAAAGTGTTTTAAAGTCTTTATGTTGAGCTTTTTATTAGTTGTTATTAAGACAAAATAAAATGGTGAGAGATAAATCTAAACGCTCTGGTCTCGCTCCACTCGCTGTAGTTTCCGTCGTGTTTTGTGTTTCTGCGTCTGAGCTCAGGCTTTTCACTCAACAACAACAAAACGCCACTTTCTACGTCATGATCCGCGTCCGACTCTGGAAACATTCCTTTAAAGATTGACCTTCTTAGTGACGATATCCTCTTTAGTGAAACGGTCTCCATCACAAACTGAGCTGCACGTTTTTGTGTTTTTGTCTCGTTTGGCGTCTCATTTCTCTAAAATCACACACGTCTGTCCTGTTTGTGCTCCAGACGTCCCCCTGGTGTCCACTCTGGTGTCTGCGTCCTACAGCGGCTGCATGGAGGTCAGCGTGAACGGACGGGAGCTGGATCTGGACCAAGCCACCCACAAACACAACGACATCCGCTCTCACTCCTGCCCCCTGCTGGACTCGTACCAGTGACGCACTCGAGCTGCACAGTATTTATTTAAACCAGGATTTTGCAGATTTGGACGGAGTAGAACGTCCGAGTCTGTGTCCAGCTGGTGCTTAGATCATTGTTTTGTGACACTGTTGCTTAAAGGCACTAGCTGGGCTTTTGTTTATTTGAAATGGCACATATTAGCAGCAGAAGAGGCAATAAGTGCTGGACAAGATCGTCTTAACACTGCCCGAAAACTATTAGCCTTGATATTAGCCCCATAAGAACACACCGGGCCTTAAACGGGGCGACGCTAAGCTAGCACAGGTGGAAGTAACGAGGGTCATTTCTCCAGTATATTTTATAAACTCTCTTGGACTTGAGTGTCTGAAATCCCACGTTTCACATTCTCAAGTCAAAGTTTTATTATAATCGTATTTTTTATTTGATTTTCGTGTTTTATCCTGTCGTGAGTCGCGCCGTCTGTTCTTTTTACCTTCGTTATTTTATTTATAATTCGCCGTTTTGTCGATGATTTACGTTTGATTTGCTAAGTTTGAGTAGCTTTTCCAGAGTACTTCGTTTGAGTATTTCATCCACGTCTTTACGCCTTTAACGAGGTCGTCCACGGCAACGGCTTTTGATGATATTTAATGTTAACTACGCTTTAATTAGCCTTAATAAAGCATGAATAAAGACGAGATTCATAAACTTAAAGAGCTCATGTTACGCTATTTTCTGATCTGTTTTGATGTTTCCTCGTCAAAAAACAGACCTGGAGTTGTGTTTTGTTTCACTCTCACATGTTTAACACACAAACCTGCAGATTTAAACACTCTGTTCCACCTTGTGATGTCATCATGTGGCGATACAGGAAGTGCCCCTCTGTGTTTTTAAACTCTATACGCCTTTAATAATAATAATTTCAGCCTTGGAATTTACAAACTCTGCTAAAAATAAAGGGTAAAAGGAGCTGCTGACTTAAACTACCACTTGATGACATCACAAAGTGGAACAGAGCGTTTTGAGATGTAGACAGACTAATAATAACATGTTATTCAGTCTGTTTTTGAGGAGTTAACATCATTAAAACACATTTAAGAAGTATTTAGGCTGAAAAACTACACAATTATTACCGTCTTATCCCTTTAATTTAGTCGTTAAAAGCCTAAATCGTTCCTGTTTATTATGAATTCCTCCGTCTTTGTTCATGTTTTATTAACGTCTAATTAAAGTGCAGTTTTCATAAAGTGTCACCACGTTTCCTCGTTCATTCAGTCCAATTGCGACCCCTAGTGGCCAAACGTGAAGCCCAACTCCACGAGGACCATCATAAAGACCAGGTGCTCTGAGACGGGACGGTCCTGAGGGGGGACGGTCCTGAGGGGGGACGGTCCTGAGGGGGGACGGTCCTGAGGGGGGACGGTCCTGAGGGGGGACGGTCCTGAGACCGAGGGGGGTCCTGAGGGGGGGGATGGTTCTGATGTGGTGTTCGTCTCGTCCCCGCGTCTCATCCCCGCGTCCCGTCCCCACGTCTCGTCCCATCCCCGTGTCTCGTCTCGTCTCGTCCCTACGTCTCGTCTCGTCCTGTGTCTCGTCCCCGTGTCTCCTCAGGAGGACCTGGGCTGTCGATGCTGCATTTTGCTGCTTTCTGTGAAAAAGTGAATCTTGCACATAGTTTCAGACGCACACGGAGCCGCTCAGTGACGCCATGTGTGTAAAAACAAACGTCTCCGTGTTCATCTGCAGCGTCAAACGAACCGTGTGCCTCGAACAACAACAACAACAACACAACCCTGATGTCGTACTGTAACTGAAGCTACTCGTGTAAAAACTCATCCACACACCAGGTCAGAGGAGAAGTTTGTGATTAACTTTTGTTTCCTGTTGTTTTTTTCAGTCGTGTTTCTCTGGTTTTACATTTGATCAAAATAAACCTGCACAGTTAGAAATCGAACAAACTTTATGTGTTTAGACTCGAATAATGTGTTAAAGATGAACATTTAGAGCTTAAAGTCTCATAATACTCCATTTTGTGATGATTAAACATTAGAACAGGAGTTGTGTTTTGTTTCATTCTCACATTTAACACACAAACTCTGCACGTTTAGACTGAAAACACTCTGTTCCACCTTGTGATGTCATCATGTGATACAGGAAGTGCTCCACTGTGTTTTTAAACTCCACACACCTTTAATAATAATAATTTCAGCTCTGGAGTTTCCACTTATCTCGACTGAACTAAAGGTAAAAGGAGCTGTTCACTTAGACTCCCACTTGATGACATCACAAGGTGGAACAGAGCGTTTTGATCTTTGTAGATGTTGCAGACTAATAATAAAGTGACTCAAACATGTGTGAATGAAACAAAACACAAGTCCAGGTCTGTTTTTGAGGAGGAAACATAAATTAAAACAGTATTTTGTGCACTATAGGACTTTAAATCTGGATTATCGTCTCTATTGTTTCTGATGTTTATTTCGCTCAAATTGACGTTTAAATCAAAACATTCAAAACATTTTATCAAACTGTTTTGTCCTTTCCACGACACGATAATCAACAGGTTTTTAAATCCGACCGCTGATAGTTACTCACTCACTTCTCCTTTAAACCCAAACTCCGTGTTCCTCGCCTTCGCCACTAAAGCACAGAGACGCCGAGGGGAGAGGGGGCGGAGCTCCGCACCGGCCGCACCACGAGCTGCTGAGCGACTGCGCTGTGTAAAATAGAGATGTGTAAATATGTGTGCGGCTTTTAGACAAACACTACCTTTTCAGCTTTGAGTCGATAAAACTGATGCAACTTCACACAAGGGCCAAATAAAGCTGCACTGCGGAACTTTCCTGCTGCAGGGGTCGCCGCCCGAGATAAGCAAGAGCCCAGTCAGATCTGTGGAGAGTGCACGTTCTGAACGAATAAAAACACGTCATTGAAGAGATTTAAGATGAAATTTAAGTTTAATGACAAATAAATCCATAAATAAAATAAAAAAAATGTAACAAGACAAGTTGTAATTGACATTGGCTCTTTTATATTCTAAGGTAAATTTCTAAAAATGCAAATAATTCAGGTGTTTAATGTAAAAAAGTTAAAGTTAAAGTCTGGACAGAACAGACGCGTTTGACCCTGAGTCTGTGTTTGCTCTTTTCATCGTTTCACTGTTTTTTTCTCGTGTTTTATTTTTATTCTCGTGTTTTTATTGTGACACGTTCAGTTTTCTCTTCACATTTCTAACGTCTATTTCATTTTCATTTTTTCTCGTGTTTTATTCTCGTGTTTTATTTTTATTCTCGTGTTTTATTTTTTTTCTCGTGTTTTTTTCTCGTGTTTTATTCTCGTGTTTTATTTTTATTCTCGTGTTTTATTTTTTTTCTCGTGTTTTTTTCTCGTGTTTTATTCTCGTGTTTTATTTTTATTCTCGTGTTTTATTTTTTTTCTCGTGTTTTATTCTCGTGTTTTATTTTTATTCTCGTGTTTTTTTTCTCGTGTTTTATTTTTATTCTCGTGTTTTATTCTCGGGTTTTTATTGTGACACGTTCAGTTTGTTCAGTTTTCTCTTCATTTCTAACGTCTTTACTTTGACTCTTGTGATGAAGTTGCGTCTCTAAAGTTTGTTTTTTTCTGAATGAAACTGAAACTGCATGAGATTTAGAAGAATGAGTCGAGGGGAAACCAAAAACACGGACGTGGTTTGTCTCTGTTTAAATTTTAGGTGCTTAAATTTCACTAAAGATTGTAGAGTTTTGCCAAAGGGCTCGTTTGTTTTTAGGTTTGAGTAAATGCCAAAGTCGAGCTCGAGTTTATCACGTGTGTGTTTTTTATTTAGTGTTTGATTTTCACTTTTACTGCCAGTATGTGTACGATCCTGAGTGATGTTTGCCTTTTTGTTTCCTCGACAGTTAAAATTATATTTAAAACAAATAAAAGCCGTAAACTAGATTTTAAAACAAAGACGTGGACGTGTTTTTTGTTTTTTTTTTATGTGAAAAACGACACAGAACAAACAAAACAAACATTTATTACACAACATGACACAACACGAGTCTCACAGGAAACACCATGGAACTGGAATGATCCGCAGTATGGCATTAAACTACTGCATCTCCATAGCAACGAGCCCAGGCCAAGTGACAGGTCAGATCTGTGGAGAAGCTCACACAATAAAAACACTGATTAAACTGTAAAATCAGTTTAATGCCATTCTGTGGAATATTCCGGGCAAAGCAGTAATGTCTCCATGGAGATGAGCATTTGGAGAACCAGAAAAGTTACACAGTGCATCTTTAACATGAACACACAGAGTTATGTAGTAATATGTTTGTATGTAAAGTAATAACACAGATTTAAGAACAGTTTGATCATATGCAGTTTATGTAAAGTATTAAAGATGTAGTACACAATAACACAGTGTAGACACGTGTAAAGTGTTAATAACACAGTGTAGACACGTGTAAAGTGTTAATGACACAGTCGAGACACGTGTAAAGTGTTAATGACACAGTCTAGAGACGCGTAAAGTGTTAATGACACAGTCTAGAGACGCGTAAAGTGTTAATGACACAGTCTAGAGACGTGTAAAGTGTTAATAACACAGTCTAGAGACGCGTAAAGTGTTAATGACACAGTCTAGAGACGCGTAAAGTGTTAATGACACAGTCTAGAGACGCGTAAAGTGTTAATGACACAGTCTAGCGACGCGTAAAGTGTTAATGACACAGTCTAGAGACGTGTAAAGTGTTAATGGCACTGTCTAGAGACGCGTAAAGTGTTAATGACACAGTCTAGACACGCGTAAAGTGTTAATGACACAGTCTAGAGACGCGTAAAGTGTTAATGACACAGTCTAGAGACGCGTAAAGTGTTAATGACACAGTCTAGAGACGTGTAAAGTGTTAATGACACTGTCTAGAGACGCGTAAAGTGTTAATGACACAGTCTAGAGACGTGTAAAGTGTTAATGACACAGTCTAGAGACGTGTAAAGTGTTAATGACACTGTCTAGAGACGCGTAAAGTGTTAATGACACTGTCTAGAGACGCGTAAAGTGTTAATGACACAGTCTAGACACGTGTAAAGTGTTAATGACACAGTCTAGACACGTGTAAAGTGTTAATGACACAGAGTGTGATCATATCCATCGTTATGTAAAGTATTAAACGTGTTCTACACAGTAACAGCCTGAAGAGCAGCGTCTGATCAGATGCAGTTTTGAGACGTGTAAAATATTAACACTCTAGAGAACAGAGTTTGCATCTCGTCCACATTTCCTCAAATCTTTCATGATTCTCTGTTTCCTGGATCATAAAGAGCTCGACTTCTACTGCAGGATTTAACTCACATAAAAAGTATTTAATAATAAAATGTTCACAGCACAGATGGATGTACAAGTCCAGACAACAGTAAATAATAAATAAATGACATAACGACATAAAACATGATGATTGTGTTTTATCTTTGCTCTTGGACAGACGTCTGGAGGAGTTTCTGGTCCTGAGCCTCTTCATCTGTGTTTAACTCAAGTGTTTTATTTGTGTTAGTTCTTTTTTTATTTTTAGTTCTAAATTGGAGGATTATTGTGACGTTGAAACTCGACACAGTCCTGAGGAAACATGAAACTTGAGCCTGGACAGAAGCCGACGCTGCAGAGGGTCAGAGTCACAGTCACCAGGTACGACATTTATTTTATTTATGCACAGATTTAGCAAATATTTGTTTTTCATTGTTTAATGACATTGTGCTTTTTTTTTTACTATTTATTTTTATTTAATTTAGATTTATTATGATTTAAATTCAGGTTAATGCTCTGATACTCTGAGGTGACATAAGGACGATGCTCATGGAGTTTTGTGTTTGCTACATGAATAATTTAACTTCAGCTTTTTATTTCACTTAAAACAGACGTTCAACCTTTTTACGAGTTTAAAATGTTCAAAAATAAGTTTAAATGTCATTTTTTCTGTAGCACTTCATGGATTTCATAAATAACACACTAAAGTAAAGGTAAAAAACAAACAATATAAACAGTATTATTTTAATTTTAGATCAAAAAGGTAAAGGTTAAAGGTCACCAACCCCTGGACTGTAGTTTTAAACTGATCTGATCTTTATACAAATGAAACACACACTTTTCTGCATAAATATAATAGATCCACAGAGTCGTGCCATTTTTAAATCTCAAAGACGTGATTGATGAAGGAAAAGCCATAAGATAAACACATCATATATTATTTATAGTCATGTTGTGTTTGTGTGGTTTATCGTCATGGTAACTCAACCCTAACGACACATGACGCTGCTGAAAACATTTGATCACCTGCACATCAGATCACACTGAACACTGCAGTTTGTTTTATGAGTCACACATTTTAAACACGATAAACTCAGACCGTCCTTTGTCCAGAACGTTTCAAATATTGTGCTAAATTTACATTTTCCTAATAATTGTAAATCCCTCAGTAAGCGTACGGCGGGGGCTTCTCAAACGGCCCGTACGCCTCTCCGTACAGCATCGGGGCGTTAGGGGCATTGGGTGTCGGGTACCCCCCTGTCTCCTGGGTGCTCCCCTGGGGGTGAGGGTGTCCCGCCAGGTGAGGAGGTCCCAGAGGCTGAGGGGGGACCTGGGGGCGGACCTGGGGGCGGACCTGGGGGTGTGCGATGGGCATCTGTCCTGACGGGGGCTGCTGGCTCTGAGGAGGGTCACAGGGGACAGTGTTGGGGGGACAGCCTCCTTCAGGGACGGGCTGAGGGGTGGACGGGGCGGGGTACGAGGGGTTGGGCTGTGGGAGACACAAAGGACACGTTTGTGAAAATAAGTCACAGATTATAACAACAGAGCGGAGAGTTTATCATAATCAGACACACATTTTAAAGACGCACAATCATCAAATCACAAATACGACATTTATTTAAAGAGTCACTGCAGATGAGTCACGCACAACATATACACACACACAACATATACACACACACAACATATACACACACAACATATACACACACACAACATATACACACACAACATATACACACACAACATATACACACACAACATATACACACACAACATATACACACACAACATATACACACACAACATATACACACGCGCACAACATATACACACGCACACAACATATACACACGCGCACAACATATACACACGCGCACAACATATACACACGCACACAACATATACACACGCACACAACATATACACACACACAACATATACACACACACAACATATACACACACACAACATATACACACACACAACATATACACACACACAACATATACACACACACAACATATACACACACACAACATATACACACGCGCACAACATATACACACGCGCACAACATATACACACGCGCACAACATATACACACGCGCACAACATATACACACGCGCACAACATATACACGCACAACATATACGCACGCAACATATACACACACAACATATACACAACATATACACGCACAACATATACACACACACAACATATACACGCACAACATATACACACACAACATATACACAACATATACACGCACAACATATACGCACGCAACATATACACACACAACATATACGCACACAACATATACACAACATATACACGCACAACATATACACACACACAACATATACACACACAACATATACGCACACAACATATACACAACATATACACGCACAACATATACACACACACAACATATACGTACACAACATATACACGCACAACATATACACACACACAACATATACGTACACAACATATACACAACATATACACGCACAACATATACACACACACAACATATACGTACACAACATATACACAACATATACACAACATATACACGCACAACATATACGCACACAACATCCATCCATCCATTTTCTTCCTCTTATCCGGGGTCGGGTCGCGGGGGCAGCAGTCTAAGCAGGGACTCCCAGACTTCCCTCACCCCGGACACGTCCTCCAGCTCCTCCGGTGGGACCCCAAGGCGTTCCCAGGCTAGAGAGACATAGTCCCTCCAGCGTGTCCTGGGTCTTCCCCGGGGCCTCCTCCCGGTGGGACATGCCCAGAACACCTCCCTAGGGAGGCGTCCAGGAGGCATCCTGAGCAGATGCCCGAGCCTCAGCTGGCTCCTCTCAACATGTAGGAGCAGCGGCTCTACTCCGAGCTCCTCCCGTGTGACCGAGCTCCTCACCCTATCCCTAAGGGTGCGCCCGGCCACTCAGCGGAGGAAGCCCATTTCAGCCGCTTGTATCCGCGACCTTGTCCTTTCGGTCATTACCCAGAGCTCATGACCATAGGTGAGGGTAGGAACGTAGATTGAGGTAAATCGAGAGCTTTGCCTTTGGGCTCAGCTCCTTCTTTACCACAACGGACCGATACAGCGACCGCATCACTGCAGACGCTGCACCGATCCGCCTGTCAATCTCCCGCTCCATCCTTCCCTCACTCGTGAACAAGACCTCGACATACTTGAACTCCTCCACTTGGGGCAGAGACTCACCACCCACCCGGAGAGAGCAAACCACCTTTTTCCGGTCGAGAACCATGGCCTCGGATTTGGAGGAGCTGATTCTCATCCCAGCCGCTTCACACTCGGCTGCAAACCGCCCCAGTGCTGCAGGTCCTGGCTCGAAGAAGCATCAGGACAACATCATCTGCAAACAGCAGAGATGAAATCCTGTGGTTCCCAAACCAGGCCCCCTCCGGCCCCTGGCTGCACCTAGAAATTCTGTCCATAAATATAATGAACAGAACCGGTGACAAAGGGCAGCCCTGAGTCCAACATGCACCGGGAACAGGTCTGACTTACTGCCGGCAATGAACACAGCTCCTGCTCCGGTCATACAGGGACCGGACCTCATACTCCCAGAGCACCCCCCAAAGGGCACCACGAGGGACACGGTCGAATGCCTTCTCCAGATCCACAAAACACATGTGGACTGGTTGGGCATACTCCCATGAGCCCTCGAGGACCCGATGGAGAGTATAGAGCTGGTCCAGTGTTCCACGACCAGGACGAAAACCACACTGCTCCTCCTGAATCCGAGGTTCGACTATCGGTCGGATTCTCCTCTCCAGCACCCTGGAATAGACCTTACCGGGAAGGCTGAGGAGTGTGATTCCCCTGTAATTGGAACACACCCTCCGGTCCCCCTTCTTATACAGAGGGACCACCACCCCGGTCTGCCATTCCACAGGTACTGTCCCCGACCGCCACGCGATGCTGCAGAGACGTGTCAGCCAAGACAGCCCCACAACATCCAGAGACTTGAGATACTCAGGACGGATCTCGTCCACCCCCGGAGCCACCGAGGAGCTTGCCAACCACCTCAGTGACTTCAGCCTCGAGTTTTTGCCTCTGTGACTGCCCGAGCCGCGGCCCGCTTGGCCCGCCGGTACTCATCAGCTGCCTCAGGAGTCCCACGAGCCAACAAGGCTCGATAGGACTCCTTCTTCAGCTTGACGGCATCCCTTACTTCCGGTGTCCACCACCGGGTTCGGGGATTGCCGCCGTGACAAGCACCACAGACCTTACGACCACAGCTACGAGCAGCCGCATCGACAATAGAGGTGGAGAACATGGCCCACTCGGAGTCCATGTCTCCAACCTCCCCCGGGATCAGGGAGAAGCTCTCCCGGAGGTGGGAGTTGAAGACCCCCCTGACAGAGGGCTCCGCCAGACGTTCCCAGCAGACCCTCACAATGCGCTTGGGCCTGCCAGGTCTGTCCGGCTTCCTCCTCCGCCAGCGGATCCAACTCACCACCAGGTGGTGATCAGTTGACAGCTCAGCCCCTCTCTTCACCCGAGTGTCCAAGACACGCGGTCGGAGGTCAGATGACACGACAACAAAGTCGATCATCGACCTCCGACCTAGAGTGTCCTGGTGCCATGTGCACCGATGGACACCCTTGTGCTCGAACATGGTGTTTGTTATGGACAAGCTGTGACTAGCACAGAAGTCCGATAACAAAACACCGCTCGGGTTCAGATCGGGGAGGCCGTTCCTCCCAATCACGCCCCTCCAAGTGTCACTGTCGTTACCCACATGGGCGTTGAAGTCCCCCAGGAGAACAACGGAGTCCCCGGTTGGTGCACTGTCTAGTACCCCTCCCAGGGGACTCCAAGAAGGCCAGGTACTCTGCACTACTGTTTGGCCCGTAGGCCGACACAACAGTGAGAGACCTGTCCCCGACCCGAAGGCGCAGGGACGCGACCCTCTCGTTCACCGGAGTGAACCCCAACACGCAGCGGCTGAGCTGTGGGGCAATGAGCAAGCCCACACCAGCTCGCCGCCGCTCCCCGCGGGCAACGCCAGAGAAATGGAGAGTCCAACCCCTCTCAAGAAGTTGGGTTCCAGAGCCCGAGCTGTGCGTGGAGGTGAGGCCGACTATATCTAGCCGGTAACGCTCAACCTCCCGCACAAGCTCAGGCTCCTTCCCCCCCAGCGAGGTGACATTCCACGTCCCCAGAGCTAGTCTCCATGTCCAGAGATCTGGTCGTTGAGGTCCCTGCCTTCGACTGCTGCCCGGATCTCTCTGCACCCGCCCCTCATGGCTCCTCTCGCAGGTGGTGGGTCCACATGAGGACGGCCCCACGTCGTTCCTTCGGGCTGGGCCCGACCGGGCCCCGTGGGGAAAGGCCCGGCCACCAGGCGCTCGCTGCCGAGCACCCACCCCAGGCCTGGCTCCAGGGTGGGGCCCCGGTAACGCCAGTCCGGGCGACGTAAACTGCCTTGTTGTATTTTTCTTCATGATGGGCTTCTGAACCGCTCTTAGTCAGACCCGTCTCCCAGGACCTGTTTGCCATGGGTGACCCTACCAGGGGCATGAAGCCCCCGACAACATAGCTCCCAGGATCATTCGGGCTCAAACCTCCACCACGTTAAGGTGGCGGTTCGGGGAGGGGCACACGACATATACGCACACAACATATACGCACGCAACATATACACAACATACACGCGCGCAACATATACACACACTGTATCTAATAGTAAAATCTCTACAGTGAGTTAATAATAATCCACATCACTTCTGCCGAGACTCGTGTTAGAGTAAAACCTGGTGTGACTTAATCCTCCTCCTGTTTAACACAGACTAAACCTTTGATCCTGCTCCTTGTGACCTTTGCCCTCTGCATTTGACCCATCCTTCTGCCTCTTCAGGGTCAGGAGAGCTCAGGCTGATGACACTGTGGTCTGTGGTCAGGACATGGAGCGTTACCTCTAAACGACTCACCGGGACGGGGAGGGGGTAGTTGGGGTAGGCGGGCAGGGCCTGGGGCGGGCAGAAGCTGGCGTAGGTCAGGATGTGCTGGTTTGGGTTGTACAGGATGTGAGGAGGCGGCGCTGGACTCGGGGGGACGTTACGAGACGGTTTCTGCTGCAAAAGAAAAGTGTAAAAATGTAAAAAATAAAATGAAACTGGAACAAACAAAAAGAGCAGAATCAATGAAAACGGAAAGAAAACGGCAAAAAACAAAATAAAACAGTCTTCAACTTTTTGATACTTTTTCCAGATGAAGGTTTACGTCGACTGCTCACTAGCGCCTCATAGTGGTTTGTTTGTTGGGACTTTAAACCGGGACGAGGGGCTTTTTTTACTCTCACACACCTGGGATACTGTTCTGTAGAAGTCAGACTGCAGGTGGCGCTGTCGTCCTGCCTCCACCGGTAAGAAAACAGCACCAAAATGTGTTTAAAGCAACTGAGAAGGAACAGTCCAGATCAGTTTGACCCTTCACATTAGTGCAGTTATTTGTTCTATTTGTTGTATTTGTTTCATTTTTTTAAAATTTGTTTCATTTGTTTCATTTGTTTTATTTGTTTTATTTGTTGTATTTGTTGTATTTGTTGTATTTGTTTTATTTGTTTCATTTGTTTTATTTGTTTCCTTCTTTGGTGAATAAATTCTAAAATCTCAGTGATTTTATTGTGATTCAAAACCACAACTTAAACATTCACTTTTTCACTTTTATAATCTGTGTATCATTCATTTTGTTTTTTAAAGGTCAAAGCCATTTGTAATAAAAAGTCAAAAATAATTAAACCAAAAAAATAAATAAAAATTGTTTAATATTAATAGTTAAAAAATGATCAGGCCTCAACAAATCCTGACCCTGTGCAAAAAGTCTGGACACTCCTGCTCTAGTGGCATAAAATAGATTCCACATTATCGTTTATCGTGGATATATCAAATTTCAAAATGAGAAAGCTGCATTTAAACGACACTTTTACAAACACAAACCCTCTGATTGTTTCTCACCAGGTCCTTATAAGCTCCCAGCAGCGCCGCGGTGATGATTCCCAGAAACATGGCGACGACGTTGAGCACGACGGACGCCCAGAGCAGACGATGGAGGTGGATCACGTCCCAGCAGCTCCTCACACCTGTGAACCTGTAGTACTGCGAGTGGTAGTCACTGCGAAAATGGAACAAAATAGAACAAAACAGAACAAAATAGAACATCTGTCACTGGACAAACATCTTCACTCCTACAGATTTAAACTTTGTCTTTTACAAACACAGTACATTTTAGGTTAATTTTCCTTCTGTGAGTCTAAAGTGAATAAAACTTTGTTCATATGATTTAATTTGTCTCATTTTTGTGTCTTTTCTTTGATAAACTACATTTTATACATTATTTCATGTTTTCTTAACGACATAAACTTCAAATTATAAATCAAAGTTACGCTCACTAGTATTTTTCCCTTCGTTCTTGAGTCGATTTTGTGCTTAAGTCAGAACTGTCCAAACTACGGCCCAGGGGCTGAATGCGGCCCGCAGACTCTTTTTTGTTGGCCCTGATGTCTAAACTGGCCCCAATTGATCAGGAAGTATCTTTGTTTCAGTCTGTGGCTCTCGGGGAAAATAGTTTGGGCTTGACTTAAGTAATAATATATTTTTTTAACATTACTCAAATATAATGATAAAAACTCATGTGAGTGTTTAATCGTACAGCTCTGACCTCTGACCTCTCACAGTTGTGTCATATTTCGTGGTTTATGCGTCGCTCTGACCTCTCACCTCTCACAGTTGAACAGGTAGCAGCAGTAGCAGGTGTGACTCTCCAGTTTGAGTTTACAGGGTTTGTTTGAAGCTCGACACGTCACCTGGACACAACACACAACATGACACACAACATGACACACGACACACAACATGACACACAACATGACACACAATACGACAAACAACATGACACACGACAAATGACATGACACACAACATGACGCATGACACGACACACGACACGACACACAACATGACACACGACATGACACACAATACGACACACAACATGACACACGACACACGACACGACACACAACATGACACACGACAAAAAAATAACATTTAAAAACAGAATTAATTCAGAAAAAGACGTGTGTGAAGAATTTCAGTGATGATGATGATGATGATGATGATCTACAGATGGAAATATTTAACTTTGAATTGTTAATTTCCATGGCAACTGTCCACATTGTGCACCTTAAACCTGCAGGGGGCAGCACAGCCTCCTCATGGACGTGTGACTTTATGATTTAAATATGAGTTTTTTCTTGATTGTTCTGTGCAGAATGAAGTTGTTTTTGTGCATAAATAAACATAAATTCTATTGTTCTTCTTTTATAACTAATAAAAATATAAACGTGTATTTTCTCGTGGTCAGACCTCGGTGTAGTAGTTGTCGTAGGCGTATCCAGACACACTTCCGTAGTAGTCGCACATGTCCTCCTCCAGCGGCCGCACGTCCTGTAGATCAGGAATAATCACAATTAAAACAGAATTCATTAAAGTTTCTCTTTTATTCCACACACAAAAGCCCCGGCGTCGTTTTATTCTGCAGATTAATAAAAAGACGGCGGCAGTAAAAGTTTCTGTTTAAATGAGACGCTACATCACTTTTATTTTTCTTCACTGGTCAATGGTCAGATTTTATACGACGATTTTCCACCTTCAGACGCACAAAGAGATTTACAACAACGAACCAGTCACACAATCACACACACACACACACACCCCTACACACACTGGGGCGAAGGGGTACGTGTCTTGCCCAACGACACAATGACAGTATTAATCTTTGGGAGCTGGAATCGCACCGACAACCTGTGAGACAGTGGATCTGTTTTAGCAGCAATGTTTATGTGAAGAACAGGATGTGTGTGTCATGTGTGTGTCGGTGTGTGTGTGTGATGTGGGGGTGTGTGTGTGTGTGTGTGTGTCATGTGTGTGTGTGTCATGTGTGTGTGGGGGTGTGTGTGTGTGATGTGGGTGTGTGTGTGTCATGTGTGTGTCGGGGTGTGGGTGTGTGTGTGTCATGTGTGATGTGTGTGTCATGTGTGATGTGTGTGTGAACAGCTCCTTGATATAAACCATGTGTCTAATATAAATGTGTTAATATCTGTATGAACCTTTGAAATATACAACGAGCTGTGTGTGTCTGTGTGTGTGATGTGTGACATTTGTGTGATGTATGTGTGTGTGTGTGACGTGTGTGGGTGGGGGTGTGTGTGTGTGTGTGTGTGTGTGAAACATACAATAAGTTGTGATGCGATGATTCCGTCCACGATGGCACATAAAAACGCCGCGATGACGCCCATACTGATGAAGATGATGGAGGCGATCAGCTACAAACACAAAACACACACACAAAACACAAAACACACATTAAACACAAAACACACATTAAACACAAAACACACATTAAACACAAAACACAAAACACACATTAAACACAAAACACACATTAAACACAAAACACAAAACACACATTAAACACAAACACACATTAAACACAAAACACACATTAAACACAAAAAACACATTAAACACAAACACACATTAAACACAAAACACACATTAAACACAAACACACATTAAACACAATCACAAAACACACATTAAACACAATCACAAAACACACATTAAACACAAACACAAAACACAAAAAACACAAACACAAAACTCAACACAACTACTCAAACAGGCGCGTTAGCTGTTAGCTTGTTCTTATTTACTCTCTTAAAGTTGTTTGGAGTGAGTCATGTCTGAGTCTTTAAATGTTTATTGTCAAGACGCCATTTTACCGTATCGCCATGTCCCCGTTTTCACCTCCACTGTGACGTGCGCACTGTGACACGCCCACTGAGACAATCGTTGATACTCGTAGGACTCTGCAGCGTCGCATCGTCATTTTGGTCCAAATGTATAAAAACGACCTGTTCGAGTGTCCATCTGTCCACAGGGGGCGCCACAGCGGCGCTTTGCTGTGATGACGTTTACGGCGACGTCAGCTCCTATTGGACACCACAGTTTTCTCACGTGGACGTCAGCGGATTTGTTTGTTTTATTAAGTAATTTTAGATGAATATTGTGATTTAAATGTGTAAATTATAATTTGGAATTTTGGAACCCATCTTCTTGAGAGGGGTTGGACTCTCCATTTCTCTGGCGTTGCCCGCGGGGAGCGGCGGCGAGCTGGTGTGGGCTTGCTCATTGCCCCATAGCTCAGCCGCTGCGTGTTGGGGTTCACTCCGGTGAACGAGAGGGTCGCGTCCCTGCGCCTTCGGGTCGGGGACAGGTCTCTCACTGTTGTGTCGGCCTACGGGCCAAACAGCAGTGCAGAGTACCCGGCCTTCTTGGAGTCCCTGGGAGGGGTACTAGACAGTGCACCAACCGGGGACTCCGTTGTTCTCCTGGGGGACTTCAACGCCCATGTGGGTAACGACAGTGACACTTGGAGGGGCGTGATTGGGAGGAACGGCCTCCCCGATCTGAACCCGAGCGGTGTTTTGTTATTGGACTTCTGTGCTAGTCACAGCTTGTCCATAACAAACACCATGTTCGAGCACAAGGGTGTCCATCGGTGCACATGGCACCAGGACACTCTAGGTCGGAGGTCGATGATCGACTTTGTTGTCGTGTCATCTGACCTCCGACCGCGTGTCTTGGACACTCGGGTGAAGAGAGGGGCTGAGCTGTCAACTGATCACCACCTGGTGGTGAGTTGGATCCGCTGGCGGAGGAGGAAGCCGGACAGACCTGGCAGACCCAAGCGCATTGTGAGGGTCTGCTGGGAACGTCTGGCGGAGCCCTCTGTCAGGGGGGTCTTCAACTCCCGCCTCCGGGAGAGCTTCTCCCTGATCCCGGGGGAGGTTGGAGACATGGACTCCGAGTGGGCCATGTTCTCCACCTCTATTGTTGATGCGGCTGCTCGTAGCTGTGGTCGTAAGGTCTGTGGTGCTTGTCGCGGCGGCAATCCCCGAACCCGGTGGTGGACACCGGAAGTAAGGGATGCCGTCAAGCTGAAGAAGGAGTCCTATCGAGCCTTGTTGGCTCGTGGGACTCCTGAGGCAGCTGATGAGTACCGGCAGGCCAAGCGTGCCGCGGCTCGGGCAGTCACAGAGGCAAAAACTCGGGGTTGGGAGGAGTTCGGGGAGGCCATGGAGGAGGACTATCGGACGGCCTCAAAGAGATTCTGGCAAACCGTCCGACGCCTCAGGAGGGGAAAGCAGTGCTTCACCAACACTGTTTACAGTGCGGGTGGAGAGCTGCTGACCTCGACTGGGGATGTTGTCGGGCGGTGGAAGGAATACTTTGAGGATCTCCTCAATCCCACTGTCACGTCTTCCGAGGAGGAAGCAGAAACTGGGGACCCAGAGGCGGACTCGTCCATCACCCTGGCTGAAGTCACTGAGGTGGTTGGCAAGCTCCTCGGTGGCAAGGCTCCGGGGGTGGATGAGATCCGTCCTGAATACCTCAAGTCTCTGGATGTTGTGGGACTGTCTTGGCTGACACGTCTCTGCAACATCGCGTGGCGGTCGGGGACAGTACCTGTGGAATGGCAGACCGGGGTGATGGTCCCTCTGTATAAAAAGGGGGACCGGAGGGTGTGTTCCAATTACAGGGGAATCACACTCCTCAGCCTTCCCGGTAAGGTCTATTCCAGGGTGCTGGAGAGGAGAATCCGACCGATAGTCGAACCTCGGATTCAGGAAGAGCAGTGTGGTTTTCGTCCTGGTCGTGGAACACTGGACCAGCTCTATACTCTCCATCGGGTCCTCGAGGGCTCATGGGAGTATGCCCAACCAGTCCACATGTGTTTTGTGGATCTGGAGAAGGCATTCGACTGTGTCCCTCGTGGTGTCCTTTGGGGGGTGCTCTGGGAGTATGGGGTCCGGGGCTCTTTGCTAAGGGCTGTCCGGTCCCTGTATGACCGGAGCAGGAGCTGTGTTCGCATTGCCGGCAGTAAGTCAGACCTGTTCCCGGTGCATGTTGGACTCAGGGCTGCCCTTTGTCACCGGTTCTGTTCATTATATTTATGGACAGAATTTCTAGGTTCAGCCAGGGGCCGGAGGGGGCCTGGTTTGGGAACCACAGGATTTCATCTCTGCTGTTTGCAGATGATGTTGTCCTGATGGCTTCTTCGAGTCAGGACCTGCAGCACTGGGGCGGTTTGCAGCCGAGTGTGAAGTGGCTGGGATGAGAATCAGCTCCTCCAAATCCGAGGCCATGGTTCTCGACCGGAAAAAGGTGGTTTGCTCTCTCCGGGTGGGTGGAGAGTCTCTGCCCCAAGTGGAGGAGTTCAAGTATCTCGGGGTCTTGTTCACGAGTGAGGGAAGGATGGAGCGTGAGATTGACAGTTGGATCGGTGCAGCGTCTGCAGTGATGCGGTCGCTGTATCGGTCCGTTGTGGTAAAGAAGGAGCTGAGCTGGAAGGCGAAGCTCTCTATTTACCGGTCAATCTACGTTCCTACTCTCACCTATGGTCATGAGCTCTGGGTAATGACCGAAAGGACAAGATCGCGGATACAAGCGGCTGAAATGGGCTTCCTCCGCAGAGTGGCCGGGCGCACCCTTAGGGATAGGGTGAGGAGCTCGGTCACACGGGAGGAGCTCGGAGTAGAGCCGCTGCTCCTACACGTTGAGAGGAACCAGCTGAGGTGGCTCGGGCATCTGCTCAGGATGCCTCCTGGACGCCTCCCTAGGGAGATGTTCTGGGCATGTCCCACCGGGAGGAGGCCCCGGGGAAGACCCAGGACACGCTGGAGGGACTATGTCTCTCGGCTGGCCTGGGAACGCCTTGGGGTCCCACCGGAGGAGCTGGAGGACGTGTCCGGGGTGAGGGAAGTCTGGGAGTCCCTGCTTAGACTGCTGCCCCCGCGACCCGGCCCCGGATAAGAGGAAGAAAATGGATGGATGGATGGATGGAATTATAATTATTATTTCTTTCTCTGACAGACACCACCATCTGGCTGAGTTTAGTACTGCGCCTTTGTTCACTGCAGTCTCATCGAGTTAATGCTCTGATGAATAATCCAATGTTTTTGCAGTTTTTTTGTTTTTTATAGATTAAAAAAATGATATAAAATTAATTAAATGTGGAGGGACAAATCCATTTAGAACTTTAAATAAAACGAGCATCCAGAAACTGATCATGTTATAATAATATACACTCACACGTTTAATCTTACTTTGTATTTATTTATTGCATCGTTCTGTGTCGTTCTGCGTCGTTGTGTGTCGTTGTGTGTCGTTGTGTGTTGTGTGTCGTTCTGTGTCGTTCTGCGTCGTTCTGTGTCGTTGTGTGTCGTTCTGTGTCGTTCTGTGTCGTTGTGTGTCGTTCTGTGTTGTTGTGTGTCGTTCTGCGTCGTTCTGTGTCGTTGTGTGTCGTTGTGTGTCGTTGTGTGTCGTTGTGTGTCGTTGTGTGTCGTTGTGTGAGTCATGGGCCGTGTGTGAGATTGAGGTCGAACAAAGTCAATGTAAAAGTGAAGATCTACAGCTCAAAGACAAACTGCTGCTGTTTTATCGTCCTCAGTTCGTTCGTGTTCGGACAAATTCATCAAAACAAAATAAATGATGAAGATAAAAAGTTTGAGACGCAAAAGTGTAAATATGACACATCACAAATCTGAAAAAGGAAAACAGCTGAAACTTGGAGCGTTTTCTCTCAAATAAAATCCTCCATTTTCCTCTTCTTTACCTTGAGCATGGACTCCCAGACTTCCCCCACCCCAGACGCTTCACTTAAGTTAGAGCCTAAACCGTGTCATTTTATCACATTTATAAAAGAGAGTGAATATGTAACAGTGTGATCTTTTTCAGGATCAAGATTTTGATTCATTGTCCTGATTCGTGTGACTCTGGGTTTTATTCTGCCAAATGTGGAGTCAAATGTTTTAAAGAAAACATTTAACCACACGTTCTGCACAAAGGACATTTAAAGTGTCATCTTATAAAACACAACAGAGTCCTGCTCGTGTTTAAACCCAAAGCAAACAAATGAGTTTTCAACAAAGATTTATCCTCCTGAGACTTGGTGTCCTCAGGTGGACGACACGTTTTGGTTTGTCTCGACCACAATGCACATTTTTAGAAGAAGAAGAAAAGAAACAAGAACAGAAACGAGAATAGAAACAATGCAAAAATATTCAATTTAGAATATTTTTGAGTTTAGAATGTTCAGAATATTTATTTATTTTTATTTATTTTTTGTTAAAGTCACACGTCTCCTGCTCCTGTCTCTTCACACGAGACACTTTGTTCCCAGAGACACGATTATTGTTTCTCATTTTGTTTTTATTCATGTTTCTGTTTCAGGGTTTTCATAGTTTTTGTAAATCATTATTCAAACGTTTTATCAAAATGATTCAAATGTGACGACATTTGATTCACTTTTCTCAGAAACTTCATAAAGTAAAAAATAATTGTGTTTTGACTCATCAGGTCCAAACAACAAAGAGAACAAAGTGTGTCCTGAGCTGAGTCTGAGGAAACACGTTAAACACGTTAAAGTTCTGACACAGTCTGTGCGTCACATATTTCACAGAATAATCTCGCTCTAATGTCCGTCTCCGATCACTGTCCAGTAAAACCAGCTGGACGACACAGATGCCCCGACTTTATTTTTACGACTTTGGGTTTTTTACGGCGTTTTCACGTTTCCCTCAGGACTCGACCGTCTGGACTTAAACCAGAAATGTTCTTGTTCTGGAGCTGAATGGACTGAATGTCTGGAGATATTTACAACGTACAAGCTTCAGTACGATTAAAAACACAAATAAAACTACTACAGTACTGATACTTCTACAAACACTTAGCACTACTACAGTACTGATACTTCTACAAATACTTAGCAGTACTACAGTACTGATACTTCTACAAATACTTAGCACTACTACAGTACTGATACTTCTACAAATACTTAGCATTACTACAGTACTGATACTTCTACAAATACTTAGCACTACTACAGTACTGATACTTCGACAAATACTTAGCAGTACTACAGTACTGATACTTCTACAAACACTTAGCACTACTACAGTACTGATACTAGAATTTTTGCTTTGAAAAACATTTCAACAATTTTTGGGAAATTTCAACACTGTTTAGGAGCAAAGTTTAGGCCTGAATAAGAAAAACAATCAGAGGAAATGTACTTGCAGTTACACCGACTGACCACTGAATTGACCTCAATGGAGTGTGGCAGCAGAGAGCACTGTAGAGGAGCTCCACCATTTAAACCAGTGCACCAGGCCAAGTTACAGGTCAGATCTGTGGAGAGGCAGCTCTGCTCACAGTAAAAACAGGTTTTCAATGTCGTTTGAGAAAAAAAAAACAGCTGTAACTAAATAAACGATCAGATTAATGCCACAGGGCGCGACTCTCCATTAGAAAAGTTACACAATGCACCTTTTATTTGGTTTAATGGTTTCACTTTTAAAATGTGGCGTTTGAACAGCGATGGATCCCTGATGGTAAAGTTTGGGTTGATCTTGTTAAAACTTTATTTTGTGACGTGTAAATCTCCACAATGACACGATAAAAACCTCACAAAAGATAAAAGTTCATTTAAATCATCCAAACTGCATTTTGTCCAAATCATTGACTTATTTAATCAGACTCATTTATTTTAGCTGCAAATCTCAAAATCTCGGCTGTGAAAACAATGTATTTTTTCAGTAAAGTTTTATCTGCCGCCTCGGGCCAGACTTTCTACTTCATTAGCGCCGTAAATGACTTTGGTTTTATGGGCTGTGGCGAAGGCGAAGGAGCAGCACTAACGCAGTACTTCACCTGGGTACAGAGAGGGACGGAGTACTCGGTTTGTTACTGAAGTAGAAGTACAGAGACAAGAAAGAGCAAAGAAATACTTAAGTATAAGTACATTTTATCTCCAGCCTAAACCCTTTTATGTACAGCCTCATACGAGCTCAATCATGTTTTTGAATATAATGACTGAATAAAATATCAAAAGTATCACATCAAAAAAGTATCTGTTCAAAAATGTACTAAAAGAGCAAAAAGTAAAAGTATTTCACGCAGATTTTGAGTCTTATAAATCTTCAAATGTGGTGATTTTAATAAAGATTTGTATATTTTTGTTTGTAAATGTGTTAAAAATAAACCTCAGTCTTTCCTGCAGGTCTCAGACGATCAGAAAAATACTTTTACTGCTCTCAAATGTACTGGTACTAAACCAGGAAAAAGAAACTGGATAAAAGTTTATAAAATACACAACTACATAATAAAATATTGCATATATATTATAAACACACAACTACAGAACTACACGACAGTTTACTGCATAATAAAACATCTCTGACATTTTAGAGCCACATGAGCCGGGACTAAACCGGGACTAAACCAGAACTAAACCAGGACTAAACCAGGACTAAACCAGAACTAAACCAGAACTAAACCAGGACTAAACCAGGACTGAACCAGGACTAAACCAGGACTAAACCAGGACTAAACCAGGACTAAACCGGGACTAAACCGGGACTAAACCGGGACTAAACCAGGACTAAACCAGGACTAAACCAGGACTAAACCAGGGACTAAACCAGGACTAAACCAGGACTAAACCAGGACTAAACCAGGACTAAACCAGGACTAAACCAGGGACTAAACCAGGGCTAAACCAGGACTGAACCAGGACTAAACCAGGGACTAAACCAGGGACTAAACCAGGACTAAACCAGGACTAAACCAGGACTAAACCAGGACTAAACCAGGACTGAACCAGGACTAAACCGGGGCTAAACCGGGACTGAACCGGGACTAAACCGGGACTAAACCGGGACTAAACCGGGACTAAACCAGGACTAAACCAGGACTAAACCAGGACTAAACCGGGACTAAACCAGGACTAAACCAGGACTAAACCAGGGCTAAACCAGGACTGAACATGGGGTATCAGACAGTGTTTAAATCCAGACTCTGTTCTGTTTCTCTGCTGTGACTTAAAGGTTTTTATTCTGCACTTTTCTGTTTTAAAGTTAATTTGATGATTATTTGTGATTATTTATGTTTTGATTTGTTGTTTTGTGATTTTAACGTTTTTCTTATTCTAGAAAACAGTTAGTTTACGTATGAAATGTGCTGTACAAAGAAGCTCACACACACACACACACACACACACACACCCACACCCCTACACACACACACACACACGAGGCCGTTCTCCCACAGACTCGTCCAAACACTTTGTCCTTTTCCACATTTTGAGACGCTTCAATTTAACCAATTTCACAGTTAATTTAGTTCGAGACACGAGGAGTGAGTTTAGGGCCGGGGGTCACACTCTGGGGGTCACACTCTGGGGGTCACACTCTGGGGGTCACACTCTGAGGCGGGGGATTATGTAACTGAAGCTGCTGACGACTCAATGACCCGACGACCAATCAAACCAGCGGCGGTAATAAGTGTCCACCGTCTGAACAAAATAAAATACAACATCTACACACTCCGGCCCCTCGAGGTCACCCTGAGAGAAACAGAGAGCTCGTCCAGGGCATCTGGAGCGTTTAGTCGTAAAGAAAAGAGAAGGAGGTGTGGAGAGGACATGAAGTTTTATGTGAGACATGCAGAGGTGAGATAAGGCCCAGGAGACGCAGAAGACACTGAGACTTTACAACCAAATCATGAACAGAGTCAAAGAACAAGTAATGTGTCCCCTCCATGAAAGAAGGAGACAGGGAAATGTGTCCAGAGGGAATTAAAGACAAAAGAGAGACACGAGGGTGAGACACGAGGGTGAGACACGAGGGTGAGACACGAGGGTGAGACACGAGGGTGAGACACGAGGGTGAGACACGAGGGTGAGACACGAGGGTGAGTCTGAGGTGTTAACGCTTTAAATCCTTTTCCATGATATAAAATCCTCTTTTTGTCCTTGTGTTGTTGCTTTTGTTTGTGTTGTTGTTTTTGTTTGTGTTGTTGTTGTGTTGTTCAGTTGATGTGGAGGTTTTGTTCTTCAGTTCTTGTTTTGTTTTGTTGTTATTTTGGTGTTGTGGTCTGCAGTCGTCTGTATGTTCAGAAAATAAAACAATCACAGGAAATTCAGTGTTTTTCCTCTCAGCAGAGCAGTGTGAGTACTGCAGTATTTAATCATGTTTGAAATACTGAACTAAACTCTTCACACAGACATGACTCTGTCTGTCTGTGTGTGTCTGTGTGGGGTTGTGTGTGTCTGTGTGTGTCGTGTGCGTCTGTGTGTGTGTCTGTGTGTGTGTCTGTGTGTCTGTGTGGGGGTGTGTGCGTCTGTGTGTGTGTCTGTGTGGGTGTGTGTGTGTCTGTGTGTGTCTGTCTGTGTGTGTCTGTGTGGGTGTGTGTGTCTGTGTATGGTCAGTCTGTGTGTGTCTGTGTGTGTCGGGGTGTGTCTGTGTGTGGTCAGTCATATTTAGTTTATGTAAAGTGTGTTTTTTTTTTCTGTCACTTCTTGTTTCTGACACTCGACTGTGTCAGACCTGACTCTGTGTTTATTTGTCGTGTTTTTGTAAAATTTGTGTCTTAAACTTTTCCTCTTTTGTTAAAATCTTACACGTTACATTTGTTTAAATATTTTACACTCTTTTTGTTTAGTTTTACCTTTCACAGCCCTGTTCATTAAATTACTTCTTTATTTCACCATTTTTCCAACTGTTTTTTGTCACTTCCCTGACCCCACACGAGCCGGGTCATAACAACTCTGTTCCACCTTGTGATGTCATCATGTGGTGATACAGGAAGTGCTCCACTGTGTTTTTAAACTCCACACACCTTCATTTATAGAATCATTTGGATCATTACAGCTGGAGTTGTCTCTTATCTCGACTGAACTAAAAGTAAAAGGAGGAGTTAAAGTGAAAACTACCACTTGATGACATCACAAGGTGGAACAGAGCGTTTAGAGCTTTGGAGATGTTACAGACTAATAATAAAGTCAATTCTGTGTACGACTGGAGCTTTAATTACTATATAAATGTATTATTGTGTCACATTTCTCTGGCGGTGTTGTAAGGTCACAGGGCAGCGGTGTGGAGCTACAGGAAGTGATGTCACCGGAGCCTCGGGTGTCAGAGCGTGGGTTTGGTCCAGTTTGTTTCTTTAATGAGCTGATTTGATCGTCTCTAGTTTCAGAGAAAAGAAGAAGAGGACACCTGTGAGGCCCGGAGCACTCACGCTCTGCTCCTGCACCGCATGAAACATTCAACGAGGAGACGCTGACACAATTAAAACATAAAAGTACAGTCGGATTCAACGAGGAGACGCCGACACAATTAAAACACAAAAGTACAGTCGGATTCAACGAGGAGACGCCGACACAAAACACAAAAGTACAGTCGGATTCAATGAGGAGACGCCGACACAAAACACCCAAGTACAGTCAGATTCAACGAGGAGACGCTGACACAATTAAAACACAAAAGTACAGTCGGATTCAACGAGGAGACGCCGACACAAAACACAAAAGTACAGTCGGATTCAATGAGGAGACGCCGACACAAAACACCCAAGTACAGTCAGATTCAACGAGGAGACGCTGACACAAAACACCCAAGTACAGTCGGATTCAACGAGGAGACGCTGACACAAAACACCCAAGTACAGTCGGATTCAACGAGGAGACGCTGACGCAATTAAAACACAAAAGTACAGTCGGATTCAACGAGGAGACGCTGACACAAAACACCCAAGTACAGTCGGATTCAACAAGGAGACGCTGACGCAATTAAAACATAAAAGTACAGTCGGATTCAACGAGGAGACGCTGACGCAATTAAAACATAAAAGTACAGTCGGATTCAACGAGGAGACACTGACGCAATTAAAACATAAAAGTACAGTCGGATTCAACGAGGAGACACTGACGCAATTAAAACATAAAAGTACAGTCGGATTCAATGAGGAGACGCCGACACAAAACACACAAGTACAGTCGGATTCAACGAGGAGACGCTGACGCAATTAAAACACAAAAGTACAGTCGGATTCAATGAGGAGACGCCGACACAAAACACAAAAGTACAGTCGGATTCAACGAGGAGACGCTGACGCAATTAAAACACAAAAGTACAGTCGGATTCAACGAGGAGACGCTGACACAAAACACCCAAGTACAGTCGGATTCAACGAGGAGACGCTGACGCAATTAAAACATAAAAGTACAGTCGGATTCAACGAGGAGACACTGACGCAATTAAAACATAAAAGTACAGTCGGATTCAACGAGGAGACGCCGACACAATTAAAACACAAAGTACAGTCGGATTCAACGAGGAGACGCCGACACAAAACACAAAAGTACAGTCGGATTCAACGAGGAGACGCTGACGCAATTAAAACACAAAAGTACAGTCGGATTCAACGAGGAGACGCTGACGCAATTAAAACACAAAAGTACAGTCGGATTCAATGAGGAGACGCCGACACAAAACACAAAAGTACAGTCGGATTCAACGAGGAGACGCTGACGCAATTAAAACACAAAAGTACAGTCGGATTCAACGAGGAGACGCTGACGCAATTAAAACACAAAAGTACAGTCGGATTCAATGAGGAGACGCCGACACAAAACACAAAAGTACAGTCGGATTCAACGAGGAGACGCCGACACAATTAAAACACAAAAGTACAGTCGGATTCAACGAGGAGACGCCGACACAAAACACAAAAGTACAGTCGGATTCAACGAGGAGACGCCGACACAAAACACAAAAGTACAGTCGGATTCAACGAGGAGACGCTGACACAAAACACAAAAGTACAGTCGGATTCAACGAGGAGACGCCGACACAAAACACAAAAGTACAGTCGGATTCAACAAGGAGACACTGACACAAAACACAAAAGTACAGTCGGATCTAATTGTGATGCGAAATATGAGCAGATCCAGAGAAGAACGAGACTAAATGACCCACTGTGGAGGCCAAAAGTTTAATCTTCGAGGAAGTTTTTAAACTCAGACTTTCCGTTTCTAAGATGAAGTAAAACTAAAACATTTACTGCCCCTGGACCCTCCAGACCGTTACTCATCCAAAACTCAAACGTTTGAAAACATCTGTCACTTCAGAGCTCTGTGGTCTCCATCGCCACGGTAACACAAACCCCCGTGATGTGACACTCTGCACGGACATGAAAAATTCACCACAAAGACTCAAGTGGCATCAGGGACAGAGACAGGGACGGGGACAGAGACGGAGAGAGGGAAAGAGACAGAGGCAGGAACAGAGACAGGGACAGAGACAGAGAGAGGGAAAAAGGTAGAGACAGAGGCAGGGACAGAGACAGGGACAAGGACAGGGACAGGCACATAGAGAGGGAAAGAGACAGGGAGAGAGACAAGGACAGAGACAGAGAGAGGAAGAGGGACAGAGACAGAGACTGGGACAGAGACGGAGAGAGGGAAAGAGACAGGGACAGAGACAGGGACGGGGACAGAGATGGAGAGAGGGAAAGAGGTAGAGACAGAGGCAGGGACAGAGGCAGGGACAAGGACAGGGACAAGGACAGGGGCAGGCACAGAGAGAGGATAAGAGACAGAGAGGGAGAGAAGGACAGAGAGAAGGAGAGGGACAGAGACTGGGACAGGGACAGAGACTGGGACAAGGAGAGAGACAGGGACAGAGACAGAGAGAGAGACAGGGACAGAGAGAGGGAAAGAGGCAGGGACAGAGACAGGGACGGGGACAGAGATGGAGAGAGGGAAAGAGACAGAGACAGGGACAGAGACAGGGACAAGGACAGGGACAGGCACAGAGAGAGGGACGGAGACAGAGACGGAGAGAGGGAGGGGGACAGGGACAGGGACAGAGACAGGGACAGAGACAGGGACAGAGACAGAGACAGGGATCAGACTAGTACACTTGTATACTGAGTTCACTTGAGGACGTTGTGGATTTAAACTTTTAATAAATGGAGTTTGTTGAATCTTTCACAGTTTGAGGTTTAACATTTGAAAAAGTTTATTTTCTTTCATCTTATTGTTTTGAAAAGTGATTTGAATAAAGTTTCTGAATCAGGAGGAACAATAACAGAAATAAAGACAAATATTTGAATAGAACAGTTTCTTTCCCAGGTCTGTCTCTTAAACTTTAAATGTCAAACAGCAGAATGTGTCAAAAATACTTCAGTTACATCATATTTACATTTTTATGCAGTACTTCTGTGACTCTGGTTTGATGCTAAAAAAAAGGCATTTTGTTTGTTTTCTTGTACAAGTGCAATGACAATAAAATAATCTGAATAAAACACAAGAAGAAACTGTAATATTGTGAGTTAATGTTTCTAATAAAATGGGAAAATATGAAAAATATGTGAAATGTGCATTAAGTTACTGAACACATGTACACTGACTGACTGAGGACTTAATCTGCTCAAAATAAATAAACAAACAAATAAATAAAAAAGTAAATCAATAAATGAAGGAATAAAAAAAATAAATACATAAAAAAATGTATTAATAAATTAATTAACAGACTAATGTAAAGTCTGTGTCTGTGTAAACTTGTGTCTGTTTTCACTTGTGTCTGTTTTCACTTGTGTCTGTTTTTCTGACCCTCCTGCTCCATTTTTAGACAAATTGTTCCAGTCCGATATTAATTGAATCGTGTTGTGTCTGGAGACTCGAGCTCAGACTGAAGCTCCAGGTCAAACAAACAGAACTTCAATAATCACATTCACTCCAGATCCAAACGGCGTCTGTGACGTCATCAGTGTGATGTAATAAATGTGATCAGACTGGACCAGGAACAGTACAGAGGTATGTTTGGACACGACGACACAACGACACAACGACAACACAACGACGACACAACGAGAACACAACGACAACACAACGACAACACAACGACAACACAACGAGAACACAATGACAACACAATGACACAACGACACAACGACAACACAACGAGAACATAACAACGACACAACGACACAACGACACAACGACGACACAACGACACAACGACGACACAACGACACAATGACTAATGCCTGTCTCCATGGAGATTTTACTGCTTATCCCAGAATAATCCACATTTATACTGCGATAAATATAAAGAATACTCCACAGTACTGCAGTAAAAGTAAAGAATACTCCACAGTACTGCAGTAAAAGTAAAGAATACTCCACAGTACTGCAGTAAAAGTAAAGAATACTCCACAGTACTGCAGTAAAAGTAAAGAATACTCCACAGTACTGCAGTAAAAGTAAAGAATACTCCACAGTACTGCAGTAAAAGTAAAGAATACTCCACAGTACTGCAGTAAAAGTAAAGAATACTCCACAGTACTGCAGTAAAAGTAAAGAATACTCCACAGTACTGCAGTAAAAGTAAAGAATACTCCACAGTACTGCAGTAAAAGTAAAGAATACTCCACAGTACTGCAGTAAAAGTAAAGAATACTCCACAGTACTGCAGTAAAAGTAAAGAATACTCCACAGTACTGCAGTAAAAGTATCTCTGTCCATGAAGAACATGACGACATCAGACCAAGTTACAGGTTTGATAAGATTAATGCCACACTGTGTGACATTCCAGGTGTTGTCATATCATCTACAGAGACATAAGCAGGAAGTGGACCGATAACCAGAAAAGTTCCACAGTACATCTTTAATCGTCTGGTGTGTTTTATACAGATTATATGAGTCTGATCCTCGTCCTGCGTCTCAGACCTGGTCAAACGTGATCGTCCAATCAGATCTGTTTATTTCAGTGACTCATGTGAAGTGAAGGAGCTCATTGGTCGGCTGTGATTTACAGATAAAATCACATTTCTCTGGCCTCAGATGAACAGTTTTAACACAGTTTAGGCTTCGCTCATTGATTCTGCACAAATCCTTTCATGTTTATCCTTTATTTTCCCGCGCCTGTCCCTGATTGGCTCGTCCACCTGTCAATCACACCTATTTGTAAACAGGGAGGTTGGTCCAGACTCATCTTCATAAAGTGAAGAAGAAGAGTGTGCTCTGGATCCAGATTCATGTGAAACTCCACCATTTTGTCTAAGTCCTAGAAAAACAGTCTTTTGTAATAATTATGTTTGTAAGTCAGATGCCCTTCCACAGACTCTTTTATATTTCCCTAAATGTTTGAATCACACACGGGAGTTTAGACTTAAAGTTCATTTATCGTCTGGGTTTAGTGATCGTGTTGTTTGTTCATGACTTTGTTCCACTCACCATCGGCCGGCGGTTTTCTACGAGGTGAAGAGCGACGACGCCAAGAAACGCTCCAAAGCTCAACTAGAAACACAAATATAAAAAGAAACGTAAAAATATTATAAACATTACACCACTGGATCATAAAAGGTTTAAAAACGTCTCAAAAAGAAGACGTTTAAAAGCCCCACGCTGTTTCCTCGTCACAAACAGAACTGGAGTTGTGTTTTGTTTCATTCACACAAACCCTGCAGATTTAACACTCTGGTCCACCTTGTGATGTCATCGTGTGGTGATACAGGAAGTGCTCCACTGTGTTTTTAAACTCCACCTTCATTTCGAGAATCATTTGGATCATTTCAGCTCTGGAGTTGAACTATAATCTCGACTGAACTAAAGGTAAAAGGAGGAGTTCACTTAAACTCCCACTTGATGACATCACAAGGTGGAACGTCATATTTTGATCTTTGTAGATGTTACAGACGAATAATAAAGTGACTCAAACATGTGAATGAAACAAAACACAACTCCAGGTCTGTTTTTCTGTTTTTCTGTTTTTGAGGAGGAAACATTAGAACACGACTTAAAGCTACAAGAGTCACTTTTGTTCTTTATATTTTCTTTATTTTTCGTGATTTACCGTAATCCCGGAGTAAAATCCTGCCACGCTCACGTTGGAGGTGCGAGTGGCGGCGAGGAACCCGATCGTGAGCACCATCAGAGACAAGACGAGCAGCGTCATGGTGACCCACAGGGCGGTCCTCCCCCGGCGCTGGTACTGGACGACTGGGACAGAGGACACAAGACATTTACCCAAGAGACAGAAAACTGAAGACACAAACACAGCAGATTATTCACGAAGGACCTGCAGCTCTGTGATAGATCATTAAAGATGCATTATGTAACTTTTCTGGTGGAGCGTACACCACCTGCTTCACATGAGGATGTTACAGCCTCAGTTACAAAGACATTAAAACCTAAAAACTCTGTACAAAGGCATTCAACTTATCTCTATTGAGTAAGTGACATAATCAGGCCGAGTTACAGGTCAGATCTGTGAGAAGGCGACGCCACTGAGAGCAGGGAAGCGTGTTTGTTTGTTTGTTTGGTTTTTTTGTATTTTGACCAAATAAAATGCACAAATGACGCCAAAATGTGGGACACTCAAGTCTAAGGAATAACATCCTCCTGGAGACAAGAAAGTGACCCCACCTCTGTCCAGAAAAGTTACACAGTGCAGCTTTAATGAGCAGAATGCCGTCATCGTACAGGCTCTGAGACGTGAGATATAAAACTTACCGTCTGACTCCACTGGCTCCACCTCCTCCGCTCGAGCTGGAGTCGGTTGAGTTGGAGGAGTTTCTGGTGGAGACATTTTTGAAAAAGCTCTGAAATACAAAAATGTGTGGAGTCGTTCTGCGGCGTAGGGTCACTGTGTCTTCATCACTCTGTCTTCATCACTCTGTCTTCATCACTCCGTCTTCATCCCTCTCCTCATCTTCTTCTGTCTCAGACTCAAATCCGTTTCATTTGTGTGAGGGACATGACTCAAACACACTGTGGACCGTGGGACCGTCCTGAGTCGAGTCGGACGTGATGCTCTGAAGTTTGGTGAAGCCCGAGGAGACGCAGGAGAGAAAGAGAGAGGAGGAGCGGCCAATCAGAGAGCAGCCACCGACCAGCGGCCAATCAGAGAGCAGCACACACCGGGGCCTCACATTACACACGACTGTACATGACTCCAGCACCGACGTGTGGTGTGGTGTTGTGTTGTCTGCTGTTGTGTGGTGTTGTGTGGTCTGGTGTTGTGTTGTCTCGTCCTGTACCTGATGTTATGATTCTGGATGAAGTTGACGAATGTAAAGTGTAAATTTAACACAAACCTAAAGCCTCAGACACATGACTCTGAGGATCTGCTGCTGAGGAGAAACTCTGAGGATCTTCTGTCCTGATGGAGACTGGAGATGATCATTCTAACCTTAAACAGACCCTTGAAAAACAGAACATGTGCAGTAATATGTTTGATTTTATTACAATAAATTACAGCTGAGAGTAGAGGCTCTCAAACCAAGAAAAGATCTGGCTTTCCACGTACCACCAGATCCAAATCTTTTCTTTATTCGGAATATTCCAGGTCTAATCTAGGGCCTGAACGTGGACTGCATCATTATCACAGCAGTTCTAACCAAAAACAAAGACAAAAATGTGGATAAATTAACAAATAAACTGAATTCCCACCAGAGAGAGCAACGTTCATCAAAAAGACACAGAGCATCAGTGTCTCAAACCAAATGTATTAAACAAAACAGAATAAATGTAATATATGGAGCTGCGAGTTTATACTGACTGAAAAAAACTGTTATTATTATTATTATATGGAGTTGGACATATTTGACCCTGTGCAGCTCTACGCAGCAGAAACTCTACTCTGACATAAAAGTCCCTGTTTGTCCATTTGAGACGGTGCTTCCTCAGGACAGGGAGCAGGTGGAGGACTTGGGCTGCTCCAGGATGGACTCCCGCCGCAGGTCGTTGGGTAGCGTCCCCCCCGGGCCCCACACCGTCAGCTCCCTGTAGATCCCCGTCTCGATCATCTCCTCCTGCCACGGGATGGAGATGTTTCCAGAAGAAAACTCGTCAAAGAAGTTGTTGTCTTTGTCATCGAGCTGGACCCCTCTGACGGTGGAGAACGCCCCCACGTCGTCCAGGTCTTTAGCGTAAACGGTTTTGGAGTTTGGCACAAAAGGAGGTGGAAGAATCCCTGGAAAAGACAGATTTAAGATCAAAGTTAAGCTCAAGACTAGGACTGCAGGAGTTTAGGTAAATGTGCAGGAAAACATTAAGAAAATAAAAGAAACATCACAGGGAAATATTCAGCTCCAAATATCAAATTCACATTACACTTGGTGGGGTTTAGATCATGAAATGTTCCTCCATAAAGCTTTAAACCTGTCTGTTTTGTCTTTATTCAATTACAGGTGTTTTAATGTAAAGAAAAACACACATTTCTTCATTGAGCAGAGTCACTTTTCCACAGATGTGACCTGTAATCTGCCAGAATCTGTCATCTGCTCATCTCAATGTGGATAAATGAGTTTAATGCCACAGTGGAACATTCCAGGCAAAGAAATAACATCTCCGTGGAGACGTGCAGGTGACAGAGTGAACCTTTAAAATATGTTCACGTAAAATTCATTTATAAAACAGCTTCACTCAAACTAAATCTAAACTTTAACAAAATCAATAAACTGTGAAACACTGAGTAAAAACCTGTTTGTTATTTAAAACTCACCTGCGTCGAGTTTCCTCCAGTTGATGTGTTTGAAAAAAGGATGCGCCCTGAGCTCGTCACACGAGTTGTTCTTGAAGCCGAGTCTTTTGTCGACCTCTTTGTGTAACAGCGCCTCACACACAGAGCGCGCGTCCTCACTGAACTTCTCTGGAAACACCACAGGGTCGTTCAAAATGCGCTTCTTCACCTCCTTATTCTCCACCTGCAAAACACACATGTGGGTCAGAGGTCAGAGGTCACATGGAGAAAGATGTTAATTACACACTGTTAAATGAGTTTGTATCAGAGAATCTGCACTGAACACAACAGTTTACACAACAACATGTGTTCAGCTACTGATAAATGCACAATAATCCTTTTTAAAATCCATTATTAATGCATTTATATCATAAGTGTTCACCTATCTCTGCTCTGTAAATAAATAAAATCATCTTTAATCACATGTAGTTTCACAAAGCAACCACAAGAGGGCATCATTGACTTTGTGCAGAATGGTTGAAAAGATAAAACTGACACTAGAGCAGCTTTAAAAACACAAAAACAGACTTTTTGTGTGTGTCATTATCTGAAACAATGATTTATGTCAAAGTTTAAGATTAAACCTCCTGGAGCTGGTTTGTACTAACACTAATGTCACCAGGTCATAACCGTAAACACGTCAGATTCTCAGCGCCTGAGTCTGACCTTCTCTCCTCGGGTCCTGAACGGGCCTTTAGCGGCGATGAACTCGTATAAAGTCACTCCCAAAGTGAAGTAGTCCACAGAGTAATCATACTCCTCTCCTTTGAGCAGCTCTGGGGCCATGAAACCTGAGGACGGGACGCACAGAGAAAATATGAAACAAAACTCTAATATAAACAGAGAAAACACTAAAAAAAACTACTACAAACAGAAAAAAACATTAAAACTCTAATATAAACAGAAAACATTTTAAAAAAACTAATATAAACAGAAAATATATTTAAAAAACTTAAAAAAAAAACCTTTAATATAAACAGAGAAAATATTTAAAAAATCTAATATAAACAGAAAATATGTAAAAAAAAACTTTTAAAAAAAAACCCTCTAATATAAACAGAGAAAACACCAAAAAAAACTCTACTACAAACAGAAAAAAACATTAAAACACTCTAATATAAACAGAGGAAACATAAAAAAAAATCTAATATAAACAGAAAATATATTTTAAAAATTAAAAAAACAAAACTTAAATATAAACAGAGAAAATATAAAAAAAAACCTAATACAGAAACAAACAGAAAAAACATTTTTAAAAAATCTAATATAAACAGAAAATATATTTTTTTTAAAAACAAAAAAACCTTTAATATAAACAGAGAAAATATAAAAAGAACTAATACAAACAGAAAAAAATCATTAAAAAATATTCTAATATAAACAGAAAACATAAAAAAACCTCTAATACAACAACAGTGCTGTTCAGAAATGTTAAATCTGAACTACTGCATGTCGCTCTCCTGTCCACAGATCTGACCCATAACCTCTGTGGTGCCACGGCTTCTCTTCTGTTTAATGCCACACTGTGGACTATTCCAGGTAAAGCAGTAAAACCCCATGAGATAAACAGGAAACTGAAAAGTTACAGTGAAACTTTAAACTGTTTTTATCACAAAGTGCAGATACAGTTTGTCAGATTAAATCTCACATTAAAGATAAAAAATGAGGCTTAAATCTGTAAACATAATAATAACATAATGTATTCACAACTATAACAATAATGAATATGTAGATTATCAGACGCTCTCAGGGTTTATATTATTATTATTCAAGAAAGTTCCAAGTTTGTGAGTTGTGTTCACTGACAAAGTCTTCTGATTCTGATTCTGACTCTGATTCTGATTCTGATTCTCGTTCTGATTCTTGTTGCATAAATTAAACTAATAAACGCCTACATAACCCTCTTCTGGACTTGTGCGTTGTACCTGGCGTTCCGGCGTAGCCTTTGGTTTTGTTCTGGTCGTCCTCCAGCTCCACGGCCAAACCAAGGTCAGAGATACGAACGTTTCCTGAAAACAAACACCAAACAGTCACAGATATGAGTGTTGATCCAGTCCAGGTCTCACTGGTTTGATAAAACACACGTCCTTGGTTTGTCAGGAGATAATCTGCAGATAAACTGAGGGTGGTGCGGGTGGTGTGGGTGGTGCGGGTGGTGCAGGTGGAGGTGACTGAGTGAACACAGAGGATAGAACCGTTTAAAACAATAATCAGAATGTTACTTTGGGTTTAAACTCCCTTTGGCCCATTCAGGAGGTGCGTTTATTAAAGATGAACTGTGTAACTTTTCTGGTGGAGGTTCTGTCTCCACCTCACCTCACGCTTTACCAGGAAACCTCCACAGTACGGCATTAAACTGATATAACTTACATGTTTCATTTACAAACGCTTTTATTGCTACAAAAATACATTAAAAACATGGATTTTTATTAAGGGTGAGGTCGCCTCTCCATAGATTCGACCTGTAATTTGGCCTAGTGGTGTCACCTGTGCGTCTCCTTGAAGATGAAAGGTAAGTTTAATGCAATAATGTGGAATATTTCAGACAAAACCTCACAGAGACAAGCGTGAGGCCAGACACTTCCACAGAAGAGTCACACAGAGCAGCATCAGACGACAGGCTCTGGTCCAAGATTTATGTCAAACCAGAAAAAAGAAAAAAAAGGAAAAAATAAATAAATAAATAATTTAAATTTAAAAATAAAATAAAATAGAAATAAATAAATAAAATAAATAAAATAAATAAAATAAATAAAATAAATAAAATAAATAAAATAAATAAAATAAATAAAAATAAAATAAATAAAAATAAAATAAATAAAATAATGAGATATGGTATTATGTCATTTATGTTCCTTGTCCCTCAGACCTTGGTTGTCGAGCAGGACGTTCTCTGGTTTCAAGTCTCTGTAGATGATTCTCTTCTGGTGCAGATGCTCCAGGCCCTGGATGATCTGAGCCGCGTAGTAACAGGCCCTGGGCTCGTCAAAGCCGGGGTTATTCTCATCCACGTTATAGATGTGATACCTGCAGAACAGAGAGAACAGAAGAGAAATGAAGAAAACATCAGAGTCACAGAAGAGAAATGAACGACGTAATAAATCACTCGATTACTCTGAGCAGCAGACGGTCGACTAAAGGGTCAGCTAAAGGTCAACTAAAGGGTCAGCTAAAGGTCGACTAAAGGGTCAGTGTTTGTCTTGTTGTTGGAAAAGGTGCAGAATTCACAGACTCTATTTTTTATTAAATGTGCACTAAAGTGACACCTGAGGCCTCTTTCTGGTTGTTTAAGATGTTTTCCTGACACTTTTTAGGTCTGATGTTTATTTTCATAGTTTTACTCTTGGATTAAATGTTTCTGATTTAAACATTAAAATACAAACCCGTTTTATTATAACTGACCTGCATCTTTTACATTTACACTGCTCCCACTCGGACTGAACCTTTTTACACCTGTGTGACCTGTGACCTGTGTGACCTGTGACCCGTGTGACCTGTGTGACTTGTGTGACCCGTGTGACCTGTGGCATCTCTGACCCGTGTGACCTGTGCGACCTGTGACCCGTGGCGTCTCACCTCAGGTCTCCTCCGTTCATGATGGTCATGACCAGACACAGTTCTGTTTTGGACTGAAAGGCGTAGGCCAGAGACACGATGAACCTGCTGTGGACCCGGGCCAGGACTCTCTTCTCCACCATCGCCCCCTGCAGGACACCACAGGAACAAGGGCTTCAATAGAAACAATGAGCTGGGCCTCTCTGAGAAGATAGATTTATATTTTTACGTCTTCGAGCTGCAGTGGGGTCACATACAACTGACATCTGTTTGTTTAAGGTGGATCACAAAGTTCAGGTGAGTCTTTTTGCTGAATCATTTATTAAAGTTTAGTGTCTCCAAACGTCTGTACGGATAAAATATTCACATGACCAAGACTCGGGGGATATTTAAACCACTACTTCACCATTAGTTTGATAAGAATCTGATCCTTATTCCTTTTTATTCATGTTTTGAACGGGGCCCGACTGAAGAGGACAAGTCTTTACGATCCGAGGCCATGGTTCTCCACTGGAAAAAGGAGGCGCCCTCTGCAGAGTTCAAGTATCTCGGGGTCTTGTTCTCGAGTGAGAGGAGGGTGGAGCGTGAGATTGACAGGTGGATCAGCGTCTGCAGTGATGTTGTCTCTGTGTCGTCTGTTGGTGAAGAAGGAGCTGAGTCCAAAGACAAAGCTCTGGATTTACCTCAGTCTGTCCTCACCTGTGGTCACGGCCCCGGAGAAGAGGAAGAACATGGAGGGATTGAAAAGGAGCAGGCAGTGCCCCTTGTGCTGATACTGTTAAACATCCTAAAGAGTCTGTGTTTGAGGAGCGACATCCACCAACTGCAGAGTTTAAATGTGATGGAGACAGATAAAATGGATAATGTTCACGTGCAGATATGGAGATACACTTTCATGTTTGGATTTTTCTATAAAATACAATGCAACAAATACAGGAGAAATACATAACACTCTGTCTTGTGACGTGCATGTTCAGTGTAATCTGTACCTCGTAGCCTTTCCTCTTCTTCAGTCTCTTCTTGTTGAGTTTCTTGCAGGCGTACAGTTTCCCCGTGGCCTTCATTTGACACGCAGACACCTCTCCAAACCCGCCTTTCCCCAGAACTCTGAAGTCCAGGAACCAGTCCTCGTCCACAGGCTGCGTCTCCAGCCACTTCCACTGCAGGAACCTCTTGAGGAACATGCTCTCCAAGAAGAACGTGTACGGCACCTCCTTCAGGAAGTCCATCACGCTGTCCATCGTCTCATTGAACAGATCGTCCCCCGCCTCTTTGTGCTTTTCTTTGACTTTCGTGATGCCATTTTCAGGTAAAAACGGGCAGAAATACTTTGCATCCGGTTCCATGTAGCGGGACAGGATCTTGCTGGCCTTCTGCGCACGTTCATCATCTTCTGCCAAGTTGTACTCCTCTATATCTTTCCACAGACGACACGGGCCTTTGTACTCCGGAGCCGAATCCAAAAACTCCTGGAAAAGCTTCTTCCCGATGGGTTGATCAACACAGACAGTTTGAAATCCCAGGTCCAGAGTTTCCCTCAGACCTTCGCAGACGGTGATATGAGGCAGCTTCAGGCGCGTGTGGTACCTCTTGTCCCGATTGGCTGCAGGGTTCGCGGTGCCGTCAAAACTCCCCCGGGCTGAAATGTAAGCAGAGTTTGCCACCACAGTAGTCAGGCCTCCTATGTCCATCCTCACACAGACGCAAACTGAGAAGAACGAAAGATTAAAGGAGTAAACCGTGGCCCAGGTTTGGTCAGCGAGTGTGGGTCATGTGCACAGACTCGACCTCAGAGGCGTCTGTAGGACAAATGTGCGTTTCTGCCTGTCTCATCATCTTTACCCACAGCGACTTATCCCCTCTGTCCCTCTGTCCCTCTGAAAAGCTGATCCTCTGCAGCTCACCCAGGACATGACGCGACTGGGTTAATGAAGCCTCAAAGAAAAGCCACAGCGGAACCAATGAGAACTGAGGAGAACCAAGGAGAACCAACGAAAACCAAGGAAAACCAACGAGAACCAACGAAAAACCAACAGGAACCAAGGAAAACCAACGAGAACCAAGGAAAACCAAGGAGAACCAAGGAGAACCAACAAGAACCAACGAGAACCAATGAAAACCAATGAGAAACAACGAGAACCAACGGAAACCAATGAGAACCAACAAAAAACAATGAAAAACAACTCCATTTTATTTCACTCATCATCACAGGATCAGAACTTTCCTCTGTACCTGTGGAAAGGTCATTACTTTTTCTGGAATGTTCCAGAGCATGGCATTAGACATATATATCTCCATGGAGACAGGGACAGTGATGCCATGGACCAAGTTACAAGTCACATCTGTGGAGACGACTGTAGAGACAAACCTTCTCACAATAAAACATGTTTTTTCCAATAGAAACCAGTAGAAACATAAATAGGTTCAAAGCCAAACTGTAGAACAAGAAACTCCACCAGAAAAGTTACACAGTGCAACTTTAAACTGTCTTTAAAGGGTCTGTATTATGCTGTTCTTTAATCTGTTCTAACGTTTCCTCGTCACAAACAGACCTGGGGTTGTGTTTTGTTTCATTCTCACATGTTTAACACACAAACTCTGCAGATTTAGACTGAGTTCTTCTCTCAAACTGAAAACACTCTGTTCCACCTTGTGATGTCATCATGTGGTGATACAGGAAGTGCTCCGCTGTGTTTTTAAACTCCACACACCTTCATTTCTAGAATCATTTGGGTCATTTCAGTTGGAGTTGTCTCTTATCTCGACTGAACTAAAGGTAAAAGGAGGAGTTCACTTGAAAACTACCACTTGATGACATCACAAGGTGGAACAGAGCATTTTGTGCTTAGTAGATGTAACAGACTAATAATAAATGAAACAAAACACAACTCCAGGTCTGTTTTTGAGTCTGTAGCAGCATTAGGACATGATTTAAAGCTACAGGAGTCCATTTTGTGTGATATAAGAAGCTGAAAATGAGATTCCTGAAGTGTTATTTTGTGTTATTTTGTGTTATTTTGTGTTATTTTGTGTTTATTTTGTGTTATTTTGTGTCATTTTAATGATTAGATCTCGTGCGTTACAGACTCATGATCTTGCACGTGCATTGACGCCACAAAAGTGTAAATTCTCAAATCAGTCAGTGCACTTTTGTGAGAAGGTGTCCTCAAGGTGCTTGGGGTGAAACTTTAGAGTCAAGAGTGCGACACTTATCTGAGCGTATAAAGAGTGAATCTGATAACGCCGCTCAGTCTGAGGAGAAACCAGGACTCTGTGAGAAGATGAAATGAACGGGTGTTTTTAGAGAGGAAATTTAGGAGAAAAGAAGAAATAAGTGCTCGAATTCTACCTCGGAGACAGTGAAGGAGCAGAGCGGGTCACCATGGCGACGCTGAAGGAGAAGAGGACGTGCGGACAGAGGTGCGAGGACTTTGGACACTTTGTCTGGAACTCGGAAAATGGGACGTTCATGGGGAGGACACCTTTGAAATGGAGTAAGTGTAACTCTAAAGCACAACTGCACTTTTCCAACGACATAAACTCTGAGGTTCTGCTTCTCCTGATGTTTCCTTCAAACATCCTCAGTGTGAGCGGGGTCGCCTCTCCGCAGACCTGGATCGTAACGTGCCTCCTGCTTTTGAATGTTAGAACGTTGGAAATAACATCACCTGAAAAGTCACATGTGTCTTTTTTCTATTTAAATATTTGATTAAACACATCGAACACAGACATTTTCATCAGATAATCGTCCAGTCTGTATTTGCTTTGGATCAATAAAAAAATAAATGAAAAAAATGACATAATAATTTGTTTAAAGTCAATATTTCCATGTTTAGTGAAGCTCAGGTCAAATGAAAACCGTCTGAACACGTTTAAGAGTCTCTTGTCTCGATTTAAATGTAAAAGTGTTTAAAAATACAGTTCCAGTTTTCGTTTCTCACCGTCTTTTCATCGTCCTCAGTTTACATCAGTCTGTACTACGTGGCGTTCTACGTGGTGATGACCGGCCTCTTCTCCCTCGCCATCTGGGTGCTCCTGTACACCATCTCCCCGTACACGCCGGACTATCAGGACCGACTCAAATCTCCAGGTGACGTCGCGTTGAGCCACATTCACTTTAAAAAAAAAAAAAACTCAGACGAACGTAATTTGATTTGTTGTTTTAGGAGTGATGGTTTGGCCCAACACTTACGGAGAAGAGATCGTTGAAATCACGTACAACTCCTCGGACAAGAACAGCTGCTTGAAGATGTCCAATATCCTGAGAAAGTTCCTCGAGCGTCAGTTATTTACATTTCTACTCGTGCTAAATTTCATAACCGTGTTCGTAACTGTCTTGAATCTTACAGCGTATAATGAAACTCTGCAGCAACAGTGGAACAACGTGTCCTGCACCCGAGGACAGTTCCACATCCAGCCGCACTTCACCGCCCCTAACCACACAAAATGGTCCTGCCCCTTCACCCAGAACATGCTCGGACCCTGCTCCGGCGTCACTGACCCCACGTTTGGATACAACAGCTCCCGCCCCTGCGTCATCATCAAAATGAACCGGGTGAGTCCAGGAAGTGACGAGAGGAAAGTTTACGGAGGAAGAAGAATAAGTATTGGTTTCTGCAGCCCCTGGAGAACATCACAGAACATCACAGAACATGACAGAACATGACAGAACATCACAGAACATCACAGAACATCACGGAACATCACAGAACATCACAGAATGTCACAGAACATCACAGAACATCACGGAACATCACAGAACATCACAGAATGTCACAGAACATCACAGAACATCACAGAATGTCACAGAACATCACAGAACATCACGGAACATCACAGAATGTCACGGAACATCACAGAACATCACAGAATGTCACAGAACCTCACATCACAGCACAGAACATCAGACAACATCACAGAACATCACAGAACAGAACATGACATCACATCACAGAACATCACATCACAGAACATCACAGAACATTCTTCACTCCACACTCGGGGGTCAGGGCGTCTACAGCCACAGTCGCCCCGGGGCAGACTGAGGGACGAGAGGCTGCCACTCCGCGCCTCACACCACAAACACACACTTATTTATAAATCAGCAGTGACAGGATGGACGCGCTCGGACTCGTGTCGCGAGATGGAGATCGTTTTTGTCAGACGTGATTCATCTTTTATTTATGTTTTTTAAAGAACAAGAACTAAACTTGCGTCATTTTTATGTTTTTTTTTTTTTACAGATCATAAACTTCTTGCCTTCAAACAGAAGTGGAGTTGAGCCGTATGTGAACTGCACTGTGCTGGTGAGGCCTGTGCAAACACAAACTTTCACTTTAATAATAAAACTCACAAATCATTTAATAATATTGTGTTTATTTATTTTTAGACTGGAGCTGAAAACGTGCAGGACATCGAGTATTTCCCTCAGAACGGAACGATGGATCTTTCTTACTTTCCTTATTACGGCCGACTGGCTCAGGTAACGACGCTTCATGAATCTGACAGCGAATCACAAATGAACAGAGTGTTTTTGTGTTTTTGTGCAGCCGAGTTACGTGAATCCTCTGGTGGCCGTTAAATTCAGCCTCGTCAAAGAGAAAGAGGCGAAGATCCAGTGCAGAGTCGTGTCCGACGTCATCAGCTACGAAAACATCCACGACCCCTACGAGGGAAAGGTCGTGTTCTACCTGAGCGTAGAGAGTTAAACACTCAAACAACGACTGTAACTATGGAAACAAGACAAACTGTTAAAACTTAAATATGTGTCTTAAATTTAATGCAACACGACAAAATGCTAAATTAAGTGCAGTAAATGTTATAATACGTCTGTTTGTCAAAAGGGAATATGGAAAAAAAAAAGATGCAAACGACACTAGAAGTTTTAAAATAAATTAGGTCTAAATAATTTTAATAAAGTAAAAAAAGTTGATTTTTCTTTGTGTTGTGGATCAAATGTGATTCTTTCAAACATTAACACAAATAACATTTACACAGACTTTATAAGGACTAAATATCTTTAAAGGGCCACTATGTCACTTTTCTGATGATGTTTTTGCTTTGGAATGTTCCGCAGTGTGGCATTAAACCTGCAGGTGACTCCAGGCCGAGCGTCAGGTCAGATGTGATAAATGTGATGTAATAAAAGCAGGTGCAGTTGGATAATTGTCAGATTTAAAGCCTCAGTGTGGAACATTGGCCTGTAGCTGTAATAGGATGAGGACGTTTCTCATGAATCTGCTGACGAGACGGGACCAGTTTGATCAGCTTAAAGTGTTCAGGCGTGTCCCCGCGTGAACTCACACACACACACACAGAGATACACACACATAGACACAGACACAAAAACACACACACAGATATATACACACACACACAGAGATACACACACAGACAGAGACAAAAACACACACACAGAGATAGACACACACACACACAGAGATACAGACACAAAAACATACACACAGAGATAGACACAGAGATACACACACAGACAGATACAAAAACATACACACACACACACCCCCACACATAGACACAGACACAAAAACATACACACAGAGATAGACATACACACACGGGACACGGCCTGGGGACTACTCAGCACACACACAAAAACATACACACACACAGATACAGATACGCAGAGATACACACACAGATACAGACACAAAAACATACACACAGAGATAGACATACACACACGGGACACGGCCTGGGGACTACTCAGCACACACACAAAAACATACACACACACAGATACAGATACGCAGAGATACACACACAGATACAGACACAAAAACATACACACACAGAAATACACACACACACATACACAAAAACATACACACACACACAGAGATACACAGACGCAAAAACACACCCACACACAGATACGCACACACACAGAGACACACACCCCCCCACACACAGAGATACACACACAGACACAAAAACATACACGCACACACAGATAGAAACACACACACACACCCCCACACACACAGATACATACACATACACACACCCACACAGAGATACCCCCCCCCACACACACCCCTATTATGTCGTTAAAAAGACGACACACAAAGTCTTAAAGGCCCATATTTGTTTTTCCTCTGATCTGTTCTGTCGTTTCCTCGTCACACACAGACCTGGAGTTGTGTTTTTGTTTTATTCACACACATTTAACACACAAACTCTGCAGATTTAGACTGAAAACACTCCGTTCCACCTTGTGATGTCATCATGTGGTGATACAGGAAGTGCTCCACTGTGTTTTTAAACTCCACACACCTTCATTTATAGAATCATTGGCTCGTTTCAGTCCTGGAGTTGTCTCTTATCTCGACTGAACTAAAGGTAAAAGGAGCTGTTCACTACCACTTGATGACATCACAAGGTGGAACGTCACATTTTGATCTTTGGAGATGTTACAGACTAATAATAAAGTGACTCAAACATGTGAATGAAACAAAACACAACTCCAGGTCTGTTTTTGAGGAGGAAAAAGGAGGTAAAGAGAATATCAGGGAAAACGTTAAATGTGTGTGACTTTGTTGAAGTGAAACACCAGGGGGCGCTCACACTTATTTGGTCCTGGTTTAGTCCCAGTTTAATCCTGGTGTAGACGTTGGTTTGGTCTTGTTCTAGTCCAGGTTTACAGGTTTAGTTTGTGGGTTCAGTCCCAGTTTGGTCCGGTTGGTGATTGTTATAATATAAAGACAAATGAATGTTCTGTTATAGAGTTTGTGTCAGCAGCAGGAAAAATGAAAACGGAGAGAATTTCAGAGGTTTTTTTTTTTACCATCGAAATTACAAGGAGACCAGATCAGAGCCTCAACAAAACGCTGTGTGGTTCTGTTCTATGAGACGATCCTTTTTGAATCCAGGAGTCACCACAAAAACACGACAGTTTGTCTAAAGGAAGAAACAAACGGCTGGAGGTTTGTCAGGATGTTTTCAGAAAATAGAGATAAAATGTAATAATCTGTGTAAATATTAGTGTCATTAAATCATCACTGCGTTGGTATAAAAAAACATTCTGTGGTTTTAATAAAAATATGATTCTGTTTTACATTTAACAAACATTTTGAATTGTTTCCGCGCCGTTACAATCATCAGAGTAGAGTCCAGTGTTTGACGACAGCAGAGACAGAGACACTGGACACGACACAGAACAAACAACAACAGGAACTGCACGACAAACAGGAAACAACATCAGCGGGACGTCCATTACACAGACGATTCTCTTAATAAACTTCTGTAGATTGCATAAAATGAAAAATCAGACATCTTTGTAAGTGATTGTAGCAAACTGCAGTCGATCATTTATCACATTATCATTCGTCTTAGTTTCCCTAAAATCTGCGTCGCTATAAACACGAGACAATACGAGACAATACTACTGCTCTTACAATGTGCAAAGTGCCAAGAAAAGGAGAAACAGTCAGTACCCAACGATTTGGTCCAAAACAAAATAAATACAACCCAGAGAAACAGAACTTAAAGAGCCAGTACTGGACTTTTACGCCTTCTGCTTCAAGAAAACGTCCTTTATGTCAAACACTTTTAAAAAGCAGCTATTTGACAAAAACTGAATCAAATTACCAATACAAAGCTGTTTTTTGTTGGTTGAGAAATGAACCAAAACAAAGTAACAGTGAGAAATAAACTAGTTTTTTTAAGTAACAGTCAGTGATGACGTCAAATCAGAGCGAGAGAAAACACAAGGTTCAAAGTCACGTACAGGCCCTTTAAACATAAAAAACACCATCTCTTGTGCTTCGACTGCTCTAAATATTAAATACAAATATATAAATAAACAAGGCAATGCAGTGTCTGTTTGAGGCACAAAAGATTAAACATGGTCCATTTTCACACACAGTCAAGTTTTTCTCAGATACAGAACAGTCCCATGTGTTTGTACCATGTGTGGAGGATCCGTGTTTGTACCATGTGTGGAGGATCCGTGTTTGTCCCATGTGTGGAGGATCCGTGTTTGTCGTGTTTGTCCCATGTGTGGAGGATCCGTGTTTGTACCATGTGTGGAGGATCCGTGTTTGTCCCATGTGTGGAGGATCCGTGTTTGTCCCATGTGTGGAGGATCCGTGTTTGTACCATGTGTGGAGGATCCGTGTTTGTACCATGTGTGGAGGATCCGTGTTTGTCCCATGTGTGGAGGATCCGTGTTTGTCGTGTTTGTCCCATGTGTGGAGGATCCGTGTTTGTCCCATGTGTGGAGGATCCGTGTTTGTACCATGTGTGGAGGATCCGTGTTTGTCACGTGAGAGTCCTGCGCTCGGCCCGGGTGACCCAGACGTGAGTGGACACTCTCCAGAGGACGGGCGCCAACAGCTGACTGAGAGTCGTGACGCTCAGGACGAGCAGGTAGATCTGGACACGGGACGTTACTGTTTTTATCATCGTTTGATTGAACATTTTAACTATACATTTATACATACATTTATTTATACATTTGTTTCATTTTTATCTCCATCTTTCTCAACAACTGAAGGGATAAAAAACAAACTAACTCAATGATAAAAGTGATTTTTTAAAGATAAGATCAGATCTGCCTTTATTAGACCCACAGTGGGGAAATTCCAGTGTTGCACCACACAGTTAAAGAACAGAAGGAAAATGGAACATGCAATAAAACAAGATAATAGATAAATAACTTAAAATAATTTAAAAATAGACTAAGAGCAAAATCTAAAATACCAACAAAAACTATCATGTACAATAAGAGTCAGTGCAGCAGAATAAACCTCAGTAAAGTGACTTCAGTGGAATGTGTACAATTTAATTTCTCAAATTCTTCCTTAATAAATGTGAAGGAAATGCAGTAAATCCAACTGTAAATGTGTAGATAATTACAAAAAGGTTGGGCTTTATAGAAATATTGTTGTGTTTTATTTATTTGCTATGGAAATAGTAAAAGAAAAATTCAACTCTGTCGACTGGAGAAAACACTGTGGGAGTGAAGACGTTTGGCAGCTCTGGTTCTTCAGTTTTTGTTATAGAAATATAGATTTTGTTATATATTTTTTGGGGCAAAAGTGAAACACAAATGCATCTGTCTCCAGTGAGAAAGACTAAATAATATTAAAGCTTGAATATTTAGAGTAAAAACATGATCCCAGAGTGTGTTTGAGATTACAGATAAGATCAAGCGCCGTCCTAGACCCTAAAGTTTCACTTTTATTTGATATTTATATAAATATATTTATATATATTTGACATTACTAAACATGAACACACTTCCAGTACTGACCTCTCTGGAGATGATTCCTGCTCGTCGGGCGCGACTTCCCAAAACAAAGGAAAACTCGCTGACCTGAGCCAAACCGGCCGAAACTATCCACCGGATGTGACGAGAGGAGGGAGGCAAGATGGCCGACAGCACAGCAACCGCCATGACAAACTGATTAAGAGGATAAAAATGTGTTATGAATGACGCTTTAGAAATAAAAATAGAGTTTAAAAGTACCTTCATAATGACCAGGGACAGAGTGAGCACCAGCAGAATAGTCAACTCATACAGAACGAACGTGGGGAACACGTGAAGACCTGAAAGAGTCAAATGTTAAGAGCTAAATAATCATGTTAAGTGGCACAAAAACTATATTTGGGTTTAAATAAGAATAAAGCAGGACAGGAATTAGATATGAACAAATGTGTCTGCTAAAATCTTCAAATAAAGAAACACACAGTAAACAAAACATGCAAATAGATTAAACAAAATAAACTTTAAAGGCAGTTTATTTGTAATAAAAGGGCAAATTAAAAATAATAAAACTTTTACGTAAACAGTGTCTCTCCTTGAGTAACACATTTATTTAATTACATGTTACAAAACTATAACGTACGAACCAATGGAAGCAAAGAAGATGATGGCGAGGAAGTCTCTGATTGGTTCGATGCAGCTCATGACCTCGGCCGTGACCATGTGACCCTGAGTCGACAGCAGAGCTCCGGCCAAAAAACAGCCCAGCTCCATGGAAATGCTCAGGAACTCAGTCACCTGGAGAACACGCAGAAAAAACAAAGAACAACGTTTAAAAGACACAGGAATCCAGCGAGACTCTGCACCAGGGCTGAGGTTTGAAACACACGGACACTTTAAGAGCCTTAACCCTCTGGTGCACAGCGGTCACTGCAGTGGACAACAACTAAAACAGAACTGTCTCTTTAATGCACTGGTTTATGTGGTGGAGCTGCACATCAGCCTCTACAGTGCTCTCTGCTGCCACACTCCATTGAGGTCAATTCAGTGGTCAGTCGGTGTAACTGCAAGCAAATTTCCTCTGATTGGTTTTCTTATTCAGGCCTAAACGTTGCGCCTATACAGTGTTAAAATTTCCCAAAAATTGTTTAAATATTTTTCAAAGCATAAAAAGAAACATGTGTTTGTATATTTACAATAGAACACAAGTGAATTCATTTTTACAGGCAGTTTACAATGTTGTCACGTCCTGAGAAGAATAAAAACACTTCAGGAAAAAATCTTGACCAAGGCTTTAATAATTCATGCATCAGAGGGTTAATAAAGCATCAACTAATGTTTAATTCATAATGAACAGAGTTTATTAAGATTGATTCAGGATTAGTAACTACTTAATTAATCTCTAACTCCTGGTCCTAACACTACGCCTGAATTCATCCATCATCCATGTTCTTCCTCTTCTCCGGGGCCGGGTCATGGGGGCAGAAGTCTGAGCAGGGACGCCTAGACTTCCCTCACCCCAGACACTTCCTCCGAGCTCCTGCTGTGTCACTGAATCATTTACTATAAACTATTTATTCGCTCTAAACTTCGTCTTTAGTTCATGTTTTATTAAGGTTAATTAAAGGCGTAGTTATGTAGAGGCACAGAAAAAATGAAACAGGGGGAGAAATTAAATAAATAAAAACATTTAAATAAAAATAAAATAAAAAATGAGTAAACAAAATGAACTATTTCCATGATCTACCAAAGTCATAATAAAGAACATACTGTTAACATGAAGAAGACGAAGGCCGCCGTCCCCAGCACCAGGATCTCTTTGTTTCCTTTGCTCTCATGGTGCAGTTTCTTGTAAAATGGTCCAATGACGGAGGATTTGAAAAGCAAACACAACAATAACACGGCCGCCAAAGACGCCACGACCTGAGCCAGGAGGAAGAGCACGCGCAGCCCCCCGAGCAGCAGACTGTGGAGGCAGGAAGGGGTCATTTTATCATCTTCATCCATAATAAACCGCGGAATAAACACTCAGATCATTTCAGTCTAAAAGCAACGACGAACAATGAAAACGAAGCAGACGTAAGATTTTAAATAAACTAATTTGTATTTCAAACAAACCAAAATCTGACCTGTCCAAGTCTCCGCTCTGGGCCTGGATGAACGTGGGCATGACGGCGATGAAGAGGCCGAGCTGAACGTCCTGCATCACCAACATCCCCAGAAGAACGCTGCTGTAGTCTGAGTCACCTTCAACACCACGACAAACAAACACAACCACAGGGATATTACACGAGAAGAGCTGCAATGTCCCCTTTGAAATAATTAAATACAGATTAGGAAGGAAAGTTTAAGAATAGACGTCAGGAAAACTCATCTTTGGCAGAACGTATGAATCATTTTGTAACATAATAAATCGTATTAAACAGCGTAATTCTTATAATATGACGAATTGTCTGTGATACTTCAGTCGTTCAGGTGAGTTTTGGTCAATTGGACAAAAACAAAATAAAATAAAACAGTTTTGTTCAGATGACGGAACTGAATTTTCTTTTGTGCCTGATTAACTCCTCAATCTTATAACGACAGCTGAGTTTTTACTGGGTCAGACCTGGACGACTGAGGGACACAGATAAATTATAACTGTACAGTTTTATGAGTAGACACGACCTACACCTACACCCACACCCACACCCACACCCACACCTACGGTACCTTCTTTGTCTCCTCTGGCTCCTCCTAGAAAGCGGGACACTAGAGGGGTGCTGGAGAGGGACAAACAGGTGGAGATGAAGACGGTCTGAGTCGTCCGAATCTTCAGGACCTGCCCCCACAACAAACCAGAGCCGACCATCAGCAGACTCAGGTAACACGAGCCCTGCACGGACGTCTTCCACACCTACACAGAGCGAACACGGTCACACACGGAGCATCTGAGAACTTAGAGAAACATGATCAAAACACCAGCATGTTTTAGCTCAAATACAGAACAGTAAAAAATACAAGTAAAAAGTAGCCAAGGAAGTAAAAAAGTCTTTTGAACACGATATATTCTACAGATGTGACCTGTAACTTGGCCTGGTGGTGGTCACGTGTGTGTGTGTGTGTGTGAGCAAAAAGGGGAATGTGAACAGTATACAAATAGAATACATCACTTACAAAACGTTCTGTTTCCCATAAAACAGTGTCATTTCTCATAATCACAGAAAACTCAGACAGAACCGTTACATTTTGGTCAAAGCCACATTTCTCATTTCTTCTCAATATCCTTCTTCATACAGACATGACACACTCCAGGAGGAAACGCTTTAAGACACTGGTGTAATTTCAATTTGTTCAGGCGCCGGGACCCGGGCGCCGGGACCCGGGCGCCGGGACTCGGGCGCCGGGACCAGGACCCGGGCGTTAAATTTTTCTGTACTCTGCCTTTAACTGGACTGTACAATAAAGATCTACAGAACGATTCCTGAGCCTCTGCCTGTTCTTCATGCTACAGAACAAAAACATTGCATCACCTACTTGTCTCCATGAAAATAGATAAGTTTAATGTTACACTGTGGAACATTTCAGGCAATAACATCTCCATGAAGACAAGCAGGTGGTAGAAGTTACTCTATAGAACAACACTCTACTTTGTACTATGACAAACAGCTTATACAAAAACAACCTTCCGAAGTCGCTCTGGGGAGAACTCCAGTCCCACGACAAAAAGAGTGAAAAACACACCGAGCTCTCCCAAAGTCTCCACTTGGACCATGGACTGAAACACAGTGAAAACACAGTATTATCTTTAACTGCATTGTTGTTATGAAATGTACAGCATCATTAAAATACAAACCTTGATACTATTGAGGCACGAAGGACCGAGCAGAACCCCACAGATAATATATCCAAACATCGGAGGGAGACTGAGCAAAGTGCAGACCCAGCCACAAGGCAAAGACAGCATCACGATAGAAACCAGGTCCTAGAGTTTGTAAAAAAGAATAATAAAAAGAAAACAGGGGCTGATTAATAAATGAAAATGGTTGAGATTTGTATATATGTGTATAACTGTACCTTAATGAAGTGGTGGTCGGCCCGGGGCATGGTGGAGTCCCGTGGTTTGGTGAGGACGTACTGGTTGTTCTGAGAGTCGATGAGCATGCTCAGACCCAGATCATCCTCCACCTCTCTTTTCTTTGATTTGTTTTTTCTCTTTCCTCCATTTTCCTCATCCTCCTCCACCCTCAGCACAGCCTCAACGTTCACTCCTACGACCTGAACACAAAAGGTCAGCAGGTTCGTTCAGGGTTGATGAGATGTAAGAGTCTCACAGACCTGTTTGTTGTTATCAAACGCATGTTCTTCAATCTCTTCCTCGAGTCGGTCGGCTGCTTTTCTCACATCTTCCAGGATCTCGTCTAAAATGGACAGAGTTTTGTTTTGGGCCAAAGCACTTTTCAGAGCTTCCTGTTGGTGCTTCTCAGCTGCCACAAGCTCCACATACTCCTGCTCCTCCTGCGACAAACAAAGCCCATCACAAACATGTGTAAACACATTTTAAAGCTGTAAGGTAAAATAAGATATTCTGGGTCTTGAGCAGCTCATTTATGTTTGTAACACCAGATGTAAACTACAGACACGAGTCTCACCTTTATAGCTGCCTCTCTGAGGGCCTCCAGCCTCTGTCTACTGCTCTCCTTCATATTGACCACATCTTTGTAGTCGCCCTGCAGCGCCCTCTGCAGGCTGTGCACTGCCTGGTACACAAGGTGTTCACTTTCATTGAGCTCCTTCTGGAAAACTTCTAGTGTATGAACCTGTGAAAAGGAGAAAGGGCTGATGGTAAACACTTTACACGTGAAGATAAGTGAATGAATGTGTCATAATTAAAAGTCTGTATGTAGTTGGGTCAATGTACTGCACAAAAAGCCTGCACTTCAGATGAGTCATAAAACCTCACAGACAATGGAGATACTGGTATGAAAACAACGCCGGCTTTACCCTGAAATGTCTTTCTTCCTCTGAGAGAGTCTGATCTCGCTCTACAGCTTTTGCTGCGGCAGAAAGCTTTTTCACCGCCACGCTCTTCTGGTGCAGGAGCCCAACCAGACGTTTACAGTTGGTGGCCACCCAGCTCTGGCCGTGGGGGGCCCCGTTGGCCTGATACAGCTTAAAGACATGCTTGGCCACCTGGTCTTTGGGTATCGCAGCCAGTGCCTTTGCCAGGCCAAGGCACAGCAGCCAACACACAAACTGCATCCAAAACTTCAGGCCCAGTTACACCACAGGCTGTGGCTCTAAACACTGCACAAAATGAATCAAACATTAAAGGAAAATATTATCACACAACCACAATGAAAAGCAGTATTGAGACGAGGATGACAGCTCAGACTCTGATGAAGCTCCTCCCTCATCCGAGGAGAGGTATCACAGGGTGTGGTCAAACGAGTGTTTACTGCAGCAAACACAAACTGTCATCCTCTTTTGAATGATTTACTTACACGTGAGTTTTCTGTTCTGAAAGTCCAGATGCCTTATTTTACATCGACTAACAGTATCTAAACATTACTCACTTCACAGAGGAGCTTCACAACATGAGTCAGTCACAGTGATGTGTAGTTTCCATATTCCTCAGTTTCTCTGTTCGTCTTGGGACTGGACTGAGACACTGCTGTTGGTCAAATCAATGGCAGCTCTGTGTGAAACCTGGCACCTGAAAAGCACACACAAACACACAACCCAACAAACTTTACTACACAAGAATGTAATGAAAGCATAAATGACACATTTAATGACAGCACTGCAGAGATGAGGTAGTTACACTAAAAGTCCAAACATTATTTAATGTGTAACACTTTGGTGCATCTTAGAGCTCAGACCTAAAGCTGAAGGTGGTTGAACAGTAAAACATGAAGCTTCATGGACATGGAGTGAAACATGAGTCTTCATGGAGTGAAACATGAGTCTTCATGGAGTGAAACATGAGTCTTCATGCACATTTAAGCTCCTGGAGTAAACTGTTCATTCACTGTCACTCGTCATTAGGTTAAATGATGTTTAAATCACACTGTGAGACTCGCAGACTGAGCTGATGTAGTTTAAAGACATGCCACATGATCATTTGTCGAGTCAAGTCAAAGACAAAACAGTGAATCCACAGATTATCATTTTATCAAAAAGGAAACTTGCCTGAGGTAAAAACGCTGTCCGCCATTTGGACTCGGCTCCACATCCGCGGAAACGAACAAACAGGCTGTTGTAGAGGATCAGACACCTCCTCCTCCTCCTCCTGCTCCTGCTGCTCCTCCTCCTCTGCTCCTGCTGCTCCTGCTCCTCCTCCTCTGCCACATCGCGCAAACACACGGCAAACACAGACTGCTCCTCCTCCAGACCTCCTCCTGCAGGTTTGTACTTTCACTACTGGATTTATTATGTTTATGGTGGACTGCTAAAGTTTGACAGTTAGCTCTGAAATGTAAAGAGCCGTGAGTGTAAGAGCCGTGAGAGCAGCTGAGCCGGCTCCACGGGTCTCTCTCTGTAACATGAGCAGATTAAACACAGAACAGTACAGTGTTTTATAAACTTAAACATCAGTACAGTGTTTTCAGTTTGTTAGAGTTAGATAAAGTAGAGTAGGTCAGTCTGATATAACTTCTTGTCGTTACTTCCGAAACATCCTGGCCGCTCCTCATGGGAGTTGTAGTTTTTAGATGCTAAGTTTCGCTAGCTTCTTTTTAGCTTCTTCATACAAATCGCCAAAGTTTTGCTCCCTACTCTTCAGATGTTCTTCTTAAAGTTAAATATCGTGCATATTGGTGTTGTTTGAGCGGGATTACGGTCACAGTTTCACATTTAACTCGAGTCTTCGGCTGTAAACTAATTTTGTTTGTTTTGTTGTGTAGCATGATAAAAAATAACCGCTTAAAATACCGCGGGCTGTGAAAACCGCCCTTTGTAATTGTATTTTGCGCATAAAATATGTATTAAATCTGTCGAATGATGTAATTTATTATCACGCTGAGGCTGTCAAAGTGAGACAGGCCTGTTGCTAAGCTAAAGGACCACAACTCCCATGTCACCTCGCGATATATTGACGCATGCGCAGTCGTGCTAACTGATCAACTTGTTCAAGTCAAAACAGGCAGAAAAATGGTATGTAAAATTAAAAATAAGTGAAGACAGTCTCATTTATAACAGCTAAAAAGAAGCAGTTAGTCCTGTAGTGTTCACTTAATGATGTTTGGTGATGTTTGGATTTGTTGCACGAGCAGAAAAAGCAGTAAAATGTGATGTTGTTTGCTAGGTGTCGCATTGCTAAGCTAATGCAGGTCCACAACAGTAACAGGTCCATAATACTGTGGACATGTGAAGTACAGTAACAGGTCCATAATACTGTGGACATGTGAAGTACAGTAACAGGTCCATAACACTGTGGACATGTGAGGTCAGTGCAGTAACAGATCTGTGGACATGTGAGGTACAGTAACAGGTCCATAACACTGTGGACATGGGACATTAGTGCACAGTAACAGGTCCATAACACTGTGGACATGGGACATTAGTGCACAGTAACAGGTCCATAACACTGTGGACATGGGACATTAGTGCACAGTAACAGGTCCATAACACTGTGGACATGGGACATTAGTGCACAGTAACAGGTCCATAACACTGTGGACATGGGACATTAGTGCACAGTAACAGTCTTTAGGTGGTGTATATTTTGAGATGGGTTATTCCCACGGGGGCATGTACTTTTCCCTTTTTGGTAACTCACTCTGATCCCCACTGCAGTCTGCAGGATCAAACCCCCCTCCTGATGCCAGAACTGGGTCACTCACTGGCCTGTGCTGTTTGGGCGCCGGGATGTGAGTTTTGGATGTGAATAATCTCTGACAATTGGCATTTTCTTCTGATATAACTTCTGATATTAGTGCAGGCTCTGCAGTTAAGGTTAGGTTAAGATAAACCTAACTTTAACAGGTAAAATGATTCCCAGAGCTTTGATTGTTTGATATAAAACTTGATATCATTCACCTGTCCTGTGAAATTTTAAATGAAAGTTACCCAAATTAACATGCCATGTTCCCACAGAGTAAATTGAAGTCATCACAGAAGGACAAGGTTCGGCAGTTCATGTCCTTCACGCAGGCGGGGGAGAGGACAGCCATCTACTGCCTGACACAGAACGACTGGAAACTAGAAGTAGCCACAGATAACTACTTCCAAAATCCTGACCTGTTTAATAAAGAATACATGAAAACCTCAGTGGATCGCAAGAAGCTGGAACAGCTCTACAGCAGATACAAAGGTCAGAGGTTAATCTCACAGGGTCTTATGACTTGATGTTGTCCCATCTCAGCATTATCTGTCATTGTGTTGTGTGATTACAGACCCTCAAGATGAAAATAAAATAGGCGTTGATGGGATCCAGCAGTTCTGTGACGACCTGTTGCTGGATCCAGCGAGTATGAGCATCCTGGTCGTGGCCTGGAAGTTCAGAGCAGCCACACAGTGCGAGTTTAGTAAGAAGGAGTTTCTAGACGGCATGACAGAGTTGGGGTAAGACTGACAACAACATAACATTCAGTCTGTATTAAAAACAATGAACACATTATCTAATGTTGAAATTGGTGTATTCAGGGGAGTGGACAGAAATAATTTTTTAATCAGCAGTGAGTTCACATGACAAAAGACGAGGTTTAAATCTGTCAACTGGACAAATCGTTGTAGGAGTGTCCAGTTGACAGATTTAAACTTGGTCTTTTGTTATGGATCAGACCTGGACGACTGAGGGATTACACAGACAATGAGTTCACATTTCACATTTTAAAACTGTCCAGGAGCAATAACATAAACATTTGTGAGGAAACTAATGTTGTTTTCACACACGTTAGTGCACTCTGTGGACTGACTCTAGTGCGCACTAGATTTAGTTCTGTTTACTTTAATTTTACATTTGCCTTGTGCACAACAGGCCATGGTGCAGTTTATGACACTGCACTTTAAGAGGACAGAGCTCTGTGAAGACACATGTGCTCATTTCCCCTGTACGCAGTGGTCTTTTCTTTCACATGTGGCTAAATACTCTGAGGACTGTACGTGCTGGCGGAGAAAAAGCTTTGTGAACGACACACAGACAGACCAGGCTCACCTGCACAGACAGAGGCAGGAGGAGACGACGCCGATATTAAGTTCATGCAAATTTCCTCGTCAGACGAGCAAACAGCAGCTCTGCAGCGCCCATTCATAAAAGTACACGTTCCAAGTGCTTTTTTGCCAAATTCCAAACACTTTTACTGTCACCGCAGACTGCATAGGTCGGCCCGAGGTCGGCCGTGTTCACACCACACTGCCCTGCTTCAGAGTGCAGGAGTTTTACTCCACTGTTTACTGCGCTCCAGAACACGACTGTTGTGTTCACACTGGAGCAAGTGAATGAGCCAACTATGTGAAAACAGTGGGGACAGTATATTTTGGTGTTCACATAGAACAATGTGTTACCTCAATAACTGCATCTATGAAGTTATTATTTTTTTGTGGTTAAGCTCTAGTAATTGGAGTTTAAGGATGGGCTTAGTGATTCACTTTACTTCATTGATTAATTATTAATTATTGTTTGTTTGTTATTGTTTGTGTAGCTGTGACAGTCCCGAAAAACTCCGAGCTATTCTTCCAAGACTAGAGCAGGAGCTGAAAGATCCTGCGAAGTTTAAAGATTTCTACCAGTTCACTTTTAATTTTGCCAAGAATCCTGGTCAGAAAGGATTAGGTGTGTATAATGTGTATAATGTGTATAATGTGTATAATGTGTATAATGTGTATATTGTGTATATTGTGTATATTGTGTATATTGTGTATATTGTGTATATTGTGTCTAATGTGTCTAATGTGTCTAATGTGTCTAATGTGTATAATGTGTATAATGTGCTATTTTGTGCCAACACAAACACTATATAAATATATAATCATCTTTTTAAGATCTGGACATGGCTGTTGCGTACTGGAAATTAGTTTTGACCGGTCGTTTTAAGTTTCTTGATCTCTGGAATCAGTTTCTTACTGTAAGTGGATTTATAGTTTACATATTATACATTTGACTATTTCTTGTGTCTTACAATTTTTTGTTTGTTTTTAGGAGCATCACAAGCGTTCTATACCTAAAGACACATGGAACCTCCTTTTAGACTTTGGAAACATGATTGCAGACGACATGTCAAACTATGATGAGGAAGGTCAGTCATTTACGCTTAAATTTAAAAAACAAACTCTGCTTTTCCACAATCGAGGCCCTTTGGACACAGTAGATGTAAAATTCATCAAAACAATTGTTAATGATAAAAATGTAAATAATGACAGTAGTAGAAACATAATTCTGAGTAATGTGTGTTGCTTCTTGCTCTAGGGGCGTGGCCTGTCCTTATCGATGACTTTGTGGAGTTTGCGCGGCCGATTGTGGGCGGTACCAAACGTGTCATGACATAATGATGGTTCTTCTTTTATGCAATGAATGGATTTTGTTTCCTACGACTTTTTTACCAGATTTTTATAAGAATGAGCCAAAAAAAGACTAGTTTTACCGGGCCGAGCTGCAGCTTGTTGTGGACATGACATGCCTGAGGAAACGCGAGCGTCTGGACTTCACCGTGGAGTCGAGCGCTCTGTGACCAGCCTCAAAACGGCTGCTCGGCTCAAAGAGGATGGACAGTTGCTTCGGGCTTTCAAAGTCAAAATCTGTGGATGAGGTGAAAGAGTGAAGCATTTTGAATGTGCTCTTTCTATGATCAGAGCAAAGAAACAACATGCTGGTGTTTGGATGTGTGTGTGGTTCTATGGGTTCAGTTTGGATTTAGCTTTGTGTGTGAACAGTGATGTTTTTAATCTGCAGCATGTCTGAGCTCAGCACCAGCAGTTACTGGTACAAGTTTTACACTAAGTGTACTCATAGGAATAGATTTATTTATGTATGACAATACCAGTGACATTCACAGTAAAACAGATCATATCATGGTTTTAATGCCACTGGGTCACATTTAACTGACTGTTTGCTGTTTTCAGTTGATTATTTGCCAACTACAAACTGCACTGAGCTACACTTTCTAGGTTTTTACAATTTTACAGAGCGTACTGCACATGTCATGGAGGTATTCAGTTTTCATGTCAACAGGTGTATGTTTTACCTTTGTGTATGTGCTGTACTTGTTAACTGTACTGTTAGGAGAGCACTGCTCACTTTGTGCTGTGGCATTTACATAACCTCATAACTCCGTTAACACCTCATTTAAGGGCAGTAATTATTCATCTGATTTAATAAGTGCCAATTTGATCTAGAGTTTGTCACAAAGATATGACTCTGTTTAAAGGAGCAGGGATGTCATGAAATAACATGTGTTATGATTATTGAGGGGAATAGTCCTTAGTCTTTTATAATCACTCTCAGGTGACACTTTAGTGAGTGCAGCGCTCTTCAAACACACTGTGTTTGTGCCGTGAGCCTCGTGACCCTTTATTCTGAGGATTGGACACTTTTTTTTTTTCTTCAAACCACAATGGAACATTCACCCACAGCCACACGGTCTGTGATCACAGACTGTGATCACACCCACAGTCTGTGATCACACACACAGTCTGTGATCACACACACAGTCTGTGATCACACACACAGTCTGTGATCACACACACAGACTGTGATCACACCCACAGACTGTGATCACACCCACGGACTGTGATCACACTCACAGACTGTGATCACACCCACAGACTGTGTGGCTGCACCTTGAGAGATGTTTCTGTACCGTTGGTTCTAAAACCCATTGGATTAATCCACCATGACCTTAAACACTCTGTATCATGACATCCCTACACGGCGCAGACAGACAGCTCTGTTCAGAGTTTACGTTCATCAAAGAGCAGACAGACCGAGTTTTCTCATGTAAATCAAGCATTTTAACATTTGGGTAAAAGTTGAACACTCAGAAAATAACTACTGCAAATAATCCTGGCAATACTTAAGAACAGGTGAGAATATTGTTAAGAAAAGGGTTTTTTTTCAGGGTTTTTACAAATCTGTCAAATGAGGTCAGTTCTGCACATTGTCCAAACCGACTGTGATAAACTGGAGCTGTGTGTGGGCCTGTTGGTCCAGTGTGTGCACAGTGTGTGTACACTGTCATCTCCTCATTTGTTCAGAACAGTATTATTTTTGTTGGCAAGGAAACCTGAATAATTTTTAAAATATGCCAATAAAGCATGTTGTTTTAAACAGTTTTCTCATCCTTGATTGTGTTACAGGTGTAGGTCATTGTGTCACAGGTGTAGGTCATTGTGTCACAGGTGTAGGTCATTGTGTCACAGGTGTAGGTCTTTGTGTCACAGGCGTAGGTCATTGTGTTACAGGTGTAGGTTGTGGCGTATGATGAAGAGGAGCTCATCTCCAGAGCTTCAGTTTTTGGGTCAGAGCCACATTGGAGAGTAATAATTTAGAAATCCTCAGAGGTGCCTCTTACAGTCGCATGAGTACTATGAATACTATGAATACTATGAGTACTATGAGTACTATGAATACTATGAGTACTATGAGTACTATGAGTACTTTGAGTTTGGACAGTCACACTCTATTATTGTGTCTAATCGGGGGTAAAAGGTCGGGTTACATTCCTCAAACATAAGATCATCACCTCACTGTGTTTTTGAGCTCAGGCCACAGAGCTGCATCATCCAGGGCATCTGACGTATGTGAAGAACAGAGGACTGTGTCAAAATGACAAAAGACACAAAGACAATCTAAAATGGAGATATGACATAAGCAGTGATGGGAGGAATACTTTGAATATCTAGGCCTATTTAGACACAGAATCACACCTGCGTTAAAATGTGTTCTGTCTCATGTGACGTCCAGGTGCATTTAAAGACCCTGGACACACGTGGGATTAAACGGCTTTATGTTTGTTTCTCTGTGTTTTTACGTCTCAGGGTGGATCTTTAGGCTGTGTGGCAGCTGAGGGCGGCCCATGTTTTAGTTGTACTGATGTGTGTATTGTCCGTCTTTCTTTTTTTACCTTCAAGAGTGAATCTAAGAGCCTCAAATCAGGAGCTATTTCAGAAGCGCTCATGTCATTATCCACACTGACGTTATCAAAGCTCGTCACAGAAAAGAGGCCGAGGGTGAGAGAAGAGGGAGATTAACTCTGGATGCTGCTCCATTCTCGTCCTGCTCCCACGGGGCGGTCCGGATGTCAGGGGGTCCCGCGCCAGCTGCGGGCCAAACTCATGGACCACATTAACATCTCGCCAAAATTCCAGCCGCCCATCCCCTAAACCACTCCACAGGCCGCCAGAGAGCTCCTGCACCGTGGAACCAGGGGCATTGCCTTTTTAGGAGCCACCTGACGACTGTCCCACTCAACAACGCCCCACAGGACCAGGCCACAGCTGATAACTGAGCTTTTGTTCTGTCGTGACTGCTAATGGAGTCCGTACTTATGTAATTATAGCTGTTTTTTTATCTAGAAGTGGTTGTATTTTCGTGGACATGGAGAAGTTCAAGGCAGGTATGGTCCTCGGGGCCGTGGGGGACGCTTTGGGGTACAAGAAGGGCCGCTGGGAAGGCTGCACCTCGGGGAAGAAGATCCAGGAAGAACTGGCCTCTCTGGGAGGACTCGGGGCCCTAAAACTGGACCCAGACAACTGGCCCCTGAGTGATGCCACTTTGATGCACATGACCACAGCAGAGGCCCTCATCACAGGTCAGTATTTATGTTTTTAACTCAAGAGTAGAGCACTGTAGGTCCAGACGTTTGCCTTTTTATGATTTGACATGTTTTATTTATGTGTTGTTTAAAGCATAACGTCATTTAATATTTCTAAAAATGACACTACAGCTTGGAAAAAATATAAAACAAACCTTAGACAGACTGGTTATTTTGCTCTGCTGCTTTAAAAGTGAAGAAAAGTCCACTCTGAATCTGAACTTTCTCTTGTACATCTGATTCTCAACATCTATCATGTCCTTCAAACACAATCCATAAATCAAATCTAACAGTGTGGTCCTTCTAATCCGCTCTATGTTCACTGTCCGTCCTCATCTTCAAAACATTTCAATCTGGAAAATCAGACTTAATCTCCAAAACAATATAAGGTGTCACGCGCCTTCAGTGCACAAATTCTTATCCATCGTCGTCACCTTCCCCTCCGACCCTCGCCACAGCGTCAGGACGTGGGTTTGTAAGGATGAAAAAGTAGGACTGCTGCCAAAGTAATTAACATTTTAAAACAAATATGTCTCATGAATCTCAAAGTCCTCAAGATGTTACATGGAAGAAGAAACTGAAACCCACGGATTGACTTAACCAGCTGTACTGTATTTAACCTGTATTTAAATGTATTTAAACTGTATTTAAACTGTATTTAAATGTATTTAAACTGTATTTAAACTGTATTTAAACTGTATTTACATAGTTTTCTGATTGAGCGCATGAGTGAATAAATGTGGGGATATAAAGATTCTACATTTACCTAGAGTCTTGTCCAATAATAGGAGCTGGGAGGAGCTGGGAGGAGCTGGGAGGAGCTGGGAGGAGCTGGGAGGAGCTGTTAATCTGCTGAAAGGACATTTCAGGACATCACAAATCCGTCTTCCATCCCAAATGATTTACTAAACAACAAATCACAAACTAAAGCCTGTGAGTAAATGTCAGGGGACAGAGAGTGGACAGGAGCTGCCAGGACAGACGTCCAAAATAGACTTCTTTGGAAAAGTTGATCCCATGTCCTCATCTCCAGAACAATGGACAGACTCTGTTTGTGTCCCAGACGCTCCATGTGTCCACACGCTCCCTGTGTCCACTCGCTCCATGTGTCCACTCGCTCCATGTGTCCACACGCTCCATGTGTCCACACGCTCCATGTGTCCACACGCTCCATGTGTCCACACGCTCCATGTGTCCACACGCTCCATGTGTCCACACGCTCCATGTGTCCACATGCTCCATGAGGAGGAGGAGCAGGAGATGGAGCAGGAGGATAGAGCGAGGAGCAGGAGGAGAGGACGAGGAGCAGAAGGAGAGAGCAAGGAGCAGAAGGAGAGGATGAGGAGGAGAAGGAGAGGAGAAGGAGCGCACAGGGAGGAGCAGTAACAGAAGGGAATGAGAGGGGAAGGACGATGAGGAGGAGAAGCCAAGGACAAGGAGAGCACAGTGAGGAGCAAAGGGGAAGGAGAGCAGGACGAGGAGCACAGTGAGGAGCAGGGAGCAGGACGAGGAGCACAGTGAGGAGCAGGGAGCAGGACGAGGAGCACAGTGAGGAGCAGGGAGCAGGGCGAGGAGCAGAAACAGAGGGGAAGGAGCAGTTTGTAAATCCAGTCACAGTGGATTATGTCACAGATTTTACTTGATAAGTCGTTTTGTAGAGTCGGAGTCAGAGCTCGTTTAAATCTCGTTTAAATCTCATTTAATTATAACAATCGACACTTGGACAAGATCAGTGTCTCAACTCGACCCATAAACTGGAAAATAGAGTCAAAATGTCAAAATGTCAAAGAGTCAAAATGTCTCCAGGGACGTCAAAGAATCAACATTAAAGTTTAGATTTAATCATCATGAGTCTGAGTCTAATGAGGACGAGTTTGAGCCGTTCTAAACTAAACTAAACTGCACATTTACACCAGTGCACCCAGGGGCAAAGGGGTCAAGTGTCTTGCCCAAGGACACAATGACAGTATTCATCTGTGGGAGCTGGAACCATCAACCCTCAGATCAGTGGACAAATGCTCTACCAACTGAGCCACCGTCGCCCAAAAACAAACAACAACTCGATCCATAAACACTTTAATGTGGAATTCGATTGTGAAAGTGACATTTCCCCGTTTGACTCGACTCAAATCGACGGTCGTGGTTCTGTGGGTGCTCGGTCGTGGTTCTGTGGGTGTCCGGTCGTGGTTCTGTGGGTGTCCGGTCGTGGTTCTGTGGGTGTCCGGTCATGGTTCTGTGGGTGTCCGGTCGTGGTTCTGTGGGTGTTCGTGGTTCTGTGGGTGTCCGGTCGTGGTTCTGTGGGTGTCCGGTCGTGGTTCTGTGGGTGTCCGGTCGTGGTTCTGTGGGTGTTCGTGGTTCTGTGGGTGTCCGGTCGTGGTTCTGTGGGTGTCCGGTCGTGGTTCTGTGGGTGTTCGTGGTTCTGTGGGTGTCCGGTCGTGGTTCTGTGGGTGTCCGGTCGTGGTTCTGTGGGTGTTCGTGGTTCTGTGGGTGTTCGTGGTTCTGTGGGTGTTCGTGGTTCTGTGGGTGCCCGGTCGTGTTTCTGTGGGTGTCCGGTCGTGGTTCTGTGGGTGCTCGGTCGTGGTTCTGTGGGTGTCCGTTGACCTCGAGGTTTGGAGTGTCTCCCTCCAAAGGCACGAGCTCCTAATCTGAGCCGAGCTAAACTTAGACCAAACAAACCACAGATCCACTTTCAGGAAACTGTCAGGAGCATCAACGCCAGGAAACACTGAAGAGTACCCGCTTAAAGTCCCACACAAACCCTGTACATTTAGACTGAGTTCTTCTCTCAAACTGAAAACACTCTGTTCCACCTTGTGATGTCATCATGTGGTGATACAGGAAGTGCTCCACTGTGTTTTTAAACTCCACACACCTTCATTTGTAGAATCATTTGGATCATTTCAGTCCTGGAGTTGTCAATCTCTCTCCGTTAACATGAAAACTACCACTTGATGACATCACAAGGTGGAACGTCGCATTTTGATCTTTGTAGATGTGACAGACTAATAATAAAGTGAAACTCAAACATGTGAATGAAACAAAACACAAGTCCAGGTCTGTTTTTGATGAGCTCATTGTGACGTCACTGCATTTTGTTTGTGTACTCCTGTTGCATACTCTCTCTCTGTGTACTTGTACTCCTGTTGCATACTCTCTCTGTACTTGTACTCCTGTTGCATACTCTCTCTGTACTTGTACTCCTGTTGCATACTCTCTCTGTACTTGTACTCCTGTTGCATACTCTCTCTGTACTTGTACTCCTGTTGCATACTCTCTCTCTCAGTACTTGTACTCCTGTTGCATACTCTCTCAGTACTTGTACTCCTGTTGCATACTCTCTCTCTGTGTACTTGTACTCCTGTTGCATACTCTCTCTGTACTTGTACTCCTGTTGCATACTCTCTCTCAGTACTTGTACTCCTGTTGCATACTCTCTCTGTACTTGTACTCCTGTTGCATACTCTCTCTCTGTGTACTTTTACTCCTGTTGCATACTCTCTCAGTACTTGTACTCCTGTTGAATACTCTCTCTCTCTGTACTTGTACTCCTGTTGCATACTCTCTCTCTGTACTTGTACTCCTGTTGCATACTCTCTCTCTGTACTTGTACTCCTGTTGCATACTCTCTCTGTACTTGTACTCCTGTTGCATACTCTCTCAGTACTTGTACTCCTGTTGCATACTCTCTCTCTGTACTTGTACTCCTGTTGCATACTCTCTCTGCACTTGTACTCCTGTTGCATACTCTCTCTCTCTCAGTACTTGTACTCCTGTTGCATACTCTCTCTCTGTGTACTTGTACTCCTGTTGCATACTCTCTCTCTGTACTTGTACTCCTGTTGCATACTCTCTCAGTACTTGTACTCCTGTTGCATACTCTCTCTGTACTTGTACTCCTGTTGCATACTCTCTCTGTACTTGTACTCCTGTTGCATACTCTCTCTCTGTACTTGTACTCCTGTTGCATACTCTCTCTGTACTTGTACTCCTGTTGCATACTCTCTCCCTGCACTTGTACTCCTGTTGCATACTCTCTCCCTGCACTTGTACTCCTGTTGCATACTCTCTCTCTGCACTTGTACTCCTGTTGCATACTCTCTCTCTGTACTTGTACTCCTGTTGCATACTCTCTCTCTGTGCTTGTACTCCTGTTGCATACTCTCTCTCTGTACTTGTACTCCTGTTGCATACTCTCTCTCTGCACTTGTACTCCTGTTGCATACTCTCTCTCTGTACTTGTACTCCTGTTGCATACTCTCTCTCTGTACTTGTACTCCTGTTGCATACTCTCTCTGTACTTGTACTCCTGTTGCATACTCTCTCAGTACTTGTACTCCTGTTGCATACTCTCTCTCTCTCAGTACTTGTACTCCTGTTGCATACTCTCTCTCTGTGTACTTGTACTCCTGTTGCATACTCTCTCAGTACTTGTACTCCTGTTGCATACTCTCTCTGTACTTGTACTCCTGTTGCATACTCTCTCTGTACTTGTACTCCTGTTGCATACTCTCTCTCTGTACTTGTACTCCTGTTGCATACTCTCTCTGTACTTGTACTCCTGTTGCATACTCTCTCCCTGCACTTGTACTCCTGTTGCATACTCTCTCCCTGCACTTGTACTCCTGTTGCATACTCTCTCTCTGCACTTGTACTCCTGTTGCATACTCTCTCTCTGTACTTGTACTCCTGTTGCATACTCTCTCTCTGTGCTTGTACTCCTGTTGCATACTCTCTCTCTGTACTTGTACTCCTGTTGCATACTCTCTCTCTGCACTTGTACTCCTGTTGCATACTCTCTCTCTGTACTTGTACTCCTGTTGCATACTCTCTCTCTGTGCTTGTACTCCTGTTGCATACTCTCTCTCTGTACTTGTACTCCTGTTGCATACTCTCTCTCTGCACTTGTACTCCTGTTGCATACTCTCTCTGTACTTGTACTCCTGTTGCATACTCTCTCTGTACTTGTACTCCTGTTGCATACTCTCTCTCTGTACTTGTACTCCTGTTGCATACTCTCTCTCTGTACTTGTACTCCTGTTGCATACTCTCTCTGTACTTGTACTCCTGTTGCATACTCTCTCTCTGTACTTGTACTCCTGTTGCATACTCTCTCTCTGCCCTTGTACTCCTGTTGCATACTCTCTCTCTGTACTTGTACTCCTGTTGCATACTCTCTCTCTGTACTTGTACTCCTGTTGCATACTCTCTCTCTGCACTTGTACTCCTGTTGCATACTCTCTCTGTACTTGTACTCCTGTTGCATACTCTCCCTGTGCTTGTGCTCAGATTACTGGTGTCTGGAGGACTTGTACCGTGAGCTGGTGCGTCTCTACGTCGACGCCATGGTTTGTCTCCAGGGCCGAGCGCCCGACCCGGCGACGGTGGAGGGCTGCGTCCACCTCAAACCGCACAACTACCTGCTCGCCTGGCACACGCCCTTCAACGAGAAAGGTCCAACGCCGCTTTGTGTTTTTATTTATTTTATTTATTATTTATTATTTATTTAAAGTGCAGCGGAGTGAAAACCGCGAGGTAAAAATACTCGTCTTATCTGCAGGGTCTGGGTTCGGAGCAGCTGCCAAGGCCATGTGCGTGGGAATGAGGTACTGGCAACCGGAGAGATTAGACAACCTGGTGGAGGTCAGCATCGAGAGCGGCAGGATGACGCACAACCATCCAACAGGTGGCGCTGTGCAGCATATTCAACTTTATAATATCATTCACTTTGGCTGTTTGGTTTGGAGACAGAAACGTATGAAATCTGTGCAGATCTAATCTAAACAAGGAAAGTGTAGTTTTATCAATATTCTGTTCAGACTCCAGGGGGCGCCGTCGAGTGTCTGTGTCAGAATCATGAAGTTTGGACTGTGGTTATAGCAATTAACAATTAAAAACACAAGTATGATGTGTTTGAAATGATCGACTCTCCATAAAACAGGAAGCTCATTCATTAAAAAGAGCCTGTATAAATGGAGAGTGTTGTCTAGGAAGGGCATCTGACTTAAAAGCAGCCCATCCAAACTAATCCCCGCTCACAGTGATGATGATTATGCAGCAAAACACAAAAAAAAGTCATTTTGTTGCAGTTAAATTGTAGAAACCAGACGCTCATCGACTCGTGTCTCTGTTAAAAGACGTGACAGTGTTTTTTATGAGCTGTGTTTAACGGTCCACTGTTCTCTTTGTCTCTCCACTGTTCTCTCTTTCTCTTCACTGTTCTCTCTTTCTCTTCACTGTCCCCTTTGTCTCTCCTTTGCTCTCTTTGTCTCTTCACTGTTCTCTTTGTCTCTCCTCTGTCCCCTTTGTCTCTACTGTTCTCTTTGTCTCCACTGTTCTCTTTGTCTCAGGCTTCCTTGGCTCTTTGGCGACAGCGTTGTTTGTGTGACAGTTCTTTTTATGAGCTGTATTTAACGGTCCACTGTTCTCTTTGTCTCTCCACTGTTCTCTCTTTCTCTTCACTGTCCCCTTTGTCTCTCCTTTGCTCTCTTTGTCTCTCTACTGTTCTCTTTGTCTCTTCACTGTTCTCTTTGTCTCTCCTCTGTCCCCTTTGTCTCTCCTTTGCTCTCTGTTTGTCTCTCCACTGTCCTCTTTGTCTCCACTGTTCTCTTTGTCTCCACTGTTCTCTTTCTCTTCACTGTCCCCTTTGTCTCTCCTTTGCTCTCTTTGTCTCTTCACTGTTCTCTTTCTCTGCACTGTTCTCTTTGTCTCTTCACTGTTCTCTTTGTTTCTCCTTTGCTCTCTTTGTCTCCACTGTTCTCTCTTTCTCTTCACTGTCCTCTTTGTCTCTCTACTGTTCTCTTTGTCAGGCTTCCTTGGCTCTTTGGCGACGGCGTTGTTTGCGTCCTTGGCGATCCAGGGGAAGCCTCTGGTGACCTGGGGCCGTGAGCTGATGACCGTGATCCCGAAGGCCGAGGAATACTGCAGGAAAACCATCCGACACATGGCAGGTGTGCGCGGGCTACGCCGTGTGTGTGTGTGTGTGTTTCTCTGTGTGTTTCGGGGTGTGTTTGTGTGTGTGTTTGTGTGTGTGTGTGTGTGGACTGGGTTAATTACAGGTCAATGCTCAGGAGACAAACATGTGATTAATATAGACACTGTGTGTGTGTGTGTGATTATTATAGACGGGGGTGTGTGTGTGTGTGTGTGTGTGTGTGGTGTGTGTGTAGGGGTGTGTGTGTGTGTGAGATAATATTTAAAATAATCAGAAAAACTGTAAAAATATAAATGTACAGAGCAGTGAATATTAGAGACAGTGATTCTTCTTCTTCTGTTGTTTTTTTGGCTTCATCTTCCTGTCGCTTGGAGCTTTTTTATTTTATTTTGAGAATGTTTGATCGTTTAAAAGATAAATTTTAGTTTTGAATTGTTAATTGCTATGGCGACAGTCCAAACTAATCCATCTGAAACGCATGTATAAACTTTTTGCTGAATTTCCGAGTTTTACACAAGAGATTTACAGACAAAAAAACCTGATGATTACACTGGGATCAGACCAAACTGTTCAGACGTTTAGTTCAGATTTATCCTGGTCAGAACTCGTAGAACCTTTTAGTTTTACACATTTTCTTTACATTTTTGCAGAGTATCAGGAAAACTGGTTCTACTTTGAGGCCAAGTGGCAGTTTTATCTGGAGGAGAGAGAGATCGAGAACGAGGGACAGAACAAACCCGTGTTTCCAAATCCTTACGACGCAGAAGAGACGGACAAAGTGAGTAGAACGTTCACTCCGGAATGTCGATGTGAAGGCGGAGCGTCAAACTGGAACAGCCATGAGGGATTTAGTGAATGTTCCTCTTAATCTCCAGACTGAGGTGTGTGATTCTGGACACGGGGGCAGCTGTGGCTCCTCCGACTGTGGAGAGAAGGAAAAATGCAGAGTTAATCTCATGGATGTGTTGAAAAACGCTTTAAAAATCCAACATGTGCCTTATTTTTGTGCCTTTTCTGATGATTGGACGAGTTTTGTGTTTGAAAAGTGTCTCAATATGAATCAGTGACATTAGACCCAGTGCAGAGAAGAAGCATTAAGTAGTATTTGAGTATTTGTTCATTAGAATCAGAATAACTCGAGTGTTTCTTCCAGACGTACAAACGGTGGAGTTCCGAGGGCAGAGCGGGACGCCGAGGTCACGACGCCCCCATGATCGCCTACGACGCTCTGTTAGCCGCAGGAAGTGACTGGAACGAACTGTGTCGAAGAGCCATGTTCCACGGAGGTGAGTCTTAAACTGTGATGCACTTTGAGAACAGAATATTAAAGGTGAACTGTGTAACATTTCTGTTGGAGGAGGGTCCACTACCTGCTCCTTAGTGTGGCATTAAATATATGTCACATTTTATTTATTTTATTGCTCGCCTCTGCTTGTGACTTTTACCTGCTCGTCTCCACGGTGATAGAGAGGTTTAATGCCACACTTTGGAACATTCCGGGCAAAACTATATCACTGTGACGACAAACAGGTGTGAGACGTCCACCAGGACAGTGACATCTGCTCCTTTCATGAATAATCTCAGATCTTAGGTGTTTTATGATTGAATTCATTTTTTTGACGGTAAACTCAGGAAAAACTGACAAAAACGTGTGTGACATTTTGAATTTCTGTCAATCTCTCACTTAAATTGGATGAAGTGTGAAGTTCTTGGGGCTGAGATTGAACTTCCAGACTTTGGGAATCTGTGCGAATGTTCTAAGTGTCTAAGATTAGGATTGTTTCTTCCAGTTCTTGTTGTTTTTTAATCGTCGCTGTTGAAAAGTGTTGTTCTCGCTCTGTCCTGTGTGACCGGTCGTACCAACATGAGCCTGTGAATCCTGTTTTAATCTGATTCCACGGCCTTTTGAGGAGAGGAGTAGAATAACTTCTCTTCTGGTTTCAGGAGAGAGTCCCGGGACGGGGCTGATCGCGGGGTGTCTGTTTGGACTCGCGCACGGCCTCAGCTCGGTCCCGTCTGGTCTGTATCAGGACCTGGACAAACGCGTGAGGCTGGAGGAGCTCGGAGAAGCACTTTACAAATCTTCCACCACAGACAAGTGCATAGACAAGTAAATGCCATCTCCCACTGCACTGGCCTGCCCCCTACTGGCTGTATGAAGAACTGCACTTAACTTTGGCTTGTCCCTTGTCCAACACAGTCTCTTGGTCCTCCCCAAAAGAAGCCCCCAACCTCTTTAGGTCGTATCGTTTATTATTTAGACCAAAGTCTCCCACACGTTATTCACAAAGGAACTGGAAAAATCTGAAATAATAATGTAGTTTTGTAAAGACCTGACATGTGTTAAGTTACGATTGTTTCATCAATGTGAATAAAAACCTGTGCAAACTTCTGTGCAGTGTTTGGTCTTCAGTGAGATGTCAGAACATAAACACATCCCAACATTTCCCCCCATTTTAGTCACGTAAATATCACAAAAACACCACAGTGTCATGATTAACCTCATTAATAAAGCCATTAACTCGCTTAATCTGCACAATAATCTCCGACTCATTTGATTTATTGTTTTAACGAGATCTAACTCTGCTCAGACTCGACTGAACAAAGACGCTAAAACGACTAAGGCACGAAGAAACTGAAGCTCAATCATGTGACTATAGAATGTTTCATACAGATTTGATTTATTTATATTATTTATAATCGTATGAATTTGACATAATCTCTGACAGATTTAGGTGATGATTGTCATGCAGCTGTTTCTATTTGGATAATAGTTCATTGATTGTACATTCTGCGTGTCTTTTACTTTCTATAGACCAATATTTAAGAAAACTACGAGCACAAACCCCAATGCCACTTTTATCAAGAAGCTCATCAGAAGCAACGAGTCCCACCCGGTGATCAGAGACGTCCTGGAGAGTCTGCTCCTGTACCTGACCAAGGAACTGCCCCACCTGAAGAACTCTTTTACCACGAGAAAATGTGACAGAAATGAAGATTCAACAGACAGAGAAACTTTAGACAGTAAAAATCATAAATGTTTAGTGATAAAAACAAAAGAATCAAACACAGACGATAAAATACCAAGACGTCTCACCTCTTTCCAACTTCTTCAGTCTAAATTCAGCCGGACGACGCCCAAACCTCCCGTAACCCACCAGAGAGAAGTCGGAACACTGTCGATCAACGGAACCGCACGGAACGCCAACTTCAGCAAGGACTCGGAACCAGAGCCGCTGAAAAAGAACCAAACGGTTTGTATAAAAAACAGAGGCAAAGTTAAAGACTTTTTGTCCAAATTTATCCAGGCTGAACAAAAACAGCACGGACAGAACAAGCAGACGCCAATCAAACCGAGAAGCATCGGAAAAGGGAAACTTCTGTCTTGTATCGTGGAGCGATTCGACGGAGCGGTGACCGTACGCGACGCCAGCGATCTGAAACGTTCAACGACTCGACCGCGAATACAAGCGACAAGTAACGTCAAAGAGATGGTGGCAAGTCACGAACGAGAAAAACAGACAAAAACAGACGAGAAAATGACGTCCAAAGTGAATCCGAGTTTGAAAAGTGAAATAAAAACGGTAAAAAATGTAAAAAATGTTCCAGGTTTGACAAAAGAGAATTTAGGTGTGGAGCAAAAAAACACAGTTCAGGAAAAAAATGTGGAATATGTTGAAGCGTTTGAGGAAATACAGGACAGACGTGCAGATCCCAAAGAGGAAAATCAAACTTTATCATCAGGTGAAACGGCTGAAACGGGCTGTAGCAGGGATTTAGAAAAACGCAGCACATTTTATAATAACGAGGCGACTGAATGCTCCTCTGACCGCGTTCACACAGCCCGCCGAGAGCGTTTGTGTTCAGGTTGTGCGTCTGAATGGTCGTTTCCTCAGTTTTACGAAGTTACACAACAAATCGAGACCCCAGTTTCTTTCCACACAGCGACGGTCCGGCCCCGTCCTCTCGTTTGGCAAATTCATAACAGCAACTGTCCAAGAATATTTGACAAAGAGGAGCTTAAGTTTGGCGACGCAAACGGCCTGAAATCTGAAACTGACTTAGAAGTAACAAATGTGCAGTTGTCCAAAGAAAACTCGACTGGGCTCAGTGAAGAAAAAACACAAACTGAAAAAGAGTCAGAGGAATATCCAAGTAAACACCAAGATATTTACAGAGAAAAAGCATCGCCGCAGTTTCTCATACCACGTGTGTCTCAAATGAACCAACAAACAAATCAACAAATGAACCAACAAACAAATCAACAAACAAATCCACAAACAAATCAACAAACAGATCAACAAACAAATGAACAAACTAATCAACAAACAAATCAACAAACACATCAACAAACAAATCAACAAACAAATCAACAAACAAATGAACAAACTAATCAACAAACTAATCAACAAACACATCAACAAACAAATCAACAAACAAATCAACAAACAAATCAACAAACTAATCAACAAACTAATCAACGAACTAATCAAAAAACAAACCAACAAACAAATGAACAAACAAATCAACAAACAAATCAACAAACTAATCAAAAAACAAACCAACAAACAAATCAACAAACCAGTTCTCTGCCAGCGTCCGTCGGCGTCGATACAGATGGTTCAAATGAAGCATCTTTACCGTCCACAATCACAGAAACTCAAATGTCAAGAGAAAAAAAGAGTCAAGAGTCGAGTTTGTGTCTAAATGAGCCACAACACGACACAACACATATACATACACATAACACAACAGAAACATGCACAGAAGAAACTGATGAAGATAAGACGACAAACAGAGGCAGGAGTGAAATAGTTATGGAAAAGAGAGAAATAGAACAACAGACTCTGGGTGAAGATGATTCTGCTCCAGGATTAGTTAAAGATCAGAGTCACACAACAGAAATAAAAACACTTCTACATGAAACAATTAAACCAGAGGAAACTGATGAAGACCAGACGACAAACAGAGGAAGGAGTGAAGGAAAAGTTATGGAAAAGAGAGGAATAAAATATCAACAGTCTCTGGTTCTTATCAGTGAGGATGATGGTGTGAGGAGAGATGATGAGTTAACTCAAGACGTCCAGAGTCAAGTCGACAACCAACAAGACAAACACACAAAAGAAATAAAAACAGCTCCACCTGTGAGTTTGAAACCTGAGGAAGAGACGACGAGAAACAAGAAAAACAGTGAAGAAAAACCTATGGAAAAGAGAGGAATAAAATATCAACAGTCTCTGGTTCTTGTCAGTGAGGATGATGGTGTGAGGAGAGATGATGCTGCCCAAGGATTAACTAAAGACGTCCAGACTCAAGTCGACAACCGACAAGACAAACACACAACAGAAATAAAAACAGTTTCATCTGCGAGTTTGAAACCTGAGGAAGAGCCGACGATAAAAGGTAAAAATAAGCGAGAAAAACCTTTGGAAAAGAGAGAAATAGAAGATAAACCGTCTCTGTTTGAGCTCAATGAGGATGATTCTGTTCCAGGATTAGCTCAAGATGTTCAGACTCAAGAAAAACACACAACAGAAATAAAAACAGCTCCACCTGTGAGTTTGAAACCTGAGGAAGAGCAGACGACAAACAGGAAAAACAGTGAAGGAAAACGTCTGGTAAAGAGACAAACGGAACATAAACGATCTCCGTTTGAGATGGATAAAGACGATTGTGTGAGGAGCAGGGATGAGATCCATGGATTAGGTAAAGATGTTCAGACTCAAGCAAACAACCAACAAGACAAACGCACAAAACAAATAAAAACAGTTCTACGTGAAACAATGAAACGTGAAGAAACTGACAAAGATCAGACGACAGAGAGGAAAAACAGTGAAAGAAAACCTTTGGAAAAGAGAGAAATAGAACAAAAAACGTCTCTTGTTGTTTGTGCGAGCAGAGATGATGCTACTCCAGGATCAGCTCAAGACGTCAAGACTCAAGTCGACAACCAACAAGAAAAACACACAACAGAAATAAAAACAGCTCCACCTACGAGTTTGAAACCTGAGGAAGACAAAAGGATCAACAGGAAAAGTATTGAATCAAAACTTATGGAAAAGAGAGGAATAAAACATAAACCGTCTGTGGTTGATGAAGATGCTACTCCACGATCAGCTCAAGACGTCCAGACTCAAGTGAACAACCAACAAGAAAAACACACAACAGAAAGTTTGGAACCAGAGGAAACGGATGAAGATAAGACGATAAACAGGAAAAGTAATCAAGGAAAACCTCTGGAAAAGAGAGATAAAGAACAACAACAGGCTCAGGCTGATGTGGATAAAGATGTTTGTGCGAGCGATGATGATGCTACTCCAGGATTAGCTCAGACCAACAACCAACAAGACAAACACACAATGGAAACACACAGAGCTCCATGCACAAGTGTGAAGACTGAGGAAGATGAGAAGAAAAATAAGCAAGGAAAACCTCTGGAAAAGACAGATATAGAACATAAACCGACTCTGTTTGATGTCAATAAGGATGATTGTGCGAGCGGTGATGATGCTACTCCTGGATTAGCTCTAGATGTTCAGACTCAAGTCAAAAACCAACAAGAAAAGCACATAAAAGAAATAAAAACAGCTCCATGCACACGTTTGAAGACTGATGAAGACCAGAAGAAAAATAAACAAGGAAAACGTCTGGAAAAGACAGATACAGAACATAAACCGTCGCTGGTTGATGTCCATAAAGATGTTTGTGTGAGCGGTGATGATGACGTCCAGACTCAAATCGACAACCAACATGACAAACGCACAATAGAAATACAAACAGCTCCATGCACAAGTTTGAAACCTGTGGAAACTGATGAAGACCTGACGATAAACAGGAAAAGTAGTGACGGAAAACCTCTGGAGAACAGAGATGTAGAACATAAACCGTCTCAGGCTGATGTCCATAAAGATGTTTGTGCGAGCGGTGACGGTGCGACCTCAGGATCACCTGAAGATGTTCAGACTCGAGCCAAAAACCGACACGACGGACCCAAGTACAGAACCATAAACTACGGCGATTCATTTGTGAAGAAAAAGTACAAACCTAAAATCATACGTTTTACTGACACTTTCACCTTCTGAGGATCACAGTTTGGACTCACGAACTTTATTTACACTTTTCTCCTGTCAAAGAAATGAAACTGTTTGGTTTAAAATTAAAGGGTTAAAATAATCACGACTCGCTTCACCTTAAAGTCTGTAACTTTGTGTCCAAATCTGATGGAAATAGGGGATTTTACTTTTTTTATGTATTTATTTTTTCATTTTGGTTGTATTTATTGTCCTGACTGTGAGCGGGCTTGCATCTCCACAAACCTGACTCTTATTTTGCCTGGAGGATGGACTCTCCTCTTGTTTCCATGGAAAGTTTGGCATAAAATGTGTTTATCTCCATGAAAAATGTCCCAAAGTGTGGTTTTAACTTTGTGTTTCCATGGACTCAAGCAGGTGACGCACAGAAAGTTACACAGTTTATATTTAGTTGATCTTGAGTCTAATATTCTCCATAATATTGTTCATAAACTAAAAAGTAAATGTAAATGTCTTAATTCCTCTGGGTTGAACATGTGATGATCTGTAATAAAAAAAAAAAAGAAAGAAAAAAAAGTCTTTAAACAAACTTTAGTCTCCGATGTGTCAAACTCAAGGTCATGGGAAAAAGATAAAACATAAATAATTAACAGTTGACCTGTGGTAAATGTGACGACCTTCAGATGGTTTTAGACTCTCAGACATTTACCATCGAATCACGGCAAAGTTAGATTTTTAAATAAATAAACTTCTATATTTAACACAGACAAATGGACAATCTGACAAAATGGAGCCGTCATAAAACAAACTGTTTACTAAAGACTCAAAGTGCTGGTTAAAAATACCAAACTTTATGATATTTGTCTTTATGAAGCGTTTTCCTCGTGTTGGGATAAGTTCTTTACATCAGAGACCACAGGAGACTTTTGATAGAAAATGATATAAAACTTATTGTGTGATGATCAAAACGACCAGGACGAGGAAGATCCAGGACGAGCTGAAGAGGCTGCAGATTTACTGCTGCAGTTTCACCATTTTGCCCAAGTAAAGTTCCTCTTCAGACTTTTATCTTCACACAAAAGCACCACAGCGTCTCCCTGCTCCTCATCGCAGTCACATGACCAGGATTAGTGATGTCAGCCTTTGGATTTACTCGATTTACTCCGACATTTTCACAGAGGAAAAGAAACGAGGCCACGTCATCTGAGCCTGTCCCAGCTTCATCTGAGCGAATGTGGGACAACAAACTGTAATCACCTTTAACTAAACACATTCGACTGAGCGTGAGGAGTTCAGGGCCAAACACAGAACACGTTTAATCTAAAATGAGATGATGACAGAGAATTAGAGCAGCACAGATACAAAAATACTGTAGGATTTATTTATGATGCAATAACTGCACATATTTCAACAATTCCTGACTTGTCTAATTCGTCATTTTCTAGGAATCTGTGTCTTTCACTGACGTCCCAACAAATCGCACAATAAATATCTGTAAATGTGACTGTGGCTTGTGTTGATGTTGATGCTCGTGATGATTTTGACTTTTATTTATGGAGAATCAATAAACCACCGTCTGTTTAAATGAGACGTGTCCACACACGTTTGACCAGATCATGAAATATAAATGTTCAGTGTTTAATTATTGTTCCACTTACACAAAATGCTGCATGTTGAAAATATAAATCTCCTCAATGTTACCTGCTGTGGTCTATTTTTGGTCTATTTTTGTGAAAAGAAGGTAAGTTTATTTGTACAGCACAATTCAGAAACAAAGTAATTCAAAGTGTTTTACAGAATAAGGACATTAAGATCACAATACAACAAATAAAACATAAATAATCACAAATAATCATTATAAAATTAATATTAAAGGAGAAAAGTGCAGAATAAACCCTCTCGGTCACAGATAAACACAACAGTTTGATTTAAACATCAAACTGTGTCACCTGAAACTGAGCAATTCTGTTTTTTACAACTCAAAATGTCCTCCACGTCCCTCAGGACAGGTGTGGACTCACCTGTGTCCCTTCTGTCCCCCACAGTTCACTTGTTTGCTCACCTGGGCACGTGCTGTGTCCGGAGGCGTGGCTTTTCCTCAGTGCTGCGTTCACTGACGTCACAAAAGACAGAAACCCGGAACAGTCTGTAAAAGAAAACACAAACAAAAGAAAAAACTAAACCTATTACTTTTTTTTTAAACTTTCAAATACTTGAATATACGAGGTCACAACATGAACATGTCACATAATAATAATAATAATAATAAAGTGTTCTATTTAGAGAAGTTTAGAGCTCTCTTAATCCGCAGAGCTCTGAAGTGTGTGGTTTCCGCGCGCTCCCTGAACGCGCCCTGAGCTCTGTCCCGGGACAGACTTTAACTCTGAAATCCTCAGAGGAAGTGTCAGAAAGAGCCGAGGAGCCGTGGAGCCGTGAGAGGAGCCGCGTGAGGAGCCGCGTGAGGAGCCGTGTGAGGAGCCGCGTGAGGAGCCGTGTGAGGAGCCGTGTGAGGAGCCGTGTGAGGAGCCGTGAGAGGAGCCGTGTGGAGAGCCGTGGAGCCGTGAGAGGAGCCGTGTGAGGAGCCGTGAGAGGAGCCGTGTGAGGAACCGAGAGGAGCCGTGTGTGGAGCCGTGTGGAGCCGTGTGAGGAGCCGTGTGAGGAGCCGCGTGAGGAGCCGTGTGTGGAGCCGTGTGAGGACAAACCGCGGACGAGCCTCATGTCTCTGACTTTTTCGGGCGGGTTTGAGGTTTTACGCACAGGACGTTTCAGCAGCAGGTGCACGTGGATGCGCCAAAACCAGCGAAGTCCCGCAGAAACACCCGCAGAAACACCCGCAGAAACACCCGCAGAAACACCCGCAGAAACACCCGCAGAAACACCCGCAGAAACACCCGCAGAAACACCCGCAGAAACACCCGCAGAAACACCCGCAGAAACACCCGCAGCTGCAGCGCCGCTTTGGAAACGAGGACCTGGAGCTGTTTTATTTTATTCTTCAGTTTGGATCTAAAAGAGAATCACCCGAGAGGAGCAGAGGAGCAGAGCGTGAGGAGCAGAGCGAGAGGAGCAGAGCGTGAGGAGCAGAGTGTGAGGAGCAGAGGAGCAGAGCCTGATGGATAAAAACTCTCGGGCTCGACTCCAGACTGAGGCCAAACTGAGGATCGGGAGGTAAAGATCCGACTCATGAAAGTTTAAAGACAAAAATGAATCTGCAGCTTTAACTTTATGAACTTTGACCTGAAGCAGAAAAAACAAAAAGTCTGAGCAGATTTGGACCAGGATGTGATTTTAGTCCAATAATGAAATAAACAAGAGACACGTTTGATTTAAGGAAGAGACTGGAAAAACAAAAATAAGACAAATATTATTATTATTTTGGACTAAAATGGTTAAACAAAAGACGTCCACAGTTTTATAAAAGACGTCCACAGTTTTATAAAAGACGTCCACAGTTTTATAAAAGACGTCCACAGTTTAATAAAAGACGTCCACTTGTTCTGAGTGGACGTCCTTCACCTGTGAATGTGACAAACATCAGCTCAGTCTCAGTTTGTCTCTTATCTGCAGAACGTCAAAGCCACAGAGTGAAAACACGATAGAGTCTGACCCTTACACACATTAAACGCACAAGTCTGACCCTTACACACATTAAACGCACAAGTCTGACCCTTACACACATTAAACGCACAACACAACGCTCACTTTACTGCACATTGAGCTTTAGGTGATGTTACTGAGACGTCCTCACTCTGGATTATAACATTGACCTGAGGGACATGGCAGAGCTGAGATTCCACTGAGGGTTTAGTGGAAAAAAACGTCTTATTTCTCTCATTTAAACCCGTTCTTTTTTAATAAGTTCTGCTCTTCTGCTTTTCTGCTGCTTTTCTGTAACAAAATGAATTTCCTCTCACAGATGTTTGAGTCTGCGATTGAAGAAAAGTGAAGTTAAACGTGTAAAAATCTGCAGTTTCAGAGCGTTTGTTTTGCCTCTATTCTCTGGGCGTGTCATATTTGCTGATGAAACTGTTTCGTGTGTGTTTCGTGTGTGTTTTGTGTTTTCTATCCTCAGGCCACAGCTCCAGCTCTCACTGTCTGATTCTTTTTCACTCTGATGTTTAAAGTTTCTTCTGTTTCAGGTGCTCGTCTCCGCCGCTCGAGGCTTAAGCTCTTCTCAGATTAGCTCGTTACCTAAGCATCTTTAGAGCACTTCGCACGCACCGTCTGTAAATTTAGAACCAGGAAATAGAAATTTAAAATATCCACCGTGAGTCAAACGTGTAGAATAAAAGATGTAAATGTTCTGACTCATTCTCTGAACATGAAAGTAGAGTGTGAGAAAAGTTTTAGTTTTAGCGATGAGTAAAAACACTGTACATTATTAAGCGTTTAGTTAAAAAGTTTATTTTATAGTGAATTTAAAACAACTTTTATCTGTTCCAACGTGAAAAAACAACAAAAAACAAACAAACGCAACACGACACGCAAGAAAAGTGCAGTAAAACACTGAAGTATCCTGTGTAACTTGTGTTAAATGCCAGGGAGGAGCGTTCAGTCGAGTGTTAAACTGTAAAGACTGAGCGGGTCTGACAGTAGAGGGCGCTGTGCCGTGGTCTGGACACTGCCACACACTTGGAGCGAGGACACGACTTTTTGTTTTTAATTGGTTTTGTCGGCCTGAATCTAGAAATTTGAAATGGAGTAAAAAAAAAAAAAAAAAAAAGTCATAATTTACCGCTGTCCAAATCTATATATTTGTAAATGATCAGTGACTAAATATTATGGATTAAACAATTTAAAACTGAATATTAAAGCGTGTAAAATATGTTCGTTTTCTGTGACATGTGATGTATTTTTCGTACAGTGTGGATCCTTACGGTTTCGAGCGCTCTGAGGACTTCGACTACAGCTCGTACGAGGAGCTCATGTCCGTCTACCTCGCCGTCCTCACCCGCAGGTCCATCAAGTGGTCCAAGCTCCTCAAGGGCAAACACAGAGTCCAGAAGAACGTCAAATGTACGTGTGAGGAGTGTGTGTGTGTGTGTCTGTGAGAAACACAAACTAACCTCTTTTCTCCGTCTGCGTCAGTGAAACGTTACGTCCGTAAAGGCGTCCCCAACGAGCACCGCGCCCTGATCTGGATGACGGCGAGTGGAGCTCAGGATCAACTCGACCACAACCCGGGACTTTACCAGAGCCTCCTGTCCACTCAGCAGGACGACAAGCTCCTGGAGACCATCAGGACAGGTGTGTGTGTGTGAGGACCATCAGGACAGGTGTGTGTGTGTGAGGACCATCAGGACAGGTGTGTGTGTGTGAGGACCATCAGGACAGGTGTGTGTGAGGGTGTGTGAGAGGGGGTGTGTGTGTGGGTGTGTGTGGGTGTGTGTGTGTGTGTGTGTCTTTTACCAGAGCCTCCTGTCCACTCAGCAGGACGACAAGCTCCTGGAGACCATCAGGACAGGTGTGTGTGTGTGTGAGAGAGTGTAGGGGTGTGTGTGAGAGGACCATCAGGACAGGTGTGTGTGTGTGTGTGGGGGTGGGGGTGTGTGTGTGTGTGTGTGTGAGGACCATCAGGACAGGTGTGTGGGGGTGTGGGGGGGGTGTGTGTGTGTGTGTGAGGGTGTGTGGAGGTGTGTGAGTGTGTCTATGTGTGAGTGTGTGTGTGTGTCTGTGTCGGGGTGTGTGTGTCTGTGTGTCTGTCTGTGTGTTAAATTCTACAGAGGGGGGGTGTGTGTGTCTGTGTGGGTGTGTGTCGGGGTGTGTGTATGGGGGTGGGGGTGTGTGTGTGTGTGTGTCGGTGTGTGTCTGTGTGTGTTAAATTCTACAGAGTGTGTGTCTGTCTGTTTGTGGGGGTGAGTGTGTGTGTGTCTCTGTGTGTGTGTGTGTCTGTGTTAAATTCTACAGAGTGTGTGTGTCTCTGTGTGTCGGGGTGTGTGTGTGTGTCTGTCTGTGTTAAATTCTACAGAGTGTGTGTCTGTGTGTGTTAAATTCTAGTGTGTGATTTGTGATGATTTTCCTCTGATCTGGTGATCATCTCTGTGGGGCGACACATTTATACTAAAATCATGTTTAAAGTTTATATTTAAAGTCGTACGTGTAACTCTTTGTCTCCTGCGCGTCTCCATGGAGATGTTATTTAGTTTACCTGGAGTGTTCCGCAGTGTGGCATTATCATATTATGTATACACACTCATCAGGCGAGTTACAGGTCAGATCTGTGGAGACTGGAGCGCCTGATTTTAAAGGTATTTCCATAAAAACATCACAGTGAGATGAACGTTAGAGATGAGTTAAGTGTCATTTTGTGGAGTCAAAGCAAAGGAATAATCTCCATGGAGACCAGCAGACCCTGAGGTTTCACAGTGAAGCTTTAATTCAAGAAGAGTATTTTATTTTAATATTGATACGATCTGTTCTTTCTCCATTATCACTGTTCTGAGGTGAAATGTACTGCACTTTAAGATGTTCTTTTTCCCCTCACACTGGAACTTTAACTGAATGAGACGTTTTTATAAAAGAGACATAAATAAGTGTAAATAAAACCATAAACTCTGTCGTTCTTTTCTTCAGCCTCACACTCTCTACATTCACGTTCTCTCTTTCAGATCTGAACAGAACATTTCCAGATAACATACATTTCCGTAAGTCGTCCGAGCGGAGCCTCCTGGCGTCTCTGTACAACGTGCTCCGAGCGTACGGACATCACAACCCCGACGTGGGATACTGCCAGGTCATCAAATACTCCGCAGTACTGACTGTTCTACAAAGTATTTGACAGTCAAATGTTCATGTGCAGAGGTTTTTGCATAATTTTCTATTTCCTCATGAATTTTTCCTGAATCCTGAGCCGTTTGTGTCGTTTGTTGTGATCCGTGTTGAGTTTGTTCAGTTTTATCGACAGAATCTGTGTCATTTGGATAAACAAATGTGACTCTGTGAAAACACAAACATCACAGTCTTAAACATCATTTCTGTTTCCTCATTTGTTTCCAGGGGATGAACTTTATCGCTGGATATTTGCTCCTCATCACTAAAGATGAAGAGAAGTCCTTCTGGCTGATGGACGCTCTGATCGGGAGGATCCTGCCAGGTTTGTTTTTACTGTTAATCCAGTGGATTTGACTCAGCAGCTTCTGTTTGTCCAGATTATATGTTCTATTTTATTTAACTTTTTCACCAATAAAGAAAATGTTTTAACCTTTGAACTCTTTTGTGACGTGTTATAAATGATCCAGTTATAAATGTCCAGAATAAATAAAAATATAAAATATAAACTGTGGGTCAGTTTAGACACAGAGCTGAGGTCAGAGGAAAACACATTTAATGACTTTGTCTGTCAGTTTATAACCTGTGTGTTGTGTGTGCGTTTGTGTCGTGTGTTTGTGTCATGTGTCTGTGTGTGTATCTGTGTCTGTGTGTCTGTGTGTGTTTGTCATGTGTTTGTGCGTTCGTGTGCATGTGTGTGTTTGTGTGTTTGCGTGTCTCTGTGTGTGTCTGTGTGTGTTTGTGTGTCTCTGTGTGTCTCTGTGTGTGTTGGGGTGTGTCTGTGTGTCTCTGTGTGTCTGTGTGTGTTTGTGTCATGTCTGTGTGTATCTGTATGTGTGCGTTTGTGTCGTGTGTGTGTGTGTCTGTGTCTCTCTGTCTGTGTCTGTGTTTGTGTGTCTGTCTGTGTGTGTTTGTGTGTGTCTCTGTGTGTGTTTGTTTGTGTCTGTGTGTGTTTGTGTGTCTGTGTGTGTTTGTGTCGTGTCTCTGTGTGTTTGTGTCATGTGTTTGTGTGTCTGTGTGTTTGTGTCTGTGTGTGTGTTTGTGTCTGTGTGCATGTGTGTCTGTGTGTGTCTTTGTGTCTGTGTGTGTGTTTGTGTCGTGTGTGTGTGTATCTGTGTGTGTCTTTGTGTCTGTGTGTGTGTCTTTGTGCGTTCAGATTACTACACTCCTGTGATGTTGGGGCTGAAGACGGACCAGGAGGTTCTGGGGGAGCTGGTTCGACTGAAGGCTCCTGGCGTCTGGAGGACGATGTTGGACAATAACGTCCTGTGGTCTCTGGTCGTGTCTCGCTGGTTCATCTGTCTGTTCATCGACGTCCTGCCAGTAGAGGTCAGTGTGGAAATACTGCAGTACTTAAAGTACGTGAAGTACCACGAGTTTAAAGCCGTCAGCCCGTGGGTCACTGTGATGTTTAAGATTTAGTTTATAATTTAGAGAAGTTTATTCTGCAGATCACATTGTCTTTGCTGCAGGTGAGACACTGGACAGAGACACTGTCCAATCAGCAGCGAGGACTCAGAGTTTACATGAGGGACAAGGACAGACTCAAACTAAACACGACAGGAAAAAATGAACAAAAGAAAAGAACTGAAGGTCTAAAACTCATTAAAAAACAAATGTGGGCAGAAAGATGAAATGTGGATAAAATCATAAAAGTCACGAGAAAATCATTAATAAAACGAGAAACCTCCCAAAATATATAATAAGATAATATTATAAGATATTATAAAAAATATTAAGATATTTCATGATTTCACTTTTGCCTCATAAACCTCCACTAACGATGATAAATAAATATTTAAAGGCTGTTTTAACATTTGTTTTTTTTAAATATCATTTGAATAACATCAGGACACTGTGTTTATTCTGTTACATGTTTGTTATTGTGCTGGACACTGTGGACATGTCTCTGTCTCACGTGTCTCTTAAATGTCCCCCACAGACCGTCCTGAGGATCTGGGACTGTCTCTTTTACGAAGGCTCAAAGATTCTTTTCCGAGTGGCTCTGACTCTGATTCATCGTCATCAGACTGAGATCCAAACGGCCTCGTCTCTGCCCGACGTCTGTGACGTCTTCAAACGCATGACCCGAGGGCCTTTTGTGGACGAGAGCCACGCCTTTATGCAGGTAATGACCCGCAGGGGGCGCAGCAGAGCACAGGTTATGATGTAATACGAGCTGTGACCTGCAGGGGGCGCAGCAGAGCACAGGTTATGATGTAATACGAGCTGTGACCTGCAGGGGGCGCAGCAGAGCACAGGTAATGATGTAATACGAGCTGTGACCTGCAGGGGGCGCAGCAGAGCACAGGTAATGATGTAATATGAGCTGTGACCTGCAGGGGGCGCAGCTGCTTCATGGATCCTGTTTGGTCCATGTCAAAGTGAAACTGTCAGGGACATTTTTCTATTATTCACTTTAGTCCAAAATCCTCCTGAATGTGACGTAACTTTTCTGCAGGGGACTGGTCTCCATGGAGATGTCGTTGCTTTGCCTGGAATGTTCCACAGTCTGGCATTAAACACATCTCTTCCTTCCATTACTGCTGTTTTATTTCTCAAAAATACCTTAAAAATGTGCGTTTTTACTGTAAGATTAATCCCACAATGAGGAACATTCCAGACAAAGCAACGTCTCCATGGAGATGAGACAATGGTGGACCCGACACCTGAAAAGCTACATAGTGCAGCTTTAAAGAGAGATTTTAAATGAAGCATTATTGACCCATTTTACCTTCAAACTGATTTATTTTATCGTTTTTCCAGACGAGCTTCAGTTTGTTTCATCTCTGAGTTTGGAGCTCACTGGCGCCTCACAGTGGTCACATGACGTCACTGCGATGTGTCTGGAAAAATAATCTGTTAAAATAAATAAATAAACACCAGATGAACCTCAGGGGACTTCAGAATGACGGGTTATTTGTTCCAGTTGTTGTAAAATACTGTGCGAACGAGAATCAAATGTGTTTTTTTTTACTTGTTTCACAGAGAATCTTCACAGAAACGGGGAGTCTGTCCAGGACCACACTGACCAAACTCCGGACCAAATGTCGAGCAAAACTGACTGAAGAAGAATCCTGATCCAAGCTGCTGTAAACTCACCACATTCTGTCAAACTCACTGCACCTTCCTGAAACGAAACTGACTCCACGTCTTAAACTGATGAATGTAAATCGATGTTAGTCTGAAATGTGTCGTGTCATTTCATAGATTTTGTGTCGAGCTGTGGGTACGATGCACTTTATCAAGTCACACACTGAACAGAAACAACGGGTCAAACTTTTTACTGTTTTAACGAGTAGAACATGAATAATTTCTGGTCCTGAAGCATTTCAAGACTTAAAATGAAGTTTATTATTGTGAAAATGGCGACATGTTTCAGTATAAAGGGCTGCTATCTCCTCTGTGTCAGGCGTCGTTATTAAAAACTCAACGTGATGAAGCTTCTGAAAACCACTCTGTGTTTAATTAATCTTTACTTTTACTCTTACAATATCTGAGAACAAGCCCCAGACGCAGCAGTTTCAGCAAATCACTCGTCCCGTTTAACATTTTCTTCACTTCAGACTGAAACATAAACCGACCCTCGTCCTCGTCCTTCGTTTCAACTGCTGCACACGACAAAAACACAACCTTTAAGTCACAAAGAGTTTTATTATCTTTAAAGGGATGAGGAAAATAAAAATGTAAATGTTTTCAACAAATAATCAAGTTAAAAAACAAGTAGCCACTGCACGATTTTACCTGAAGGGATTTTAGGACGAGCTCGTTTCATCAAGATGTTTTTGTTTCACGATAAATAAATAAATGCTCTTTGTCGTCCCACTGTCTCCGTGTAAAATCCCTTTGAGCTAAAATGAAAAGCTAAATAATCTTTAACTAATTACTCAAACCAGCTGGAATCATCCAAACGAAACACAACCAACTTTTTACATTCAGCACTTTCCCTTTTCTACAAATAAAACATTTTGAAACCAGGAAAAAAGCTCGAGATGGAAATGAACAGGGATGAAAATAAATATTTATCTTTTATAATCGGACATTTTAACCACAGGCACGATCGGGAAACACTCAGTCACTCCACAGCTCAAGACCGGGAGAGTTAAAGCTGCAGTGCGGGGCTTTTCTGGTGGAGGCTCGGCCGTGCGCTCGTCTCCATGGAGATGTTTGGACTTTGCCTGGAATGTTTGACAGTGTGGCGTTATCTCCATGGAAACAAACACTCCTACAGTTTAGTAAATGTGAGATGTGTGTGTTTAATTTCATACGGTGTAACATTTCAGGCACAGTAAATAACATCTCCATGGCGACGAACAGGAAGCCCCGATCAGGAAAGTCACGCCGTGCACCTCCGAGTTAAATAAATTATAAATAAATGAAAGAATAAAACTCATTTGGGGAGTGTAAAATCAAACGACTTCAAACCAAAACACAACTTTTCAAACTCTTGATTAAAGGTGAAGTCGTCCGTCTGAGCGTCTTAAAAATAAACTTTACAAACCAAGAACCGTCACCCAGCGAGTCCCCGCGTCTCCACAGGGGGCGCTAGAGACGCAGGGACAAACCCGGCTCCTACGGCGGCGGTAAAGCTGCGGTGGACGCGTCGCTCTTAAAAGTGTCAGTGGTTCGGTGGAGCTCAGATGGTCTGGTATCCCGCGTGGCTCCTCTTTCGGCCGATGAGGTACGCGACGAGGACGATGAGGACGAGCCCGGACAGAGCGGCGCCCACGACGATCGGGATGAGCATCTGGTCCTGGTCCACCTGACACTCCTCCGCTGGAAGAGAAACACAGAAGAAAAGAAAAAACACGTCACTTTCTCTGGGAAAAGTGAGTCGTCCGTCTGAGGAGAACAGCTCGGAGTGAAATACGTCAAACTCCCAGAATCCTTCACCTGTTTGTTCATTGACACAGAAACATTTCAAACCAAATGACACGACTAAAAGGACGAGCTGAACCAGAACCACACGAGGAACAGGATTTGAGCTTTTACCTCATAAAAATGGAATAAACTCCAACGAAAAGCAAAACTGGAGAAGCTGACGACAAACGCAACTTAACAAACTGATCTAAAAACATTTACACACACGGCTGCTCCGGGTTTGAATGTTTTAAATGTTTTATATGTTTTAAATGTTTTATGTTTTAAATGTTTTAAATGGATTATATTTGTGTAATTGGTCTCATTGTGTTCCACTGTTTAAATAAAGATAAAGAAAATAAAAAGTGTAGATGAGGTTTAGAAACAGAAACGCTGCATAAACATGAGACTTTATAATTTAAAGGTTTTAAAATGGAAGATGTTCATTTTTTTTATACCGATAAGAGAGAGTGAACTGAACATGTGTAAAAAAGTGAATTTATACAGAGATAATTAAGAATAAACAAGTGAAGAAACTGATAATGTGGATTTAAACAGAAGACAATGGACAATATTTAAAACAATAAAACAAAATGGGTGAATATACAATAAAAATACAAATAAAAGACAGATTTGTGTGTCATTTGTGCGTCTTGTGTGATGATGTTTACCTGAAGAGAACTGTGTGTTATTTGTGTGTCTTTTGTGTCATTTGTGCATCTTGTGTGTGTCATTTGTGCGTCTCTTGTGTGATGTTTACCTGAGGAGAACTGTGTGTTATTTGTGTGTCATTTGTGTGTCTTTTGTGTGTCATTTGTGTGTCTTTTGTGCGTCTCTTGTGTGATGTTTACCTGAGGAGAACTGTGTGGTCGTGTGTGTCTTTTGTGTGTTATTTGTGTGTTATTTGTGTGTCTTTTGTGTGTTATTTGTGTGTCATTTGTGCGTCTTGTGTGATGTTTACCTGAGGAGAACTGTGTGGTCGTGTGTGTCTTTTGTGTGTCATTTGTGTGTCTTTTGTGTGTCTTTTGTGCGTCTCTTGTGTGATGTTTACCTGAGGAGAACTGTGTGGTCGTGTGTGTCTTTTGTGTGTCATTTGTGCGTCTCTTGTGTGATGTTTACCTGAGGAGAACTGTGTGGTCGTGTGTGTCTTTTGTGCATCTTGTGTGTGTCTTTTGTGCGTCTCTTGTGTGATGTTTACCTGAGGAGAACTGTGTGGTCGTGTGTGTCTTTTGTGCATCTTGTGTGTGTCTTTTGTGCGTCTCTTGTGTGATGTTTACCTGAGGAGAACTGTGTGGTTGTGTGTCATTTGTGTGTCTTTTGTGCGTCTCTTGTGTGATGTTTACCTGAGGAGAACTGTGTGGTTGTGTGTGTCTTTTGTGTGTCTTTTGTGTGTCTTTTGTGCGTCTCGTGTGTTGATGTTTACCTGAGGAGAACTGTGTGGTCGTGTGTGTCTTTTGTGTGTTATTTGTGTGTTATTTGTGTGTCATTTGTGTGTCTTTTGTGTGTCTTTTGTGCGTCTCTTGTGTGTTGATGTTTACCTGAGGAGAACTGTGTGGTCGTGTGTGTCATTTGTGCATCTTGTGTGTGTCTTTTGTGCGTCTCTTGTGTGATGTTTACCTGAGGAGAACTGTGTGGTCGTGTGTGTCTTTTGTGTGTTATTTGTGTGTTATTTGTGTGTTATTTGTGTGTCATTTGTGTGTCTTTTGTGTGTCTTTTGTGCGTCTCTTGTGTGTTGATGTTTACCTGAGGAGAACTGTGTGGTCGTGTGTGTCATTTGTGCATCTTGTGTGTGTCTTTTGTGCGTCTCTTGTGTGATGTTTACCTGAGGAGAACTGTGTGGTCGTGTGTGTCTTTTGTGCATCTTGTGTGTGTCTTTTGTGCGTCTCTTGTGTGATGTTTACCTGAGGAGAACTGTGTGGTCGTGTGTGTCTTTTGTGTGTCATTTGTGTGTCATTTGTGCGTTACTTGTGTGTTGATGTTTACCTGAGGAGAACTGTGTGGTCGTGACTCCAAACGGTTGGACCTGCAGCTTAAACGTGTTGATGGAAAACGTGGGCAGAACGACCAGAGTCTGCTCAGAGTTACACATGTACGAGTGACCCAACGAACTGCGGAGGTAATTCAGACTGGAGTTCACCGCAGACGTGTTAGCTGAGGAGGAGGAGGAGGAGGAGGAGGAGGAGGAGGAGGAGGAGGAGGAGGAGGAGAAGAAAGAGGAGGAGAAGAGGAGATATTAAAGGGCCAGATTTGGTTGTTTTCTGATCTGTTCTAATGTCGTTTCCTCATCACAAACAGACCTGGAGTTGTGTTTTGTTTCATTCTCACATGTTTAACACACAAACTCTGCAGATTTAGACTGAAAACACTCTGTTCCACCTTGTGATGTCATCATGTGGTGATACAGGAAGTGCTCCACTGTTTTTAAACTCCACACACCTTCATTTATAGAATCATTTGGATCATTTCAGTCCTGGAGTTGTCTCTTATCTCGACTGAACTAAAGGTAAAAGGAGGAGTTAACATGAAAACTACCACTTGATGACATCACAAGGTGGAACGTCGCATTTTGATCTTTGTAGATGTTACAGACGAATAATAAAGTGACTCAAACATGTGAATGAAACAAAACACAACTCCAGGTCTGTTTTTGAGGAGGAAAAAGCATTAAAACATGGATTAAAGCTCACATGAGTCACTTTTACGTAACACAGGACCTACAGCAGAAATAAAATAAGTTTTGAGTTTATAAAATTTAAGCACAAACCAGGCACATTGGGCCAGTTCACCACCAGGCTCACCCCGCTCAGGTGGTACTTGTTGGACGTCGAATTCTGTGGAAAAAGGAAAGATAATTGAGCAAAAAGGAACGAAAAGATGAACAACTCAAAGTGTTTCCAGGTGTCCACACTAGTCCAGGTCCAGTCCTGGTCCAGTCCTGGTCCAGTCCTGGTCCAGTCCTGGTCCAGTCCACGTTTAGTCCGTGTTTAGTCCATGTTTAGTCCATGTTTAGTCCTGGTCCAGTCCATGTTTAGTCCATGTTTAGTCCGTGTTTAGTCCAGGTTTAGTCCGTGTTTAGTCCGTGTTTAGTCCATGTTTAGTCCTGGTCCAGTCCATGTTTAGTCCGTGTTTAGTCCGTGTTTAGTCCGTGTTTAGTCCGTGTTTAGTCCGTGTTTAGTCCGTGTTTAGTCCTGGTCCAGTCCATGTTTAGTCCATGTTTAGTCCTGGTCCAGTCCATGTTTAGTCCAGGTTTAGTCCAGGTTTAGTCCAGGTTTAGTCCGTGTTTAGTCCAGGTTTAGTCCGTGTTTAGTCCGTGTTTAGTCCGTGTTTAGTCCGTGTTTAGTCCGTGTTTAGTCCGTGTTAAGTCCATGTTTAGTCCGTGTTTAGTCCGTGTTTAGTCCTGGTCCAGTCCGTGTTTAGTCCATGTTTAGTCCGTGTTTAGTCCGTGTTTAGTCCGTGTTTAGTCCGTGTTTAGTCCATGTTTAGTCCATGTTTAGTCCATGTTTAGTCCGTGTTTAGTCCGTGTTTAGTCCGTGTTTAGTCCGTGTTTAGTCCGTGTTTAGTCCGTGTTTAGTCCATGTTTAGTCCATGTTTAGTCCATGTTTAGTCCGTGTTTAGTCCGTGTTTAGTCCTGGTCCAGTCCATTTTTAGTCCATGTTTAGTCCGTGTTTAGTCCGTGTTTAGTCCGTGTTTAGTCCATGTTTAGTCCATGTTTAGTCCGTGTTTAGTCCGTGTTTAGTCCTGGTCCAGTCCATTTTTAGTCCGTGTTTAGTCCGTGTTTAGTCCGTGTTTAGTCCTGGTCTAGTCCATGTTTAGTCCGTGTTTAGTCCGTGTTTAGTCCGTGTTTAGTCCATGTTTCGATGTGAACATGTGTGACACAAATAAACATGACCCTGTGGCCTCTCGTGTAAAACACGTCTCCATAAATAAAAAAACAAACACAGGATTGAGTCGGAGTGTTTTCCAAAGACACTGACCAGTGTGAAGGTGAAGCTGAGGGTGGTGCTCTGCTCCTGAGTCAGGACCAAAGTCGCTGTGTTTGCGTCACATGATCCAGAAGAACTGGTCAGATCTGGATTCACATTGACCACGTCCTGAATCGTCTGAATAAAAAAGGAGATTTGTTTTGTGAGTTTTACACTCGACGCACTCACACACTTCAGAGTGAGGACGTGTTTTATTACGTCACAGAGTTTTTACATCAGCTGACCTTGTTCTGAGCGTCGCTGTAGGTCAGGTTGAGCTGCAGTCCCATGTGAGCGAGGAGGCACACCGTGTTGTTCTGCGTGACGTTGTACATGCCCCGTTCAGGAGGTCCCGCTGGGGTCGGGACGGGCCCCGGGGCCGTGGTGGGACGAGGAGGGGCAGGAGTCGTGGTCTGATCCGCCAAACACACGCTCTCTGACAAGAACAGAACACGAGGAAAAGTGTGAGTTTCTTAACAGTTTCTTGAGTTGGACGCCTCATATTCACCGTTGGGGCTGAGGTCGTCGCCGCTCATGTACGCCTGCAGCCTCATGTCGGAGAACGTCAGGTTGGCCGTGTCCAGTCTGAACGTGGCGCTGCTCAAACAGCGATATGTGCTGTTCACTGGAGCTGAGATCCCGACTGAAGCCGACACGACCGTCACCACGTCTGAAACAAAAATGAACTTTAACATCCGGAAAAGAGAATAGTCACAAAACACAGAGTCTGATCTAATGTTGGTATCGTTTGAATGAAGTTGAAAAGTGAGTAAAAGCCACAAAAAAACACAAACACATGATGGATCTTTAGCAGCCTCTAGTGGAGCGTAAACGTAACTGCAACTTGAGGAAAAACAGTCAAGGAAAGAAATGAAAGCTCAAAATCACCCACATTATTTAAATCTGATGTTTTTTTGGACTGTACATTTGTTTACAACGAGAACCATAAAAGAACCAGGAACATAGTGTGTTTATTATTGTATTATTATTGTATTATTATTGTATTTTAATTATCTCTGAGTCCGTACAAAAGCAGGATCCTGCAGAGTTAGATTAGGTCTCGGATCATGTGACGGCTTTAGTCTGTGTTTTATGAATGACCAGAGTTTCCACACAAAGCCTCCATTGAACAGAGCCTTAGAGCGGCGTGTCGCGCTGACCCGCCCCCTCCGTCTGCTGCGTCTCACCTGAGCTGTTGGCCTCGGGGAACACGGCGGCGTCGCTGAGGTTGTACTGGAGCGTGAGGTTTGTGACGCTGTAAACGCTGCCGTTGGACGAGAAGCTCAGACCCAGAGCGTGTCCCGACCCGAACACGGCCACGAGCCACGGAGCGCCGCCCTCTGACCCGCACGAGCTGCTGCCGGGGTCCACCGAGGCGCCGTCAGGGAGAGAGACCACCGCTGTCCTCTGGGGGGGGACAGTTTAGATTATTACGGTACTTTTACTGTCACACTCAAAACTTTAACGTTTTAATCTAGAGATCTACACCCAGTTCTGTCGCCGCTGTTTGGAGAAAGAAACGTGATTATTTTTTGTTCTGAGTGGCTAATTTTTTCAGCTTGTCTTGTTTATTTTCAAGAAATTAATACTGAAAGTCATTTTTATTTGTTTTTAATAAGACAAAAACTAAATTTAACCTAAAACTGTGATTGTGAAGTAAGTTCAGGCGGCAGGGTTCAATATTTGTTTGGTAAATGATCATTGTCACATTTTTATACAGCGGTTTAGATCAAGAAACACTCACACATTCATACACCAGTGCTAAGTGTCTTGCCCAAGGACACAACGACAGCTTTAAGTGGATCTGATGGCTCTGACTGCCAAAGATGTTTATGTTGAGAGTGGGATTTGAACCGCCAACCTTCAGATCACTGGACAAACGTTTACAAAAGAGCTAATAATGAGTTCAAACGTGGACGACACTTTACCGCGGCGCCGCTGGAGGCGTTGTACGAGATGGAGAAAACCGCAGAGAGCTCGGCCTTGATGCACGTCGAGTTTCCGTCTTTCACTTCGAGAGTCGCTGCCTGAACGTCGCCTGAAAAACACAGAGTAGATTCAGCGTTTAATGAGCAAAACTAAAGTGAGAGTAAACATGATCATCCACACGAAACGACAAATACACAACGAGGTCAAAGGGCAAACGCTCCCACAGGAGGTCGCCCGTGTGCACGAACAAACAACAAACTCACTGAGCACCGCTAAAAATAGAACAACTATTTAACCACGATCGATTTCTCCGAGTGAAAAAGAAGATGGAGCGATGAGCTTTTCACTGATGCTGATGTTTAGGGCCCAGAGCGACGGATGGACGAGAAACTCTGCTCATGTTTCTGCTACGATTTCGATTAGTTTCCCCGAATTATGTAATAGAAATTTACCACAAACTCCCCTCAATGCCTTTTTTTTTAACCACAAACCTTTAAAAGAGCTGTGGAGTCACGTTTTAAGTGTTAAAATAAACCTTTGAGTGAATAAAACACATTAAAAACAGTGTAAAAGTAGATTGTGTGGGCTAAACGTGATGAATATTCAGTTACATCACTCAGGAACTGCCAGGACTTCAGACGCTCTCTGCTCTTTCTCTTTCATTTTTACTCTCATCTTTTTATCGTAAAGAAAATCTACAGCTCTGTCAAACACTTCCTCTTCTGCACTGACCACAAAGCTCGTCTTCAGCGCCGCCGCCACAGAACGCCGCCGCGGAGAGTTTACGACCGAGACTCGATCTGCACTTTAAAGCTGCTATAATACGCCAAACTGTAGCTTTAATCCATGTTCTAATGCCGTTTCCTGCTCAAAATCAGACCTGGAGTTGTGTTTTGTTTCATTTATTATTCGTCTGTCACATCTGCAAATCTCAAAATGCCACGTTCCACCTTGTGATGTCATCAAGTGGTAGTTTTAACAGCTCCTTTTACCTTTAGTTCAGTCGAGATAAGAGACAACTCCAGGACTGAAACGATCCAGATGTTTCTAGAAATGAAGGTGTGTGGAGTTTAAAAACACAGTGGAGCACTTCCTGTATCACATGATGACATCACAAGGTGGAACAGAGTGTTTTCAGTTTGAGAGAAGAACTGCAGATCTGTTTGTGACGAGGAAACGTTAAACCAGATGAGAGAACAGAGTGACACGAGCTCTTTGACCCTGAACAACACCATAAAAACATATTATTTACACATTATATCATTTTTATTTACAGACTCGAGCCCCGTGGTTTTGATAATCCACTTTTATTTTCACATAATTCCGTCTAATTTGAGTTTTTAATCCACATTATGTCATGAGTTGTGTTTATATTTGTGGTGTTTTCTGTCCGGTGCTTCACAGTCGCTCGTTTTAACTGGACAGACGTTTACTTCTGTTTTCTGACCTGGGCCTCACTGTCAAAGACTTTTATTTTTACTTCTTGTTTCACGTTGTCATATTATTACAAATATCTGTAGTACCTGTAGTATCTGTAGTATCTGTAGTACCTGTAGTACCTGTAGTATCTGTAGTACCTGTAGTACCTGTAGTATCTGTAGTATCTGTAGTACCTGTAGTACCTGTAGTATCTGTAGTACCTGTAGTACCTGTAGTATCTGTAGTATCTGTAGTACCTGTAGTATCTGTAGTATCTGTAGTACCTGTAGTACCTGTAGTGCCTGTAAATCACACGTTTCAGGGTTTTTTGTGCAGTGCAGTCACTTATGTTACTCAAGTAAAAGTTCAGCAACCAGAGCAAAAAATACTCAAGTACCATGAAAAAATCTACTTAAGTAAAAGTATTAAAGTTTCAAATGTACTTAAAGAGCAAAAAGTAAAAGTATTTTGAGATGTTCAGGTTTAATAAAGCTTCAGATGTGGAGATTTTAATAAATATTTGAGCTGAATTTGGTTCAGTAGAAACAATTTAATCATTTTTTTCTGTTTTTATATTTTTGTTTGTTTAAATTATGAAGTTGATAAAAATAAAACCTCGGCCTTTTCTGCAGGTCACACGATAAGAAAAATACTTTAAAATGTACTTGAGCAGAAAGTACAGATACTGCTCTCAAATGTACACAAGTAAAAGTGAAAAGTACACACTGTAAAACGTACTGAAGTAAAGTACAAATACTGCTCTCAAATATAGTGAAGTAGAAAGTATTCACTAGTAAAGTGAAGATACTTAAACATTTTAAACATTTAGTACTTTACAACTTTTACTTTAAAATCCACCACTGAAAAAAAATCATTCTTTATTTATTTGCTGAAATGTGACGCAGTGGAACTTTAATATAAAAATACAACAGTCACTGTTTGATACTGGGCCAGCACCGGCCCACAGCACCGGCCCACAGCACCGGCCCACAGCACCGGCCCACAGCACCGGCCCACAGCACCGGCCCACAGCACTGGCCCACAGCACCGGCCCACAGCTCCGGCCCACAGCTCCGGCCCACAGCACCGGCCCACAGCACCGGCCCAATGTCAGCACCGGCCCGCTGTCACTGGCCCAGTGTCAGCCCTGGCCCACAGCCCTGGCCCACAGCGGGCCCTGGCCCTGGCCCACAGTGTCTCTCTCTGTGCTCGTCGTCGTCGTCGCTTCCACAGCCAAACGTGTTTTTGTGAAACACAAAGCAGCAGAACAAAGAAAGAGGCCGAACTGGACCAAACTGGACCAAACTGGACCAGATTAAACACAAACTTTAACATTTAAACCGGTTTAAACACGACAGAAAGTACTCTACTGTATATATGTACTGTATGTGTATTTGTACTGTATATTTGTACTGTATATTTGTACTTTATATTTGTCCTACTCGTGTCTGACCTCATGATCGCACGGTCATGTGAAACTTTACAACTGGTTTGACACAGAAGCTTATCTTTATAAATCTGACCAGTACAGAGGCACATCTCCACAGATCTGACCAGTACAGAGCACATCTCCACAGATCTGACCAGTACAGAGCGCCTCTCCACAGATCTGACCAGTACAGAGCGCCTCTCCACAGATCTGACCAGTACAGAGCGCCTCTCCACAGATCTGACCAGTACAGAGCGCCTCTCCACAGATCTCTCGCTCTGTGACTCTATAAATAAATCTCCTGTTAATTTTTCTCATAGATTTTCCAAAAAATAATAATAATGGACGTTTTAAATCCTGATCTGTGATGATCAGCCACATGGAACTAATGACCCGAGATCGTTTTATTTAAATATGAGACTTTATAAACCGTGTGGACATTAGTCGTGTGTGACTGGCCCCTGACGACTGTGAACTCTTAATATTTGAATCTTTAGAAAAGTCTATGGGAAAAATGAATGGAAAATGTACAGTGTGCAGGTCTTTACACACAGTGTACAAGTGTTTACACACAGTGTACAGGTCTTTACACACAGTGTACAGGGGTTTACACACAGTGTGCAGGGGTTTACACACAGTGTACAGGTCTTTACACACAGTGTACAGGGGTTTACACACAGTGTACAGGTCTTTACACACAGTGTACAAGTGTTTACACACAGTGTGCAGGTGTTTACACACACAGTGTACAGGGGTTTACACACAGTGTGCAGGGGTTTACACACAGTGTACAGGTCTTTACACACAGTGTACAGGGGTTTACACACAGTGTACAGGTCTTTACACACAGTGTACAAGTGTTTACACACAGTGTGCAGGGGTTTACACACAGTGTACAGGTCTTTACACACAGTGTACAGGGGTTTACACACAGTGTACAGGTCTTTACACACAGTGTACAAGTGTTTACACACAGTGTGCAGGTGTTTACACACACAGTGTACAGGTGTTTACACACATGTGATAAATATGCTAAATGTGATAAATGAGCTAAATGACCTAAATGTGCTGAAAGAGCTAAATATGATAAATTAGTTAAATGTGATAAATGGCCTAAATGTGATGAGGTAAATGTGATAAATGAGGTAAAAGTAATAAATGTGATAAATATGATAAATGGCCTAAATGTGATAAATTAGCTAAATGTGATAAATTAGCTAAATGAGCTAAATGTGCTAAAATTAGGCTGTAAACTTTTTTGGTTGAAGTTCAAGTGTCACAAAACTTGACTGAACCACAGAAAACAGAGACAGTGTCATTTTATATAAAGTTCACATAAACACTTCACACGTGTGTGTCTGAGGTTCAGTGTGAACAGTTTTATTACAGATGATAAACTCCATATTATTTGACTCATGTCCAAAACATGTTTTTAATACGACCTGAGGACCTGAGGACCTGAGGCCCTGAGGACCTGAGGACCTGAGGACCTGAGGACCTGAGGCCTTCAAACCCAAACAAATCCAGAGGATCAGGAGAATTTAAACAGAACAGAGACTGAACTGTGATAAAACAGAAACAAACTGTAATAAAAGAAGAAGCTCAACTAGAGAAATAAGACAACACACACACAACTACACAACACACATACAACTACACAACACACATACAACTACACAACACACATACAACTACACAACACATACAACTACACAACACACATACAACTACACAACACACATACAACTACACAACACATACAACTACACAACACACATACAACTACACAACACACATACAACTACACAATACATACAACTACACAACACACATACAACTACACAACACACATACAACTACACAACACATACAACTACACAACACATACAACTACACAACACACATACAACTACACAACACATACAACTACACAACACACATACAACTACACAACACATACAACTACACAACACATACAACTACACAACACACATACAACTACACAACACACACAACTACACAACACACACACAACTACACAACACACACACAACTACACAACACACACACAACTACACAACACACATACAACTACACAACACACATACAACTCCACAACACACATACAACTACACAACACACATACAACTCCACAACACACATACAACTCCACAACACACACACAACACACATACAACTACACAACACACATACAACTACACAACACACATACAACTACACAACACACACACAACACACATACAACTACACAACACATACAACTACACAACACACATACAACTACACAACACACATACAACTACACAACACATACAACTACACAACACATACAACTACACAACACACACAACTACACAACACACATACAACTACACAACACACACACAACTACACAACACACACACAACACACACACAACTACACAACACACACACAACTACACAACACACATACAACTACACAACACACATACAACTCCACAACACACATACAACTCCACAACACACATACAACTCCACAACACACATACAACTCCACAACACACACACAACACACATACAACTACACAACACACATACAACTACACAACACACATACAACTACACAACACACACACAACACACATACAACTACACAACACATACAACTACACAACACACATACAACTACACAACACACATACAACTACACAACACATACAACTACACAACACACACAACTACACAACACACATACAACTACACAACACACACACAACACACACAACTACACAACACACATACAACTACACAACACACATACAACTACACAACACACATACAACTACACAACACACACACAACTACACAACACACACACAACACACATACAACTACACAACACACACACAACACACATACAACTACACAACACATACAACTACACAACACATACAACTACACAACACACATACAACTACACAACACACACACAACACACATACAACTACACAACACATACAACTACACAACACATACAACTACACAACACACATACAACTACACAACACACATACAACTACACAACACACACACAACACACATACAACTACACAACACACATACAACTACACAACACACATACAACTACACAACACACATACAACTACACAACACACACACAACTACACAACACACACACAACTACACAACACACACAACTACACAACACACACAACTACACAACACACACAACTACACAACACACACACAACTACACAACACACATACAACTACACAACACACACACAACACACATACAACTACACAACACACATACAACTACACAACACACATACAACTACACAACACACATACAACTACACAACACATACAACTACACAACACACATACAACTACACAACACACATACAACTACACAACACATACAACTACACAATACTGGTATGACACAAACAGGAAACAGGAACTGAAATAAATAAATGTGTCCTCAGACATAAAGAACCTGCTCCAGACCTGAGACTAAAATGAAACATGATCTAAAACAAGTTTGATCTGGACAGAAGCAGAAGAACAACAACAACAACAACAACAACAACAACAAGGACACAAATTAAACAGGCGCATTTCTGTGTCACTGGCGCATGTGTGTGCGGACATGGCGCATGTGTGTGCGGACATGGCGCATGTGTGTGCGGACATGGCGCATGTGTGTGCGGACACGGCGCATGTGTGTGCGGACACGGCGCATGTGTGTGCGGACACGGCGCATGTGTGTGCGGACATGGCGCACATGAGCGGCTGGCGCACATCACACATGACGCACATGAGTTTTTTGCGCAGTAAAGCGGCGCAGGTTCATCTGTGACACAAACATCACAATAAAACAATAAAACAATAAAACAAAAACACTCACCAGATCCCGCGAGGAGGAGGAGAAGGATCCAGAGAGAAGAGGCGCTCCTCATGGTGAATAAACACGGCTCTGATTCTGCTCTTGTGGCTGTTTGGCGCAGCTCGAGGCGCAGGTGGCTCTAAACGCGCTGGACTTTATTATTTTTATTCTAAAAACACATGAGATCCGCTCACATTCCGCAGCTGCGACGCTCCGCGAGGAGAAAGTGTCAAATATGAAGTAAAATCAGAATAATCGAGTTTGTTCTGGAAAAAAGACGACGCCAGACGCGTTAGAGCCGTTTGTGCTGCAGCTTCAGTGAATCTGCCCCGTGTGAGAGAGAATCATGTGACCAGCAGCTCCACAGAGGAGCAGCTGTCACGTGACTCCGCCCCCTCTGCAGCTCCTCTGGAGAGAGCACAGTGCACACAGAAAACAAACTATTAAATCTGCACACAAAAAACAAACTATTAAGTCTGCACAGAATAAAACAAACTATTAAATCTGCACAGGGGTAGAATAAAACAATCTATCGTGTGGACACTGCACAAAGACAGAAAAATACAACCTCTTTAGAGTCAGAGGCAGAAAACTGCACATCTGAAGTGAGGACAGAGATAAAACTCTAGGGTCTGTGCTCAGAGCTGAAATACTCCAGTTCGTCCTTTCTGCTCTGAATAAACTCACACTAGTCAAAAATAAACACATTAAACTCATTATTGTCCATTTAAACAAATAAATGTTCTATAACACGTGTCAAACTCAAGGCCCGCGGGCCAAATGCGGTCCTCCACATCATTTTATGTGGCCCTCGACAGGTAAATTAAAACGTGTGATGGTCTTAAAATGTCATTTTATCAGGAGATACAGTTACACACACATATTTTTACATCTAGGCAAATACATATGTGATATTTGTAACTTGAATAACTAACAAATACAAAGTTAATTAACAAGTTAACAAAGTACTTAGTGGTGGAAGTAGTAAAATACTGTAGTTCTACTTAAGGATTTCAGGTACTTTACTTTAAATTTGATGGTGGATACTTTACTTCTTCAGTACTTCTGGGAGCAGTATTTGTACTTTCTACCCCACTACATTTTAAACTGGACTCAAAGTAAAAAAATTTCCAACTTTAAGAGTTTATTTTTATCATGTTCATGGAAACATCTTGTCTAAAGTTTCGAGCTCAAACTTCAGCTTTGAGCAAAACAAAAATAAATACACAAAATTTAGAAGAAACAAATATTTAAATACTTTTACTTGAGTAACTTACCTCTGTCTCTGTACTTTTACTTAAACCTTCACTGTGTTTACTGAGCAGATGTAGGTCACTGATCATATTTATGTGATGTTGAAATGTGATCAGACTCAGATAAACTGTCCCGTCAGCGACACCATGATAAAAGTAAAGAGGTTTTTCAGGACAAAGTAATGAAACTTTCTCAACACATTTGGCTGAAGCTGCTCGTCTGAAGTGAACAGAAGCCTGAGAAAGAAGAAGTTTACAGCAGCGTCGAGGCAAATGTCCCGAGGAAAAACAAATGTTACCAGAGTCAAAGCTCAGAACAGAACACATGCATTTAAGTGTAATAATGTGAACTGTACAACAAACTCCTATTTTAACCTTTTTAAACTCACAATATTTACTTTTTGTCTTTTCTTCTGTGAACTAACATTTGCTTTATATTGTCACAGAGTAAAAAAAACAGGCCTAACTGTGGATAAGACCATGACCCGTTTAAATAGTTTGTTTATTCTCCTGTTATTAACTTCAATAAAAGAGCTGTGAGTTTTTTATAAAGTTCATTAAGCCGAGAGCTGTGAGTTGTCAACAAGGCGCTAATAGACCCGTGGATTTCCTCGAACACAAGTGTGAGTTTCTTTTCAGGGACGTGTTCTGTGTGACTTTTCTTTTGTGGCAGATGAGACGCTGATATCAACCACAAAATTACGATATTTAGACCGACAAGTGGATAAATATGAGGAAGAAAAGAGAACACTTGAGTTTAACAAGGCCAAACACAGACTTTTAACTGTTCTAGTGGAAGATCAGTCACTTTCTTGTCTCTATGGTAACGTTATTGCTTTGCCTGGAATGTTCCACAGTGCAGTGTCAAACTTATTCATCTCCAGGACGACAAGGAAGTGTCAAAGTGCACGACAGATCTGTGGAGAGGAGAATCCGCCGTTCTACGCCAAGGGGAATCATCACATCCACGGAGACGAGCAGGTGGATCCAACAGCAAGAAAGTTACACAGTGAATCTTTAAAGAGAAGTGAGGATAAATAAGAGGAAGAGACATTTTTTTTATTGGATTAGCAGCGAGTGATTCAAGTCATTTACTCCAAGAAGCTCAGACGCAACTACAGGAGAACATCAACGAGAAAGTAAAAGAGTCTGTGTGTGGAACGATGGAAGGCTCCGCCCCACGTGACAGCCCCCTCCTCGCTCCGACACGGCCCCCTCCTCCTCGCTCCGACACGGCCCCCTCCTCCTCGCTCTGACACGGCCCCCTCCTCCTCGCTCTGACACGGCCCCCTCCTCCTCGCTCCGACACGGCCCCCTCCAGAGCCCCCTCCTCCTCGCTCCAACACAGCCCCCTCCAGAGCCCCCTCCTCCTCGCTCTGACACGGCCCCCTCCAGAGCCCCCTCCTCGCTCCGACACGGCCCCCTCCAGAGCCCCCTCCTCCTCGCTCTGACACGGCCCCCTCTACAGCCCCCTCCTCCTCGCTCCGACACGGCCCCCTCCTCCTCGCTCCAACACAGCCCCCTCTAGAGCCCCCTCCTCCTCGCTCTGACACAGCCCCCTCTACAGCCCCCTCCTCCTCGCTCCGACACGGCCCCCTCCTCCTCGCTCCAACACAGCCCCCTCTAGAGCCCCCTCCTCCTCGCTCCGACAGAGCCCCCTCCTCGCTCTGACACGGCCCCCTCCTCCTCACTCCGACACAGCCCCCTCCTCCTCGCTCCGACACGGCCCCCTCTAGAGCCCCCTCCTCCGCCCGTGTGTGGTGGAGTCAGCTGACCTTCTCCTGCGTTCACGAGGCAGTGCAAAACCCTCGAAGGAACGCAGAGCCGCTCCACAGCGTCAGCCCCGAGTTCTATCAACACCTCGAGACATTCTGCAGCTGCAATTTAACACCAGGAAATACAAGCACATTAATGAAGTCACGTTTTAATTCACACAGCAGTTAGATTGTTCTAGATGCATCCACATTTGCTTTTATTCTTCAGTTTTCTGTTTTGGCTGAGGAACAAACTCTTTTTCCTTCAAAAACACCTGCCTGCTGCTCCCATCTGCCTCCAACTCAAGAACTTTTGGAATCCTGTCTCCTTTTTAGACATTTTATAGTTAAATATAAAACAATTTTCAGTTTTAGCGGCTCAATTTAAGCCGAAATTGGAACAAACCTCTCAGTAAGTTTACTAATGCTGTGTTCAAGGCCATCAGGGATTTGGACTATCTTCAGAGCAACAAAACTGAATCAAACTGGAGGTAAAAAACAAGATAAAGCCTTGATAGTTGAGCATAAATAAAAAGTGACCACAACCACACATCCAGAAAGCCCAGGCTGAACTCTCTGCTTCCGTTTACCTTCTTCCTCTCCAAAACCCTGTGAATGACACGACCTACAAACAGCTGTATTATTAAATATTTATTCAGCTTTACTTTTCTCACTCCATACAATCTCTTATAGAAAACGCCGGGTGGTGACACTGAACATTTTGGTCAAAAACAATAAAGAAATCCAAAGAAGAAGTGGCTTACCTGAATAAAATGTTGAATATTTTCAGACATAAAACATCTAACCCTCGTTTCATTTTTGTTTTGTCCCTAACAACTCCAAACAAGCGACTCAAAACTCAGCAGTTTATGCAGTCATCCAGAACAGAAAGTCTTGAACATAAATTAAACTAAATGTGTAGCTAAAGACAAACCAACTTTAGTAGAAAACTCTTGATTATCTGGACATGATAAAGAAAAATCTAATACAGAGGAAATAAGAAAAAACAGGAAAAGTGCTATTTTAATTAAACTTTGCATTAGCAGAAAGTCTTTGTGGAGCGACCATTACCAGCAGCGTAGACCGTTTCCAAGCAGCAGTGTCTGACTCTGACCCGCCTGACGCTAAAGCTGCACTGTGGAACATTTCAGGAAGAGTCTGCCACAAAGTCTGTAACCTGCAAAACTCCATGAAGATGTGACTGCTTTGTTTGGAATGTTCCACACTATGGCGTTAAACTTTTACATCTCCACAGAGTCAAAAAGTTAGATCTGTGGAGAGGCGACTTTCCTCACAGTCAGAGGAGTAGTGTGTGTTTTTTTATGTATTTTTGAGCAATAACAGCTGTAACTGAATAATGCCATACTGTGAAACATCCTAAGCATCAACATCTCCACCTGAAAAGTGACACAGTGCAGCTTTAGCTCGCGGTGGGACAGTGCGGAGCTCGTCCTGGTGTCGTCTTCTGTTCGATGGCTGAAGGGCTGTGGTGTTTTTTTGGAGGCTACTTGCTGTGATTGAACATTAATGGTGAAGCTCCATCAGGCAACGTAGTGGTACTGGTTTGGAGTCTCTTTGTCTCGCTCCATGTAATCTCTGTCGATGAGAGACTCGATCCTCTTCTTCAGGTCCCCCGGCTGTTCAACGGAGAAAGTGTCATTTACAATCAGCTGCTCTGATACATTTAATGATGAGAATATTTGAAGAGGAAATGCTAATATCTTTGGGAAAGGAAAGAAATGGTTTGAGACAGGAGTTAAAAGAGGCCATTTTTGTTTGGAAAGACAATCCATCTTTGAACATCAGTGTGTGTTTTAGACGTCATGTATCTCCTGTTTATGACTCTGTCCTCAGACCTAAATCAAAACACAATATCCAGAATGCTAATGTGTGTGAGAGCGTCCAATAAGGCCCTGAACGACTATGCTAAATGTGACACACTTCACACTTAAGCTAGGTCTATGGAGCTAACAGAAACTAAACAAACAGGTGTGTTAGTTTCAGTGTCGTTAGCGCCCCCTTCAGACAGATATAAGGCAGTGTCCAGCAGGAATCTGACCAGAACCAAACCAAAGCCAAACGTCTTCACTCTACAACTTTTGTCCAGGAGACAGATTTAAATATTTTCTTTTTCTATGGATCAGACCAATCGACTCCTGGAAAACCGCACAAACTCAAACCAAGAACGACCACATCGAGTCAGGGAAGTGAACCTTGTGATTCTTGTCATATCATTAATGACACTGTGAGAAAACCCTTAAATACTTTCACTTTTTTAATTTGTAAATGATGCAAAAGGCCTGTACTACACACACTGTTCAGAGATGCATTTTTCATGTGTCTGGGTTTGGCTGAGAGAAGGAGAAATAACCTTATTAAATATCCAACTGTAATTACATCTACTGTTTGGATGATGTCACTCTCAGGCCGGGCCGGAATAACAGGCTCAGCGCTTTATTTTGTAATATTACAATGACAATCTTTGGTCCTGCATCAACTCTACATGACCACAGGATGTAATGAGCGGAGAGAAAGCGTCATGAGGTTTAAATGTGTTCATGTGTTTGTCTAAGTCTACGTTACCTTGACGGGAAACTTGAGCTGGTTGTAGAGCTCAGAGACGAGGAGGTTGTGGCTCAGTGTTTTTCTCATCTTCATGATACGAACCACAGCTGCATCGATCTGATACTGTCTGTCCTGGAACACGCGCTCTGTGGTGCTCACCTGCTCCTCCACCTGAAGACCACGCACAGAAAAAACACATTATTACTCTTTAAAATTAAATCAGTGTTAAATTTAACTTGACAAAACATCAGATTGTCAACCTCTGGGTCTAAAATGCAGCCAAAAACCACATCCTTTTACAACGCAAGGCAAGTTACAAATAAGAAAGAACCATATCCTCTCTCCCTGATTTCAAATGATTGACAGGCGGTTTAATCAATCAGAGATAGACATGGTCCATTTGAGTCTAAACAAACTGTGGCTTATGAATAAAAAAGAAAATAACACCTAACACAGAGGACTGACAAACAAAGCAGCAAACTAAGTCTCAGTGTGTATAAACGTCACAGTCCTGCACTAGAGGCTCGTCGTACCGTTTCTTTCATCTGAATCTGGTTGATTTTGATACGGAAGAGTTTATGTTTAAAATCATTGTTGAAGTTGAATCGATCTCCATCCTCCACGTCTTTCCCTCGAGGCATTTTGTTGAGGACTCGAGCTTTTCCACAGGCCAAAGACTGCAGCGTGCGCCTGAGCTCGCCCTCCTCTGAAACAAGACGCATATTTAAGATCATATCGGACCAATACATTTCAAATTACACAGTAGAGCTCGTTAATCTAATCCACAGTCAGGCGTGTGATCAAAGGTTTGTATTGTTTATGAGCATGAAATCAACACTGAAAGACATCTCTATTTTATTTGTGAAAAGAAAAAAAATAAATCAAATCAAAAACTGAGATCATGAGGATTCCCTTTTATTGCCCAGTCCTATAACACATTACATAAACGATATAATAAAACTCTGACCGATGCCAGTGGCTGTGCGTATTTCCTCGATACTGAATTCTTCTCCCTCGTTGAACATCAGCAGCACCAGCGTTTGGAACAGAGACACCTGGACCTCCTTCTTCCCCTAAAGTTTAAAATAAACATGTTAAATCATGATCATGACACAACGCTGTGCTGTGATTACCTCTTTAAACTCTGCCTTGAGCACAGCGTGGCCCAGTGTGGGCTGCCACTGCAGTTTCCTCCCACTGTGTTTGCCCAGATAAAAGAGCTTAAACACCTCCTGGAGTTTCACCATCTGCAGGTAAAAACATGCACACATTTATAGTCCATTCTATAGTTACATAAGGTACATTTTCTACAGATAATATTCTGTTAAAGGTGCACTGTGTAACTTTGCTCGTCTCCATGGAAATGTTATTGTTTTGCCTACACAGTGTCTGCCTTCATTTAACTGGGAGTGAATTCATCTGTAACCTGAACATATTAATGCTTTAGTGTGGAACATTTAAGACAAAGCAGTGATATCCCCATAGAGACCAGCAGACAGTGGACCCTCTGCCAGAAAACTTCATGGTTATTTAAAGGTCCACAGTGTAAGTGTTTATCTGATATGAAAAGTAAAGTTTGCACAGTGACGTTTATAAAGACTTTAACATGTTCGTCTGCACTAAACCTGACAGTTCAGCCTTAACATCTTTGTCCCACTTCTCCATGAACAGTACCTCCGTGGGCAGGTGCACGTCCATGGGGGTGTATGACGGCCAGTAGCCCATAGTGAGGATGTTCACAGTCAGCTCTATGTTGCTGGGCTCACTCTGGTTCTGTATATACTGTAAAACACAGAACACTTTATGTACTTCACTTACATTATTATTGGATTTGTGGTTAAGTTGGTAATTACCTGTTTGAATTGAATCATTATGTCTTTGGACAGCTCCATGTCTTTAAACATTCCCTCTAATTTACTTGTAAAAGCTGCTCCACACTCTGGTAACAACAAAAAAAACACTTTACCTTTGATATAAATTCTAAACAGTTTCAACAAGCAACACATTGAAATATAAATGTTATATTTCCATTTCACAAACCTATAATTAATCAAACCAAATATACAATTAGAGTTGTCTGCAATAATATTTACCATGTTTAAGCTTGGACAGCATGGACTTCTCTGCATCTACAGACGCACTTTTGCCAACCAGCAGTCGCTTTGCAAGGTCTTTCTTGTAAAAAGCCTCAAACACATCCTTTCCTGTAGGTCAAAAGACAATGAGCTCATGACACAGTTATAACAATGAGTAGTAACACTAAACAAACAAGGAAATTTGCCTTTGATGCTTCATTTCACACATTTTAGCAAAATTCAGTCTGAGGAGTGTGTAACTAACCATGAATGAAGCGAAAGATTATCATGATCTTGTCCAGAATTCGCTCCAGTTCCTCTTCTGTTGCCTCCTTGTTTCCTGCTCTTAGCTTTGAGTCTACATATTTAGCTGAAAAAAGACACCAGTAAATCAAATAATGCTTCAAAGAAAAAAACAAAACAAAACACAGGATAATGTCTGACCGATGAGCTCAGCAGGTTTGTTGGGCCTTTTGTTAATAAAAGTTTCAAAGGCTTCCTTCATTGAATTGATGAAACCCTCGTTTCGAGCAAAACAATTGTGAGCCACATTGTCCATTTTGTCTTTAAAGTCCAGCAGCTCCTGCACCATGTCCTTGTCTTTCTCTGGTGTACATACAATTTCACTGCCAAAAGACTAAAGAAGAGAAAAAAGATAAATGTATTTTTAATATTCACAATATTTTAATTATGCTTTAATGATGTATTCACTTTAATGTTACCTTAATGTATTCTCGCCAAAACTGCAGCAACGTAAGAAGTCCTCCTTTGACTTTACTGAAGAGCTGATACAAAAGAGCCAACTCAGTGACCCGATTTTCATCCAACAATGTGCTCAAACCTGAAAAACACAAATTCAGAAATAACATAGACGTTGGAGCTTCCAGCATGTATTCTTTGTGGAAAAAGTCTCACCTTTGTGAAGTATTGCGGTCAGATGTTCTCCTAGTAGTTGTTTTTCAACACAGCTAATGAGTGGTTTTCTGCAGAGTGTTTTTAGATGCATTAGGTATTTGACTTTGATTTGAAGTTCAGAATTCATCTAGAACAAGGACTTACTGGGTGCTTTGATCGAGGTAGCTCACGATACGATCATTCTCTTCTTCAAGTCGTCGAGCCACGTGGTGCAAATACTCAGGCACCTGGACATATAATAAAATATAGTACATTTAATTACATAAACCTCTGAGTGGAACAAATGTTGCTGCTTTTGATCTGTAACTTTTAAGAGTGAGAAAATCCAGATTTAACTCACATCTCTTTCCTGCATCAGCCGCTGTCCCTCTGCTGCATACAGACGGTTGGTCTCAGACAAAAACTTCTCCTCAAAGGCTTCCTTATAAACCTGAGAGACAAAGGCTTTAAACACAGGTTCATGATACATTATTTAGTACTACCCATTACTAACACTTACCTGCAGGTCAGAGAGCATGCCCAGCAGACTCCTCAGGAGACTGCGATCTACTGTCTCTCCATTTCGCTCAAGCTCAATTTGCTCCAAAATACCATCTACAGTACGTTTCTGAACGGCCGTATCGCTCACAATGTGTGTGCGGAACAGCTCTAGACCAGTGTCCCTGGAACAAAAAAAGACAACACTTCAAAGAAGGGATGAAAGCGAGCAAGGAATAATAAGAGAAAGGTTATTACCAAATTGAAGGAAGCAGAGAATTCTGGAGAACATAGGTTCGATCAAGAAACAGAAAAATACTCCGGATCATTATCTATGGGTAGAAATATACCATTAGGGCCTCAGGTGATCAAACCTGATGTGTCCGAAATACTAAACCTTACTGTTTGTCTGCAGTGGTCCTGCCAGCAGCGATTCATTCGCTTCAGGAAGGACAGGTTGTCTAAAGACTCTGTGAGCTCATTGTTAAGACACATTAACTTCTTAAATTTCAATACTTTATATTGTACTTCTGTAATTTAATCAGACTTTCAGCTCAAATTATTATAAAAAAGGATATTCCCTGAACTGGTGGATCTGAGCCTGAACATGGTCCTCGCAGACCTGCCGCAGCTGTTTGTACAGAGTTGGAGACACTTTGTAGGAACACAGGTTTTCCACTGCCTATAGACAAAAAAAGAGAAACAGAGACATGTTATATCAAGATGTCATAATCACTGTGAAATAATTCAATACATACATATCATTTTTATAATGACATACCTGATAGAGCTCCTCCAGATTGTACTTGATTGAAGTGCTGTTTTGAATCGCATTCACTGCTTCTCGTAGTTTCAGCCATGTGTCTTCTGTGTAATTCTCTGCTAGTTTGGGCCGATCTAATAACAGAAAGAAAAATATATTGTAGTGCAAAGTTTTACATGATACAAAAACTCCATTATTTTCAACAGGATATTTTTGTAAACTATTCAATAAGAAGCAACAGCTAATACAAGTCTTATAACTGGATAATGAACTAGAACATCACAGAGGTGGTACTATGATCCATAGACCAGGACTGACATAACAGAGGCAGTTCTATGGATCAGACCTGAGGGATTACACAGACATTACACAGACATTACACAGACATTACACAGGTGGCATAAACACATTATTATAGAATGCTCAAATATCAAAGCAACAGAAGAAACAGCCTGTACTTGTCTGACACTTGGGCCTGATGAAAAACAGGTGTTGTACCTTTGAAGTTCTTAATGACTAGTTTCTTGGAGGCTCCTGCTTTGGCCGAGCCCACAGAGGTCCGGGGCATCATCCCGTTGGAGAAGCTGGCTCTCTTTTCCTGTCGAGTGTCTTCTGCCATTATCAGATTAGCGCTGGGACTTAACACTGTGTTGTTTTATTTGTTTTGCTAAGTTCAGTTTGTTTAGTCGTTTGTTCACACTCACAACTTCATACACTTATAATTGGACCAGTGCATAAAGTGTCTCATTAAAAACAAATAAAACAAAAACCCCCGTAACGTTATTTAACACGAAAACCTTCTGCTGACAGCGAGGTAAACAGATAGCTACAGCAGCACGTTAGCTCTGGCTAACACGTTAGCACTGGCTAACACCGTGCGTGTTTTCATAGCACTTTAGCAATAGCCTCCAGAGCTAGCCCGTACCTTTTCCCGCCAGTACATCCTGATAAAGAGTCGGGTTTGGGGCTGTTTGGACTTTAGATAAATTTGTAAAAGTGACATTGTTCGCGCGGGTGTAATAAACGCTTGTTACTAGAGTCTTTCTTTACCCGACATGGCTAGGCTAAGCTAACAAAATGGCCCTTCTGCGCTGCTCTGTGGGACAGGTGCATTATGGGTGAGAGAGCCGCGTTCATGGACACTCTGTAATTTATCCCGCTCTTCTGTAACTTTACTTAAACTCGGTATTTAGTCTACTTTTTACGGTCTCCCATGGTCCGTGTTAATTATATGTTGAAATGCTTATATTTTATATTAGAATTTAGTAGCTTTTGTTCTTCAGTCTTGGTTTTATGTGGCGGTGTTTGTGTAAGGTTCATGAGTGTCTGATGTTTTAAACACAGCACAGGTTCATTGGAGTTAGCGTCAGGGCGGCGCTGGCTCTGGACACAGCAGTGAAACACACTTTTGTCCTGTCAATGCGGTCTTTACCCGGGCCTTCTGCTTCTAACCCCGGGACAGGGACATGGAGGAGCCTTTTCTGCGGGAGGTGAAGTAGGTTTGGCGGTGTCTGACCCCAGCCTTTCCTCGGAGAGTGGAGGTATGTTTGCGGCTAACGAGCAAAAACGAGCAAAAACAAGAGGAAAAGACCAAAGGAAAGACAAGCAGCAGGGACAGAGAGATGGACAGAGACATCAAGCACAGAGAGGAGACAAACAGAGTCCAGTGTGTGGGACAGACTGGAGTAAAGTCTGAAGCACAGCTGTGTCTGCGTTATTCCACTGTGTCATTAGCAGCTTAAAGATGCTAGCTCAGAGCACACAGCTGACTGCTCTGTTAGCCCTGAGCCCTGAGCCCTGAGCCCTCTGCCTTTAGACTCTAACTCTAGATCTACACACATCTACAGACCCATACAGGTCTTTTATAAACACAAACCATATTTACAGATTGTGTAGTTGTGGTTTAGAGCTAGCATGCTAGTTAGCCTGCTTATTTGCATACTGACTGTCTCTGGTTTTCTGGACAACTCTGGAGGTAATTGATCAGTGATTTAGTTTTTCATGTTTCACATCCTGTTGTTAAAGGTCAGTGTCACTGTCACAAGAAGAGAAAAGGCAAGACGATTTAGATACAAACTTTGAGTCAATAAAAAGACCCTAAAAAGTCTTGAATAGTCAATTACATGTAATAATAATCAGTTACATAGTTAATAGAATGTTTTTGTTTTTTTTCAGTGATGATAAATAAAATTTCCACTTCTTTACAACAAGAGCAAATGACAGTCACTTTTAAAATGTGAACTCTATTATCTTGATTGTTTTGTCTGCAGTGTCGATGCTGCTGTTGAGATGAGTGTGAAGGCCTTTGAGCTGGTCCCCGCTGTGGAGCGAGAGCTCCTCATGGGAGACAAGGCTCGAATCAACATTGAATGCATTGAGTGCTGTGGAAAGCACCTGTACATCGGCACCAATGACTGCTTCATCCACCATTTCCTTCTGGAAGAGGTCACTTCTTCAAAGGGAAAACTGAGTTTCTTGGCTCAAAAGCTGCTTCACAAATATCTGGGACTCAAAAAGCCGGTTGCTGAGCTGCGGGCTGCGTCTGCTTTGGAGCGATTGATAGTGCTCTGTGATGGAGTACTGTTTCTTGTTGACATGTTGACACTAGAAACTCCCTCTGGCGCTGGAGGAGCTAAAATCAGAGGCGTCACTACGTTCTGCATTAATGAGAACCCAGTCACTGGAGATCCATTCTGTGTGGAGATGGGGATTCTTTCCTCCAAACGGCGGACAGTGCAGATTTTTATGATTTATGAGGACCGAGTGCAGCTGGTGAAGGAGGTGAACACACCAGAGCAGCCTTGTGCCGTCTCTCTCGATGGATACTTTCTGTGTCTGGCTCTCACTACACAGTACATGATCCTGAACTACAACACTGGAGCCAACCAGGACCTGTTTCCCTACAACAGCGAGGAGAGAAAGCCAATAGTGAAGAGGATTGGCCGAGAAGAGTTTCTGCTGGCGGCACCAGGCGGTCTTGGTAAGATAAAAGGAAGAATTTGTATTTTGAAGATTCAAGAACTTTGTCTTAATTATTAGTAATATTTGTAATCATTTTATATGTTCACATTATGTGCCACCTCCAGGTATGTTTGCGAATGCAGAGGGAGTCTCCCAGCGCGCTCCGGTGAACTGGTCTGAGAGCGTGATGGGGGCTGCGGTTTGCTTTCCTTATGTTGTGGCCTTAGACGAGAGCTTCATCACTGTCCATAGTATGCTTGACCAACAGCTCAAACAAACTCTGCCTTTCAGGGATGGGCATGTTCTCCAGGATTTTGAAGGTATTTGGTGACAACTTCTCTGTAGCAACTTTCAGTATTTGATTTAATATACTCTAAATATCTGTGTGTTTTATAGGAAAAGTCATTCTAGCGTCCACTAAAGCAGTATACATATTAGTGCCATTGCCCCTCGAGAGACAAATCCAAGATTTATTGGCCAGTCACAGAGTGGAAGAAGCCCTGATTCTCACAGAAGGAGCACAAAGGAATATTCCCAAAGAAAAGTTTCAGGTACATTTTCATTAGTAAATGTGCTCACTTACCTGTTAAACATGAGTTTAATTAGTTTATGTTTTTTCTTCCCAGATTTTGCACAAAAGGATCCTTCAGCAGGCAGGTTTCATACAGTTTGGCCAGCTTCAATTTCTGGAAGCAAAAGAGCATTTTAGGTAAGTTCTCCAGTTTTTCTTATTGGTGTTTTATACCACAACCAAATGCATAGTTTTCACAAATGTCCGTCATGTGCATCTCTCAGGCTGTTAATCAGTTTAAAACAATTACACTGTGTACCAGCAAAGTCACTAACAAATAACATTTCCAACGTGCTTTTAACGCCATATTCAAGTGACATATCAGCCTATGCTTTATCTATTAACCTGTGTATTTCATGTTTTTATGTTTTGTTTTTTGTTTTAGAAAAGGGCAGCTGGACGTTCGGGAGCTCATCTCTCTTTACCCACTGCTGCTGCCTTCCTCTTCCTCCTTCACTCGCTGCCATCCTCCTCTTCACGAGTTCGCTGATCTAAACCACTTGGCTCAGGGTGACCAGGAAAAGGTCCAGAGGTGCAAGAAGTTCCTCATCAGTTACTTAGGAGAGGTAAGTTTTGATTGGTTGTCGTTAATCTTTGGTAAATGGTTAATGTTAAACTCTGACTCAGGTGCGAAGTACAGAAGTGGCCAACGGCTGCAGAGAGGACGTGGACACTGCTCTGCTGAAGCTTTATGCTGAACAGGACCACGAAAGCCTTTTAGATCTGCTCGCCTCTGAAAACTTCTGCGTGTTAGCCGACTGTGTCCCATGGCTAGAGAAGTACCACAAGTGAGTCGCACACATTTGAAATTTGATCAACATTGATATAAAATGGTTGACTTATTATCGACCCTTCACTGATGAGCATCATGTAAACAAGCTTTTTATTTCATACATGGAATGGACTGTAATGGAATAGTGAAGCATAAACAATATAAACTTGTCATTTTTGTTCTTTTTCACTCAGATATTTTGCACTAGGGCTTCTATACCATTACCACGGTCAGGATTCAGCAGCTCTTCAGGTATATCTCCCTAAAGCCACTAAATAATTCCATATTTCATGAAAACGCGCTCACTTTTCTCTTCCTCCATTTTTAGCTGTGGATCCGTGTGGCAGATGGAGATTTGGAGGATGCTACGAGGTCTGATCTGTTTGAATACATCATAGACTTTCTCTGCTCCTGCTCCAATCTGGATCTGGTGTGGAAGTACACAGACTGGGCCTTACGCAAAAATCCCACTGTAAGTTACTGCCTTCATTACTAGACTCATAAAAATAATTATAGTTATTGCCCTTCATTATTTCACTTTAAATATTTATACTATACAACTTAACTATTCACTTTACTATTACTATTTACTACAATCATCACTGATCAGCTTGGGGCTCTTTAATCAATGGTTCACAGCCACTTGTTTGTAAAAATGTGATTTGGAGCAGTGTTCAGGCTGAGAGGAAGAAATTTTAAATGGTAAAAAAAATATTAAATAAAATTGATCAATACGAGGAAAAGACTGATGCACTTTTTGTCATGTTAAGCCCCAGCACAACTTTCAGTCCACCAAACATCTCTATTAAATATGACATGTGTCTTTATAATTGGAAATGTTTATTTTTCTTCTTTTCAGACAGGTGTCCAAGTTTTCACTAAAAGAATTGTCAGGAAAAACCACCCGGAGCCGAGTCCTGATGATGTCGTGACGTATTTGACGAAACATCGTGAAGCTCTGCTGCTTTACCTGGAGCACCTGGTCCTCGAGAGGCAGATTCAGGTCAGAACTCACCAAGAACCAACATACGACCATTTTATGCTAAGTTCAGCACGTTGCATCTTAAACGCTCTGTGCAGGAGCAAACTGAGGCATTATGTTGTATTTTTAAATCACGTGGACATGCTGTGGAGAGAAAAGGAGACTACCTGCTGTAGCTGTTATTTTTCTTCAGTCTTGTGCTTATATTTGCAGAAGGAAACATTCCACACTCACCTGGCTGTGCTGTACCTGGAGAGAGTTCAGGCGTTGTTATCGGAAACGCCGGTGGACGAGGGGAAGCTGCTGAAGGCTCGAGACAGACTCCAGGCCATGCTGCGAGAGTCTAACCTTTATCGTGTTCAGTATGTTTTAGGTGAGACTGATCTCTATAGAAATAAGGTCTCAGGGTCTTGTATTGATGCCCATTGTGAATGTCAGTCACAAACCAACTGATATAGCAGTGTTTCCCTCTGTAATATTCCATGCACAGCAATAATATCTCTGTGGTGGACCCTCTGATGTTACAGTCCACCTTTTAAATGAGTTGGACTGTAACATTAGAGGTTAGAACAAGTGGACGAATTCCAGGTTTTACAATCCTCACTCATTCTGAACTAAACCAACTGCACCGACACTAATTATATACAATCAAATTAAAAATATGTATTGTAAATGTAAATGAGCACATCTTTTTCAAACTGCAAAAGGAGACATATTTACTGTGATCCTTTTTTTCTCATGTATTTGTAGGTAAAATAAAAAACTGTGAAAGTCTGTTGTTGGAGCAGGCCATACTCTACGGCAAACTGGAGGAGCACGACAAGGCGCTGCACGTTTTGGTTCATGAACTCAAGGATTTCTCGTCTGCGGAGGCTTACTGTATATGGTCCTCTGAGTCCCGGGACAGTGCTTACAGACAGAAACTGTTCCACCTTTTATTAGGGGTGTATTTAGACACACAGTCCCGGGGCGCGTCAGCAGGGGGCGGTGGGGAGATGGAGATGGCGGCTGTGGACCTTTTGAACCGTCACGGGGAAGTGTTTGATGCAGTTCGAGTCCTGAATATTCTCCCTGAACGATGGTCCCTGCAGTTACTCAGGCCTTTCCTGGGACGAGCCGTGCGGGCCAGTATGCACGCCAGCCGCACCTCCCAGATCGCACTGGGACTCGCACGCTCGGAGAACGTACAGCTGCTGCACGACAGGGTAAGGGTTTTGTGTCCAGAAAAATAATCTAAATATTTATCCAGTTTTAGGTTGGACTTCATACTGATAAGTTTGTTACTGAATGCATTTGACACTTTCAGCAGCGACACAAATAAATAACAAATAGAATCTTTTCAAAATGGTTTGGTTCTTTTGTATTTCTGACTTTAATGTCCTTCAGGAACCAGCTATTTTATTGTTACTATCTACAGTTTTGTTGTATTTAAAAAGGAAAATACAATACAACCCACGACGGCGACTACTATGGCTATGATTACGACTGCTACTACTACAACTACTACTACTACTACTACTAGTGGCAGTAGTACTCACACTCTTCAGAGACGCACAAATATAAATGACTTATTGCTGAAGAGAAAAACAAAAGGTTAAAATAAGTTACATCATAATAGTCTCAGTGATGTCGTCTCTTTCCCAGATCAGTTTGTCTGTTTATTTATTGTTTATATTGTAATGATCTGATATTTTATGTTTACCTCAGACTTCTTTTTGTTGTTCCTGTAACTGTTGTGTTGTTGTTAATGTCTCTGCTTTTGTATGTGACCCTCTCCTGACAAGTTTATGTGTTTATGTCGGTTCTTTTGGTCATTTACTGGTCTGTTTTAAAGACTGTCTCTCTTGAGGTGAGGCTGCTGTTGTTTGACTTTTGTTTTGTCGTGGGTTACAGTCTACAATCGCCCTTCAGAAAATAAACAACCAGAAGAAATTTGACATGTTTTCTTACACCAGAACACTATATTATCCCACTTCTGACTGTAGCGAACGTTCTGGTGTAAGTAAACACATCAAATCTGAACAGAAGAGCGACTGTCGACCGTAAACCACGACAAAACAAGAACAAAACAACAGCAGCCTCACCTCAGCAGAGCCAGTCTCCAAAACAGACCAGTAACTGACCGATAGTAGGGTCAAATACAAAAGCAGCACGTTAACAACAACACAACAGTTACAAGAACAACAAAAGGAAAATATCAGATCTGTACAATATTTTATTATGTGGTAAACTTCATAATTGATCGACCCAAACTCATAAACCACTTCTGTGTTTCTTACAGTTAAAGGAGAGGAAGAAACCCATCTTTGTGTCTGACAAGAAGGGCTGTTTTATGTGCCACAATACGTTCAGTGAACCGGAGGTGGTGTGCCTGCCCGGGGGAGTGCCTGTCCATACGCACTGTGTCGCCGACCGAATCCAAAACTCCCCCTCCAAAAAACATTTAACTAACAGCAGTAACCACACGTGAGACTTTGAACTCGGCCATTGTTTCAGAAGCACTAAACCCAAGTCTTATTATGAGCGTTTTTCAGAACAAGAAGCACAGAAAGTGAGTGCAAAGTTACAAGAATCGAGACGAGTTTGGGGACACACTGGGGACGGGAGAAGAAAAGCTGTTTTACTTGCCTTGAAAAATAGACGTGTGATCCATTCATTATGTAAAAGAGGTCAACGTGGGATAAAACGAGTTGAAAATGACACAATGCACCATATTTGTTCTACTCTGGGGCGATTATTGCATGGACTTACTAAACACATCTACGGTTTCAGTCTCATCAAACACACATTTATGTCACATGTTTGGAGTTAAAATGTGAAAATCATTCTGTTCTTTCTGGGATGTGCTTTTTGCTGCTTGTATTTTGTTCCATTTACACTATTTTAATTCATAATTTCCTGACAACGCTTTACGTTTTCATGTTTTGGAGCTATAAAGACGTTTGTGCAATAATGAAAGCAAAACAAAAACCTGAGATTATTTATACTGTCAGACTGGCCGAAGCCAATACACGTGTTATATCATTAAAGCTGCACTGCGTAACTTTTCTGAAGGGACATCTGCCGTCAGCTCGTCTCCAGGGAAGTCGCTTTGTCTGGAATATTTCGCAGTAATGCATTAAACTTGTCTATCTTCCGTTTATTTCATGGCAGGTGTTTTTACTTTGAGTGGGCTCGCCTCTACGCAGATCTGAACAGTAACTTCACCTGTTTGTGTCCATGGAGATAGATGCGTTTAATGCCATACTGTGAAACTTCTCCGGCAAAGCAGTAACATCTCTTTGGAGATGTTCCATCAGAAAAAAAAAAGAAACGAAACATGGTGCAGCTTTAATTAAACTGACAGAGACCAGATTGTGCATATGCGTTGTTGCTCTACCAGTGAGCCGAACAGCACCATGGCCTTGAGTTTGGAGCTGATCGTTTTCTTTACTTCATAGTTTCTAACACAGTTTATTCATTTTCCTCCGTCTGACTCCAGATTTTAAATGAGTCTCAGTAAAAACTAAACCCAATGAATTTGCCTTGAACAGGAAGTGAACCGTGACCTTTGACCTCTTCAGGCTCCGCCCTCGGCTTCTGTCTATGACTCTGAGTTCAGTGTAACAGCACAGTTGTATGTGATGTTTTATCTGTAACGCTTTTGTCTGACTTAACTAAAACAAATCTACTCTGTATTTAGACTGATTCTTTTTGTCAGACTCATTCGTTCACCTTCACGTGTTTCAGCTTCACGTGTTTCAGCTTCTTCCTGTGACCTTCCTCAGTGGCGCTGTAGTGACGTGTCAGTAGGGGGCGTAATCTTCTGTGACGCCTCCTCCAGGCCCCGTGTGTGATGAGGTGCACAGCCCCTCGTCCTGGTTCATGCTCTTGGACCTGCGACTCTCGACGCTTCTCTCGACGCTTCTCTCGACGTTTCTCTCGACGTTTCTCTCGACGCTTCTCTCGACGCTTCTCTCGACGTTTCTCTCGACGTTTCTCTCGACGCTTCTCTCGACGTTTCTCTCGACGTTTCTCTCGACGTTTCTCTCGACGTTTCTCTCGACGCTTCTCTCGACGCTTCTCTCGACGTTTCTCTCGACGTTTCTCTCGACGCTTCTCTCGACGTTTCTCTCGACGTTTCTCTCGACGTTTCTCTCGACGCTTCTCTCGACGTTTCTCTCGACGCTTCTCTCGACGCTTCTCTGATCCACTGGTGCTTTGTTCCAGTGGTTTTGTCTCAGATGTTGTTGGTTTCAGATTTTCTTCAGTCGTGAGACACTGTCCTGGACAAAGTGACTGTAGAGGACGTTCATTTGTCCTTTTGTCTGACACGTCTGAGGAAAACTTCAGGAAGGAGCTGAAACATAAACTGGATAAACAAAAGCTCCAGTCTAACAAAAAGAATCATTAATGCTGAGTTTAAACCTGAAGACAGAACGAGCCTTTACCAAAGGTTGTGTCTCTGCTCTAAACCATCATCATTAATGTTCATTATAATCTCATAAAGTTTAAAGGACATTGGGTTATTTTCCAAATAAACCTTTTACAGGAAAAAGATTTGCCTGTTTCATTCTGTTTCTGTAATGTGTTTTAAATGTATAAAGAAATATTATTATATTAGAGGGAAATATGTTTAAAATGTTTTCAATGAGCTGTGCACAAACAGTTTAAGCCTCACTGTCCTCGCTCCTGTTTTCATTTTTACTTTGTTCTGTTTATTATTTAAAAGGTCAAAGGGCAATGTACAATACTGACAATTTAAGAAAAGATGTTTATTTAAAAGAAAAGAGTCTTCTCCAGACTTGAGGTATGTTACACTTTGGTTGTCACTTTACTCTTCGCTCTCGTCTTTACTGTTTTACTCTCGTCTTTTTACTTTGGTTCATCTTTAACTAAACATCTTCTGAAACTTTGGCTTCATCATCTCCAGAGCCGTTTTGTCGATGTTCTGAGTCAGGTCGCTGATCTTCATTATGACTTCATGTGCTTCTTTAAACAGCTCCTCCCCGAGCTGAGCTTTGACACGGTCTCTCCAGACGCACAGCTTGGGACGTCCCACAAACACGTCCACGCCGCTCCCTACAGGCTGGAGGAGGGAGGGTCTGGGTGAGTAAAGATCTACAAACAATATACTGCAACTTTCTTAGAGCCTGATATATTTATGTATTAATACTTTTAATCAGGTTGAAAAAGTAAAAGTAACACAGGTTTGAGATCTCCAGACCTGGATGAAGTCTGTATAGTGGAACATTCCTGACAAAGCAATAATCTCCATGGAGACCAGCAGAGGGAGGACCTTTATTTAAACCTCCTCCTTCTTCTTCTTCCAGGCGTTACCTGCATGACCTCTGCTATCGCCACGACGTCGGCCACAGAGATCTGGTTCCCGATGATGAAGGGTTTGTCCTGGAGGAAGTAGTTTTCGAGCAGAGACAGAGACTCGTTCAGTCCGTCCATCGCGGCGTCCATCTTCTCCTTGGGCGCGTCACAGCCCATCATCATCGGAAACACCACCTGGACAAAGAGCCAGGTGTGTTTAGAGGGAAGAGTAGGAGCGTTTACTGAAAGACTTTAATATATGTGTGTTATGAAGGGACAGGGAATAAGGGTCAGTTAGAGCTGGAGAAAATGTATTGATATTTTTCTGACAGATTTTTTATCACAACTAGAGTCTGCGATGTGTGAATAAAAAGTATAACTGCTCAGAGCTCTCACTGTAAACAACTACAGAAATATGAACAGATAAAGACAAGAACTGTCCATTTCTGAATGTTTGTAGACGTCAAAACTACAGGTACAACAAGATTTTTAAAAAGACAAATGACAAAACATCTTAGTCTGAATCACAAAAGCTGCAGTGATTTACATAATGAGATCTGTCCTGCAGCCGTGGTCTCGGGTCCAAACTCAGGTCCAAACTCGGGTCATACCTTGAGCAGAAAGACCTTGGAGCCGGTGGTGCGGAGGTTGGTGTGTTGCCAGGACAGATACTCGTTGACTCGAGCTCTGGGCTGCAGCTCGGAGGGAAACCAGTGAGTCGGACCTCTGTGTTTTTGCACCATGTAGTCCAGGATGGCAGTGCTGGAAACGACAGGAACGTTCACATGTCGTAGTCAGTAATCAGTTTTTGTGATTATTATATTTGCCGTGTTGAGTGCGAGTGATTTCCTGTCCGAGCTCCTTTCAAACACAAGAAAAGACGATGAGAATGAAGTGAAAAACAAACACAAAACGCTCAGATGTTTGTGAACACGTCTGTAGAGTCTAAACTTCAGGATGTTCCGGCTTTATATGAAATAACAAGGAATATTTTGTGATTTGGACAAAATACTCTGCTGGAAGTGTCTGCGATTTGCCCATTCAAAGTCTGAGTCATACACAGAAGGATTCAGGAAAAAGACTGAATTATCACAGTATTTACAATAATGTGCAATGATCTAATAAACCATAAATATGATTAAACATCTATGAGCCACATTATAAGTGTTAAGTTAAAAATGTGCAGTTTGAAGTGAGAAAAAATCTTCACTGATTTATTTCACATTTGTTTTGTGTGAAAAGAATCGTCTGATAGTTTTTACTGATGGGACTTTTGGCTCTGAATCTTTTGGATCTGTTGGTTTTATTCGTTTTATTAAAGAGCCGTTGAAAAGACTCTCTCTGTCACAGTTTATTTATACGACAGAAGCCAAGAGGACTCATTTGAACGATAAACTCATCAGACAGACCTTTTTAATGGTTCAAACTGAGAGTGGGAATGTTTTTATCCAGAGAAAATGATGCAAGATCCAGACAAAACTACAACAATAATCAGAATAATTAAAAACACAAGCTCTCTGTGTTGTGTTTTCTGCTTCTGTGTTGATTCTTGTGCTGGTTTAATATTTATCTGGATAAAATGCATCAAAATCCATCCATCCATCTTCTTCCTCTTATCCGGGGCCGGGTCGCGGGGGCAGCAGTCTAAGCAGGGACTCCCAGACTTCCCTCACCCCGGACACGTCCTCCAGCTCCTCCGGTGGGACCCCAAGGCGTTCCCAGGACAGAGAGACATAGTCCCTCCAGCGTGTCCTGGGTCTTCCCCGGGGCCTCCTCCCGGTGGGACATGCCCAGAACACCTCCCTAGGGAGGCGTCCAGGAGGCATCCTGAGCAGATGCCCGAGCCTCAGCTGCTCCTCTCAACGTGTAGGAGCAGCGGCTCTACTCCGAGCTCCTCCCGTGTGACCGAGCTCCTCACCCTATCCCTAAGGGTGCGCCCGGCCACTCTGCGGAGGAAGCCCATTTCAGCCGCTTGTGTCCGCGATCTTGTCCTTTCGGTCATTACCCAGAGCTCATGACCATAGGTGAGGGTAGGAACGTAGCATCAAAATTAGAAAAAAAATTAGATCCGGTTCCCACTGTTCACGTTAAGGAGCCGTTTAAAAGAGCCGACTCCTTCACGTCACTAATATTTAAACCAGATTTGCTCATTTATTCTGAGCTCATTTTTATACATTTATTTAAGTTACACAAACACGATTAAACGTGTCTGTAAATTAGACTCATTCATTTAAGGCAAAGACGTGAGGGAAAAGTGGTTTGACTTTTATCTCTAAAATAAACTAAACTAAAGATCCATTAAAGTTGAGACTGACCTTTCTGTGAGGATGAAGTCTGCGTCTTTCATCACAGGGACTTTTCTCATGATGTTGATTTTCCCAAACTCTTCGCTGTAGTTCTGTCCTGAAATGAATCAAAACAAACAGTGAGTCTGTACTCGAGTACTTTTAAGAAACTGTGAAACAGGCCTCTGCGCGATCTGTTTATAAAGTTTAAATATCTGCACAATCTGAGCCGTTACACACAACAAGCACAAGTATTTAAAGTATTTACAAGTATTTAAAGTATTTAAAGTATTTAAAGTATTTACAGTATTTGTATTTACTCCCACGTGTCTGTGCTCTGGTCTAATGAGTAAAAACAGACGCCTCAGCGCCTGAAAAACAACCTCATGTCCATAAACGTCATAGTCGTACTTGTTGTTGTAGTCGTAGTCGTTGTTGTACTTGTTCAGTTTCACTTTGAGTTCATATCCACAAAGAACACACATTATTTTAAACTCCAGGCTCATAATGTCTCATGTTTGAGACACTGAGTCACTTTCATCAAAAAGTAAAAATAGAGTTTGAGGATGAAGAGAAAAGTCTCGAGGTGAAATCAGTTTTAGAATCGACAGGTTTGTGTTTGGATGTTGATTTTTCACGTCTCTGTTTCTCTGTGGAAACATCATCAGTGTAAAAAGTGAACGGCAAATAAAGTCACACTGAAAAAATACAGGTTTGTATTATGTCTCTGTCCTCTTTTGTCCTCATGTGTCCCTCAGAGACTCTAGGCTGTTTTGTCCTCTTTTGTCCTCATGTGTCCCTCAGAGACACGGCTCTGTTTTGTCCTCTTTTGTCCTCATGTGTCCCTCAGAGACACGGCTCTGTTTTGTCTGAGCATTTGACCTTTGACCTCTTGCAGCTCCTCCTCTGTTTGTTTTGTTTTATCAGGAGGAAACTCCAGACGTTGACCCTGGGGACGCTCCAGTTTCAGTGTGAAAAAGTCCAAACGTCCAGGACGAAACTGAGACACTGAGACACGAACAAAGAAAAGTCTGGAAAACGGATTCATTTTTAGGATTTGTTTTAATAATTGTATAAAACTGTCCTGTCGATGTTTGTTAAACTTATTCTTTAGTTTTATTTAACTCACACAAACATTTTATGACTTTACTCTTTTATTATTATTGACTTTTGTTGCTTCCTGTTTCTGAAAATGAGTTTAAGACGTAAAAAGTTGAAAATAACGTCACGTTTTTGTCACAGACTTTAGAGTTTGGGCCTAAATCCTGCAGCTCCTTTTATTGGAACTGATTTAATAAAAAAATAAGGTCGAGAATCTTTGACAAAGTGTTTACTGATTAAAAGTCTTTATAAAAAAGGACAAATGCCACTGTTTAAAGGCACAGTATGGAACTTTCTGCATGATCCCATTTAAATACAAAGTTAAAAACATATTTTGAAACATTCTCCATGGAGACACTTTAAAGCCACACTGTGGAAAATTATAGCCAAAGGAACAACATGAAGTTAACAGTGAGTCAGGTTTGTGGAGATGCGAGCTCAGTCTGTTTTTTAGTGAAATTAACAACAACAAATCTGTGAAAATTGGGACCTTTGCCAAAGTGATTTAAAAGAACATTTAAAAACAAAAACAGTTTTTGACAGAAAAGTCTTAAAATGTTGCATAAACGAGAAGCTCAAACCCAGACACACAAAGACACAGCAGATTTTTACCTGCGGATAAATCCACATGTTTGAAATCAAACGGGATGTTCAGAGCTTTGGCCACGAGGAAAACGGACCGACAAGGCTGAGAGCACAGGTCCAGGTACAGCTCCATCAGGTCCGCGCGGAGAGACAGGTCTGTGCGTGAGAGAGGACCAGGAGAGACTGAGGTCTGTGCGTGAGAGAGGACCAGGAGAGACTGAGGTCTGTGCGTGAGAGAGGACCAGGAGAGACTGAGGTCTGTGCGTGAGAGAGGACCAGGAGAGACTGAGAGGACTGAGGGAGGACTGTGCGTCAGGCGGAGAGGAGTGCGCGCCGCGTCACGCGGAGAGGACTGAGGTCTGTGCGTTGGAGAGGACTGAGGGAGGACTGAGAGGGGACTGTGAGAGGACGCTGCGTCACGCGGAGAGGTCTGTGCCTTGGACAGGTCTGCGCTTTGGACAGGTCTGCGCTTTGGACAGGTCTGCGCTTTGGACAGGTCTGCGCGCCGCGCGCAGGGGGCGCGTCGCGCGGAGGTGCTGCTCTGGAGACTCGTCCCCGTGTCCCAGACCCCTCCTCTCTCCTGGACGTGCGTCACGGCCTGTGTCTGATAAATGGGGCTGACAGATCAAAGGCAGCGCGGCGTTGTGGTTGAGCAGGTCGACCTTTGACCCCAACCAGGCCCAATATTTTGTAAACACTTAGAAGATCATCACATCTGTATCTGCTTTACTCCTGATTAAGTGTCCGACTAAACGCTGTGGGAAAAGTTACCCCCAAGAATTTGAAAGCGACAGATAAACTTAAACATGTTGAAATGTGATGCAGCCTGTTGGTCTGGACAGTGGTCCATGTGCTGGACAGTGGTCCATGTGCTGGACAGTGGTCCGTGCGCTGAGCTGTTCTACTCACAAACTCTTTAAATGTGCAGTGTTTGGTCATTTCTGATTCTGACATGGACCAACCTCCATAAGACAGAGTCTACAGCACTGGAATGAGATTTGAGACAATTTTATAACACACTTTATAACACACTTTATAACACACTTTATAACACACTTTATAACACACTTTATAACACACTTTATAACACACTTTCTGCATTAGTCCCTGATCCACAGAGGCACAGGGGTGTCCAAACCATGGCCCGGGGGCCAAATGCGGCCCTCAGATCTTCAGTTGAAGTGGCCCAGTACAAACTGAGTAATCCTGCCCATAAAACCTAAATAACATCAAACTGTCACACAGACCTAATATTAATATTTCCAGCTTTATTTAAAGTATAAAGTCAAAACTACATTAAATGCATCGTCTGAATTATCCACTGTCTTGACACTGGCCTCTGTGTGGAATATTTTTCAAGATATGGCCCTGGGTGAAAGAGTTTGGGCCCCTCTGTCTTAGACTAAACCAGAACAGATCAACGGAACTCACCTCTTAAAATATGAGATTTGATCTTATAAATAGTCTGCAATTTATTTATATTTTTAACTTATTTATTTATGTTGTGATTGAGTTATTCATGTATTAATTCTTTCATTCATTCATGACATTTTCTTTTCCCGGTCTTGTCCCAGAGCACTTTAACCTGTTTTCTGCAGTGTTCTTAAATGTTTTTTTAGTGACTCTTTTTATATTTTTTTTTATATTATTTATTAACACACTTCTGTGCCTCTCGTGACTCCCACAGTTGACGCGGTTCTTATCGATTATTTTAATTAAATTCAATATTAGTAAAATCACTTCCGGCCTGATTCTTTCCATCTTACTCTGCGCATGCGCTATGATGGTCCGAGTGTATTGCAGTTGTGTGGCGGCCTCTGGTGGCGCGGGTTTGTTACTGCAGCGCACAGCGCGCTCTCCACAACAACATGCGCCATCTTTATCTGACAGTAAACTACTGAGGCAGTTGTGAAGGGAAAGTAGGTCAGGCGCTACAGGACGAAAACGAGCCATTTAACCCACATTTACAGGCGTTTTTGTTGAATTGACCCCCTCCGGAGCACACGGGACACGTGAATGGCCCAATGAGTGTGGTCCGTGCGCCAGATTTTACGCACGTTTCGTATGGACCTGGTTGAAGCCGAGTGATCGTGTTATCATCACAAATCGCTGACGAAGATATTAAAACAGGTGAGAAGACGAACTTAAAAGCACAACATTAATGATTCATCCATGCGTGGTGCCAGTTTATCTTTGAATAAGTCGCTTTTTACGCGCTGTCTTGTTCAAAAATGGGTAAGAATAACTTGGCTACAGCTAGTTCGTGTTATTTGTTTGCGTAAAGTGTAGGCCACGTTTAAAATACATTGAAATACAGGAGATAAAATGGCCTGACTGTGTTTGTTTTATGTATTGAAGGGTTTTTGCACTTAAATGTTTTATGAAGTGTGCGTAAAGCTGTGCGTAAATCTGCCTGGTACAGGTTGTTGCTTAAAGGAGGTGTGTCCGTTTACAGTTAAGCCTCTAACGGCTCCATTAAACTGTGCAAACACACAATAGTCTTATATTTGTCTTGTATTGTCAGGCAGAAGCTCCCGTGTGAACAGTCTGAGGTTGTGGTCATGTGCAGAGGGCGTGTTCAAACCTAAACAAACATGTTTTAATCAACAGTTTGCAGAAAGGCTGCATTTATTTATAAGTTGTTTTAGCCATGGAATCCTGTGAGTGCTTTTATTATAAGGAGTCTGTGCATTTCATTATTATTGAAGTAGTAAATCATTTGTTAATGGAAACTCTTTGCCTTGTTTTTCCATCTTGAATTAGTATTATATAAAAAGAGAATTTGATAACTACTAAACATTATTTCTTTCTTTTAAGTAATTTGATTTGCAGTTTTAGGTTTATTTTGACATTAAATGGAATGGGGAACTATGAATGCTGCTGTTACATTTTACAACTCCATAAATCTCCTAAATATAAATATTTTTGGAGCTTCTTTTTATATAGGTCCTGTTTTATTTTATGAAGAGATCCACATGTATGACCAATGTATTTTCAACTTTATAAAATAAGAAATAAGGCCATAGTGAAATAAAATCCATGTTTTTTCTGTTATATTTAATGTCTCCACTTGTAAACTCCATTATGCACAAACATGAACTCTGTTTAATGTGTTTTCCAGAATGAAGCGTGGTCTGGAGCCGAGCGAACAGCAGGACGGAGGAGGAAACAGCGGCGCAGTGAAGAAGAAAAGCCTGAAAAAGTCTCAAAAACTGAGGAAGGACAAACATTTGGAGGAGGAGGGAGGTGTGCACTGGGAGCGTCTGCCGCAGGAGATCTTACTGCACATCTTTCAGTATTTACCTCTGCTGGACCGGGCCTATGCCTCTCAGGTATCGCACCGTGAGCCCAGACCTTATGGCGAGAACACAGAGGCTAAAAATACATGCTGTTTAGATGGACGTGGCTGTAATTACTGCTAAATAGGTCATACAGCTGGTACATATAATGGCCTGTTGGCTATTATTAAGTAAAAAGAATATATTTGACACCAAACAGATCTGCGCTTTTAAAAATGCAGCTCATTTTTATCACAAAATCTGTCAAATATTTACATTTTCTTTACTTTACCTGTTATATTTTCTGATCTGTTCTAATGTTGTTTCCTCATCAGAAACAGACCTGGAGTTGTGTTTTGTTTCATTCTCACACGTTTAACGCACAAAACCTGCAGATTTAGACTGAGAAAACACTCTGTTCCACCTTGTGATGTCATCATGTGGTGATACAGGAAGTGCTCCACTGTGTTTTTAAACTCCACACACCTTCATTTATAGAATCATTTGGATCATTTCAGTCCTGGAGTTGTCTCTTATCTCGACTGAACTAAAGGTAAAAGGAGGAGTTCACTTGAAAAAAAAACTACCACTTGATGACATCACAAGGTGGAACGTCGCATTTTGAGCTTTGTAGATGTAACAGACTAATAATAAATGAAACAAAACACAACTCCAGGTCTGTTTTTGAGGAGAACATGACTTAAAGCTCTCAAAAGTGAATTATTTTTCCTTTAATTTTCATCTCACTGTAAATTTCCTGTGGATTAAAGTTGCTCTGTGTAACTTCTCTGGGGGGGGGTTCTCTACCTGCTTGTCTCTATGGCGATATCGTTGTGTGTGTGTACAGTGTGACACACATGGCATTAACCTTATTTATTTTACATTCAAGTGTTTTTATTGCTAAAATACCTTGAGAAATGCCTTGCTTTTCCAGAGATCTGACCTGTAGCTCGACCTTGTGGTGTCCCCTGCTTATCGTCAAGGAGATAAATGATTGTAATGCCATGATGTGGAACATTCAAGGCAAAGCATTCGACACTTCCCTGGAGACAACTGCAGATTTTCTTTCAAATTATTATAACTAATATTTCTACAGTGGAAATTCAAAATGATCATAATTATTTTCGCTCTGATCAGTTTGTTTTTGTTGGATAATCCTCTTCTTTTTCCTCCAGTCGACTCTGTTACTTTGAACCGTCTGAGCACAGAGCCTTTGTTTTTTGTAAAGTTTCGTGTGTTTGTCCAAAGGTGTGTCGCGGGTGGAACCAGGCCTTCCACATGCCGGAGCTGTGGCGCTGCTTCGAGTTTGAATTGAACCAACCGGCGAGCTCGTACCTGAAGGCCACACACCCCGACCTCATCAAACAGATCATCAAACGCCACTCCAACCACCTGCAGTACGTCAGCTTCAAGGTGAGGGCGGAGCCACGGGACGCGGCCGTGACACGGAAACAGAGAAAGCACTTTGAAAAATGAACAGGATTATATTTATTTTTACGCCACTGGACAAAGTCACTGGGATCAAAAATCTGTTTAACTGTCGGAAAATTAAAGTCACATTTTGGTGTTTGGAGCAAAACAAAACAATCAGGAAGAAAAGTAAATGGAAAAAACTTAAGTTAAAAATGTGGCATTGTACAACAACATAAATACAGAACAACACTTTTACTTTTACTTATTTCTTATTTTCTGATTTTATTTATTTGTAAAGGAGCAGATTGTATTAACCCTTTAAGGACTGAGCACATTATAGACCAGTATAACTCACCTAGACTTTTATTATTTTTTTAGCCATATAAATCATGTTAAAGGAAGTATCACGTTTTTTGACATCCATCCGTATATTTTCTTGACTGGGGAAATCCCCGCGGCGTCTGCTCTGATTCATCACGTTTGAGGAACAACAGTTACCGTAATGACAGTCAAATATTTAAATATCCTCTCTGCTTTGAGACGCCTTCTGAATTTACACAAACACAACTGTCGAGTTACAGAAAAGTCCACAACCGCGAGTCAAACGACATCGTCCACCGATAAAGAGTTAATGAACATTTAAAAATATAAATATGGGAAGATTATAGTCGACGTGAATTATGTTCATCTGCAGGTTTATGTAAAGAGCAGCAACAATCACACAAAAACAAATGTAACACACTCTGTCCACACGACACACTCTGTACACACAACACACACTGTACACACGACACACTCTGTACACACGACACACTCTGTACACACAACACACTCTGTACACACAACACACTCTATACACACAACACACTCTGTACACACAACACACTCTGTACACACAACACACTCTATACACACAACACACTCTGTACACACGACACACTCTGTACACACAACCACAGTTTATTTAAAGTTAGAAGTAAAAATTTAAACTAACGTCCCCTCGATATAAAAGTGTGATGTTGTTTTACCTCCACAGTTTAAATCTTTTTACACTTTGACACAGAGACTTCTGTCCAAACACAGACACAATAACAACATAAAAAAAATGTATAAAAATACATTTTTTAATGTTGTTATGACTAAGACCAACAGCAGATGTTTTATTTGGTATTTAAACATTGACAAGTTTAAGAACAAATTAATTCCTTCCTCAGTTAAAAAAATGCAAACCGTTTATTCTGTGTGTGAATTTCAAACATGCAGTTTCCAAAAGTTCAAGTGACATTTTAGTTATAATTTTTCCTCGTTGTCAGAGTTTGCCCTAAACAGAGTAAACAAACACAAACGTGGCGTCCGTGTGTTTTTCTTCAGGTGGACAGCAGTCGTGAGTCGGCGGAGGCGGCCTGTGATATTCTGTCTCAACTCGTGAACTGTTCTTTGAAAACTCTGGGGCTCATCTCCACGGCTCGACCGAGCTTCATGGAGCTGCCCAAGGTTAGAGAGGTTTTTTAAGTTATTTATGATTTATTTGATGATGTTTAGGTAAAATATTTGTGCTTCTGTTGTTGAAAATGAGATTAAATGTTGCTGTAGTTACATTATTATTATTACATTATTACAGCAAATGTCCCGACATGTTCATGGAGAAACTTTACTGAACCAAACAGAACTGTGGCTCAGTTTGGATCCAACTCTTTTTAAAACTCTTTTTGTTTTGTGGTTTTTGCAGTCTACCACAGACTGAACAGTTATGTTTCATTTGCATATTCAAATCCAGACGTGAGGGCTGGACCGACACGATCAGACGTGGAACAAATGCACATCAGCAAATTTCTGAAAAATATAGGCCACTGTAATTTATATTTATTATCCAAACCTTTGCAGTGGTCGGATTAAAACAAAACTCCCGTCCACAGTTTTGTCTTCAGTTCCAGTCTGGGATTATTTTATTATTAAATGTTTCCTTTGACAATAACACGTTTCTTCTGCGTGTCTTCAGTCCCACTTCATCTCGGCTCTGACTGTGGTTTTCGTCAACTCCAAGTCTCTTTCGTCTCTGAAGATCGATGACACGCCGGTGGACGATCCCTCGCTCAAAGTCCTGGTGGCGAACAACAGCGACACGCTCAAACTGCTGAAGATGAGCAGCTGTCCTCACGTGTCCCCCGCAGGTACGGTCACAGTGGACATTTTGTTTTGGTGGATTTATATTAGATTCTTTCTTTCTGATCCTGGTTCATGTAGATGGTACTGAGAGCTGCCAGGGCTCAAAGTCAAAACTGACACTAAAGACACAGGAAATGTGACTAAACCTGTTCTAAACCAGGTCAAAACGTCTATGACCTGCTCCAGATCCAGGCTGTGGCAAAGAGCAGTCTGTTCATAAAGGCATGTGTGCTGTGGCTCACATTCTCACCTCGCAGCAAGAAGGTTTAGGGTTCAGTTTCCAGTTGACCCAGGCCTTTCTGTGTCGAGTTTGTGTGTGTGTGTGTGTGTGTGTGTGTTTCCTCTGTGCTCCGGTTTCTCCCTTCAAAACCAAAACATACACAGCAGGTAAAAAAAAAAAAACACCAGTCCTGACCAAACCTAAGGTAAGATCTGAAGATGCTCCAGACAGGATGCCCCAGCGGGACACAGAACGGGTCAAATGCAGTGGAAACTATATCGTACATAACTCTAACATTTGTACCTTTTGCGTTTTTGATGGTTGACGTGTCTCTTGTCCATCACAGGCATCTTGTGTGTGGCCGACCAGTGCCACGGACTCAGAGAGTTGGCTCTAAACTACCACCTGCTGAGTGACGAGCTGCTCATCGCTCTCTCCTCTGAGAAACACGTCCATCTGGAGCATCTCCGCATCGACGTCGTGAGCGAAAACCCCGGACAACAGTTTCACACCATCAAGAAGAGCAGCTGGGACGCCATGGTGCGCCACTCCCCCAAATTCAACCTGGTCATGTACTTTTTCCTGTACGAAGACGAGTTTGGGCCGTTCTTTCGCGACGAGATCCCGGTGACGCACCTGTACTTCGGCCGCTCTGTCAGTAAAGACGTTCTGGGCAGGGTGGGGCTCACGTGTCCCCGTTTGGTGGAGCTGGTGGTGTGTGCGAACGGCCTGAGACCCCTGGACGAGGAGCTGATCCGCATCGCTCAGCGCTGCACCCAGCTGTCTGCGATCGGACTGGGGGAGTGTGAAGTGTCCTGCAGTGCGTTTGTTGAGTTTGTGAAGATGTGCGGAGACAGACTGACGCAGCTGTCCATCATGGAGGAGGTGCTGGTGCCTGATCATCGCTACGGCCTCGATGATATTCACTGGGAGGTTTCCAAGCATTTGGGACGGGTTTGGTTCCCTGACATGATGCCCACGTGGTGAAGCTACAGCTCAGGGCCACGTTCTTCATGCCCTGGCTCTAAAATATAAGCTAAAATTGATTTGTATTTATCTTTTATCTGACCTTTCTCATATTTAAGTCAAGCCATTAGAGCAGGGCATTTTTCCTCACGATTCAAAGAAAAGAAACAACAAAATAACTGACAGCGTGCGTAACTTTAGGCTGCGTTAGGGGCTTTTATAATAACATTTGTACGTCTTTCTGGCTGCAGACTTCACCTCGTCTCTTTCATTATTTAACAGTTTCAGCGTCTCCAGATTCTCCATCGTCTGCGTTTAAGTCACTACAGCCTTTAATAACTGTCGTAATTAGTCAGTTTGTCTCTCGCACGATTAGTCCTGATTTCATATTCTCATGTCTCAGTGTAAAACTATCGATCTGACAAAAAAAAACAAAAAAAAAACACAGAACACAACATGTCACAAACTTTTCTTTAAGACTAGTTTGGATAAAATGACATTTGACAAACTTAATTTTTCCTTCACACGGCAGGTGAAGCTTTTCTCTTGTGCATATTCCTGGTTTATCGCGGGGGTTTTGTTCTAAAATTAATCAGGACGCAGAACACAATGGTCTACAGTCCAACAGCCAATCAGGATGCACGACACAATGGTCTACAGTCCAACAGCCAATCAGGACGCACGACACAATGGTCTACAGTCCAACAGCCAATCAGGACGCACAACACAATGGTCTACAGTCCAACAGCCAATCAGGACGCAGAACACAATGGTCTACAATCCAACAGCCAATCAGGACGCACGACACAATATGAGGGACCACTGTATTATTACTCTACACTATTTTTTTCATTCAAAGCTGGAGTTTCTCAGTTTTTATGTGCCGATTGTACAGTTTGTTGTCTCAGAGCCAGGGCATGGACACGTTTAAACCTGTGTGTGTAAAAGTACAAACTCATCATCTCTGGTTTGTATAAAGTTCTGTCTGAGCGTAGTTTTAGTGTTGATTTCTGCTTTAACACAGTGCTTTGTGTAAATATTTATATGAATCTAACTGTATTTGTCACTTCTCAGAGCTTGGCACTTTTTGAAGCTCTTCTCTTAGAAAAGTCTTTGTTTTCGTGTTTTAACAGGTTGTAAACTCTGTCGTAGTTTTCTTCATATCATCTGCAGGGATTTATCAACCTAATGAACCTAACCCCAAACCCACAGCCCTCCGTCACAGATTCAAAGATTCTTTCTGTTTGCACAAAGTCCACGTCCTCAGTGTCTCTCTGGGGCCTGATCACCGTCATAAGCTAAGTGTGTGTTAGGTTTGAATTTGTATAAATCAAATGTATAAGTTTTGTCCAGTCTATTTATTTGATTCAACACCTGAGGCTCTGGAGCTCAATCATGACCATTTTACAATAAGTTTATAGTAAATCTGCATTTTACATGTTTGAAGTTCATTTAAAAACAAAACAAAAAAATTATTAAAACTTCCAAACTATTTTTCCAAATCTTAAAAAAAAAAAAGTCCGTGGGTGATGACGTCATGTTTTTGTAGATGTGAATCCACAAAAGCAGCAGCGTTAAAATCACAGGTAAAGGTGGTGGGGGATTATTCTGCTTTTGCTGCTCACATTTCAGATATTTGTTTTTACTCTGACACTTTTGTTTAAACATATACGAGTTTTAAACACGAGTTCATCTTTGTTCTTGTATTTGTGATTTTGCTTTAAGTGACTTTGACCATAATCACTGTAGTGACATAATGCATATTTACTATACGATTTAACACATATGTGTGTTTTATGTACGATTTAACACACATATGTGTGTTTTATGTATGATTTAACACATATATGTGTGTTTTATGTACGATTTAACACATATATGTGTGTTTTATATACGATTTAACACATATATGTGTGTTTTATGTATGATATAACACATATATGTGTGTTTTATATATGATTCAACACATATATGTGTGTTTTATGTACGATTTAACACATATATGTGTGTTTTATGTACGATTTAACACATATATGTGTGTTTTATGTACGATTTCACACATATATGTGTGTTTTATGTATGATTTCACACATATATTGTGTGTTTTATATATTCTAGCTGCTGTGCTTGGCGTGGCTCATGTTCTGGTTGTAAACACAGGGGGACCTTGTTTTGGCGAGTTTGTTTGTACTGATGCACTTTGTTCCATGTTGAAGGATTGTTTGAGTAAAGTGTTTATTTGGGTTTGTCCTTTATATTTAAAGTTTATTCATATTAATATAACTCCCCATGAGCTCAAGTCCCAGAAACAGCTCATAAAATCAAAGTTTTCTAAAGTGTATAGAGCAACTTTTTATATAGAAAGACCCAAAGACCAAACGTGTCCAGAGTTTGTTTAATTTACCTTTAAATAGTAATAGATAAAAACGCTCAAATATAAAAGTAAATGGCTGAGTTTGTAAAAGTGACTTTTTTTTTTTTTTACTGTTTTAACTTCTGTTCATCATAAATTCACCAAAGCTTGTATATTTAAAAATGAAGTTGATTTTTCAAATATCTGATTCACAAATGTGTCAAATATAATTAAAGTTTATAAAGTCACAGGAGACGCAGCTGAATGTGGAGCAGAACGAATGTTAAAGAAACTTCTGTTAATTTTCTTTTTTGGACCTAAGTCATGTTTTAAGGTGGACATTTGTGGACATTGGACGTTTGTGGACGTTGGACTTTTGTGGACATTGAGAGTTTTGTGGACGTTGTTCTAAGTTTGTTCTGTTTGTGAAGGACAGATCTGCTCTGTGCACTGTAGCATGTTAGCTAGCTCTGTGCATTGTAGCATGTTAGCTAACTCTGTGTCAAAGTGAACACTTTATTAAAATAAGAAAACATCAAATAAACAACATATTATACAAATTATAATTAATTATAATAAAGACTGCCCGATTATTTTGTACGTAGAATACTTCAGTTTGTGTTGTTTTAATATTTATTATGCCTCGAAGTTAGCATTAGCATTAGCATTGACACAAACATTTCCAAACACAAACGTGAAAACTGAAGCGTCTCTGGTGAAGTTTTTATTTTGTGTTTAAACATGTGTCAGTGATGTCCACCTGCAGCTCCATGTCCACTGTCTGATTTTTAAACATTTATTCATTTTATTGTGACTTTAAAATCCTCCTGGAGACAAACAGGAGGTAATGACGCTCACAGTGAGGCAGGGGGCGCTGCTGTGCACAGAGCCTGATGTAAAGTTGTAAAGTAAAAAAGTTTTGAAATTAAAATACTGACAATCACCCGTTTAATGCAAATATTTAAACAAAACACCTTTATTAACGCCCATAATGTCGTATATTAATCCTGAGCGTCTGGACATTACACGTGTGTGTTTATGAGCTGTTCATTTAATCACATTTCTACTCTCTGAGGCGGTAATAATGAACATAATCACATTTGTATTATGTAATAATGAACATAATCACATTTGTATTATGGTAATAATGAACATAATCACATTTGTATTATGGTAATAATGAACATAATCACATTTGTATTATGGTAATAATGAACATAATCACATTTGTATTATGTAATAATGAACATAATCACATTTGTATTATGGTAATAATGAACATAATCACATTTGTATTATGGTAATAATGAACATAATCACATTTGTATTATGGTAATAATGAACATAATCACATTTGTATTATGGTAATAATGAACATAATCACATTTGTATTATGGTAATAATGAACATAATCACATTTGTATTATGGTAATAATGAACAGGCAAAGTGCAGGAAAGTGCTGTCATTAAATGTATAAACTCAGTTATGTTCAGTCAAATCAGATTTTTCCAGTGTCAGATCAGCCTGATGTTTAACGGCTCAAATAAAATCATAAAAACACCTGCTGAGAAAATGTGTCTGATTATTTTTATTTTTATTTTTATTTTTATTTTTATTTTGAACACACCAAAGCACAGAAATACACAGGATTAAAGCTGTACTGTGTCATTTTGTTGTGGGTCTGGCACATGCTCGTCGCTATGGAGATATTATCACTCTGAGGGTCTTGGACAGAGCTAAATAAATACACACACACACACACACACCCACCCACACACACACACACACACATACACCCCCACGTACACCCCCCCCCCCCCCCCACCCCACACACACACCCCTACACACACACCCCCCCCCACACACACACACACACCCACACACACACAGAGGCTTCATTGTTTTTCTGTGTGTTCTATTTGTGACCAGTAGATGGCGACACAAACTTTGTGCACCTGTTACAGACAGAGCTCATTAAACTTGGTTTCTTCTATGTATCTAAATTATTTGGCTTCATTGACAGCTGTGGCTATAAATATACGTTTTAGTTTTATTCAAAAATCACATAAACATTTTTAATAGTTCAGTATTGTTCTTTTCTCTGAGGTTTGTTCAGGCTCTGTAAAGGTACAAATATTCTGAAAGGGCTTTTGCTCTGTTTTCAAAATAAAGTATAAAATATGTGCAGTTTGTAGAAAGAAACGGTCTATTAGCGATTCAGTTTTCATGGACTGCAGTGGATAATCCGTCTGTGCAAAAAACATGCTCTGTAATCCATTTTAGGGATGAATAAGAGATTATTATTATTATTTATTATTTTTAACAACAGGTGGTGGTGTATTTTGAAAAGCCTGACCGGAAGTGCATCCTGCCTTCTCGCACTTGACGTCATCACGTCACTGTCCCGTTATCCGCGCGCTCAGAGACGAGTTCAGGGACGAGGAGAAAACTTGACGATCTGCTCCAGAAAACTTGATCAAACTGTGGATGTGGCGAGAGGGAGATGAGTCTGACTGCGCCCAGGTGGATTGTAGCGGTTTATTTGTGCGGTAAGTCACACTCTCACGGTGAAATGACCCGCAGCAGCAGCAGGTTGTTTTGTTTTTGCGCAGATCCGGAGCGCGGCGCACAGATTTGCGCTTTTACACAGACTTTGATTTATTATTATTATATTTTTATTCAGATGTTGTTGTGAATCTGCTGTTTTGTCCTGAGCTTCAAACAGATTTATACAGTTTTCATTTCATATTATATCATATCATATTCATATATTTGAATTATAATTAAAATATTAACTCATAATTTGTGCGGATGTGCAGTTTTCTAGACCCAGATTTGAAAATAAACCTTTAACTTTTTATAGTAACATGTGTAAATAAAATGCAGCAAACTAAAGTCTAGTAAAAAAAAAAAGAAAAAGTATAACATCAGTGGAACATTTGGGATTTACTCTGTATTTTAACTATTTCAACATAAATCCATCCTTCTGCTTCTTCTGCTGCTTTTCCTTGGTTCTCAGTGGTCCTCCTCCTCCTCCTCCTCCTCCTCCTCTTCTCTTCTCTTCTCTTCTTCCTCCGCTTCCTCTTCTTCTCTCATGTTTTCATTTCATTGTTGGGGGTTTCTCAGAAAACTAATAAAGTCTGGAATCCTCCTCCTCGGACTGTAAAGCCCCAGACCTGTTACTGCTCCTGCTCCTCCTCCTCCTCCTGCTCCTGCTCCTCCTCCTCCTCCTCCTCTTCCTGCTCCTCCTCCTCCTCCTGCTCCTGCTCCTCCTCCTGCTCCTGCTCCTCCTCCTTCTCCTCCTCTTCCTGCTCCTCCTCCTCCTCCTGCTCCTGCTCCTGCTCCTCCTCCTTCTCCTCCTCTTCCTGCTCCTCCTCCTCCTCCTGCTCCTGCTCCTCCTCCTCCTCTTCCTCCTCCTCCTGCAAACCCTCCTCATCCCCAATATTCCATTAACTGTTCAATTATAACATCAGATTGTATTCTTTATTCGTGTTATTTCAGTTGTTGCTGATTTATTTCTGTTCTGAGTGAATAGAAACTGATTTATAAACTGTATTTTTATTTAACCAATATCACAAACATAAAACATACTGAATATATATCACTTTAGACTAATAACAAGCCTGTGCAGGACAATTAAATGATGTAAAAGTGAGGCCTGTGGGGAAACTGCACTACAGGGAAATCTGGAGTTATTTTTTGTCTTTACGATAAGATTTAAAAGTTATAATTAACACTTGTTACTCATTACAGATGCAAACTGTGGACTAAAGTGTTTCATTCTGACATTTTTAACAATATTGTAGATGTATAATAGTTTTTGTGGTGTAAATCTGCTCTGAGGATGTCGTGTCAGTGGCACAAATGAGTTTTAATATTATCGTTTATCTTTTTCCATATAGTAAATATTCCCTCTAAAAATCCACAAACCCTGAGCATCTCGTGTTAAACCGTCCGCTCCAGGACAAGTCTGTGGACCACAGTGTAAGTGCCTTATTACTGGCATGTTTTCTTTGGTCCCTCCTTCACAGAAAAACCAAACATGTAAAGTCCAGTGGTGTTTTCTTTAGTGCAGCCGAGCCCTCTCCTCACATGTTCTCCAGGTTAAACTCGTCGTGTTACAGCTGTGTCTGGGCGTGTGTTCTCTCCCTGTTTGTAAAGAGAGTTTTTTATTTGCTGGAGTGACCTTATCTTTGGAGTAAGAATAGATGTTTACAGAACGACTGCTTTGGTAGATAATGTTTGAACTTTTCACACCAAATGTTCTGTATCAGTTCAAGTGGAGGACGGAGAATCTTTAACGTGTTTTCTGGCAGTGGTCAGTCTCCAGAAGAGTTTTATTTGTGTCTGTGCTGTCGGCTTGTCAAAAATATCAAAAATCAGATGCTAATCGATACTAAAATTAAACTTGTTGCTTGTTTTTTCTGCTTTATTTATCTGATTAACTGTTAATATCTTACGTTAACAAACCAGACACGTGTCCAGTTCTGTCTGTGCTTCATGTCGCTGAATAAATATAAATGTGTTACTTTAGCGTTCTTATTATTACAACTTGCCTTTAAGGATAAAATGTTTGCTCTTGGTCTCGGATTTTGTAAAATTAAGCTTTAAGTGTCTTGCCCATGGACGCAACGACAGCGTTCATCTGTAGGAGCTAGAATCAGCTCCGAGGGGCTGGACGGACCAACCAATGATGTTTATGTCGAGAGCGGGATTCGAACCACCGACCTTCGGCTCAGTGGACAAACACTGGCCTGTCTCTCTGCGTCATCGCTCTTGTGGCTCAGAGGGACATGTTTGAGGGGTTTATGTGTTTAATCATCGTCTAAATCGTCCTGTTTTGGTGTCATCTCCGTCTCGTTTCGGTGCTTTCACTAACTGCCTCTCCTCCTCCACAGCCGTCCTTCCTCTCTGCTCTTCAGTCCATGTTTTCGTGCGGGACGAGAGACGATATGCCGTCCTGTTCCAGTCTGTGGTCCTTCCCTGCCAGTACAACAGCGTCTCTACTCAGACCCCCGTCGTGCAGTGGGTGTACAAGTCCTACTGCCGCGATCGCACCCGGGACTCCTTCAGCTTCTCCGACAGTTTAGGAGGAGGTGTGGGCGGAGGCGGGACCGGTCCTGGGAGCGGGTACACCGGGCATGGAGGATACGGGACGCAGGGGGGGTACGGAGGGCGATATGAGACGGGTACAGCCAGTTACCTGGACTGTGCGGACAGCGGCCGGACGGTGCGCACTGTGGCCTCTGTGTCTGGATCCTCCATTACTCTGTCTGAGTATTACAAGACCAGAGACATCTCCGTCATCAACAGTGAGTTTAATTCAAAAACACGTTAGGCCTGAATGAGACGATTGTGTTTTAATTCAATGTACCAAAGATCAACAAGAAACAAGATCAACTCCCAAACCTGATTCTTGTGAGTTTGACGCCGTGTTCTCTTCTCAAAAACACACTTTATTATTAGTCTGTTACATCTCTGAAGCTCCAAACGCTCTGTTCCACTTTGTGACGTCATGAAGTGGTAGTTTTCAAGTTACCAGCTGCTTTTAACCTTTAGTTCAGTAGAGATCGGACATTCCAGGGCTGAAATGATCCAAATGATTCTAGAGACGATGTGTGGAGTTTAAAAACACATGACATCACAAGGTGGAACACAGTGTTTTCAGTTTTAGAGAAGAGCTCAGCCTAAATCTGCAGGTTTGTGTGTTAAAACATGTGTGAATGAAACAAAACACAACTCCAGGTCTGTGTGTGACGAGGAAACAGAGGAACAGATCAGAAACGGCGTAACGTGTGCTCTTTAAAAAGTGTGTTTCATTTCCAGAGGCGTCTGAGGCACATTTTGAGACTCAAACTTGACCGTATCTCCTTTTTTATTTCATCTGACTGTGCCTAACTTTTGGTTAAGTAACAAACTCTTAAAGTTCAACATGACAGCAGAAGAGTTAGGAATAATTAACATATCTATGGCATCTGTTGGTCTGGTGGCGCCGACTCCAAGGAGATGTGTAAGATTTATGCCACTGTGCGACTTTCTAGACAACGCTACATCTTGTTTGGACAGTTTCCTTTTTAAATGTGTGAATAAGCACTAGTATTCTTGAGTAGATGTGTAAATTTCATGCGTCTGTCAGTCCATGTGTGTTGCGTAACAGGTTTAACAGTTTAATAAATACAGAATCTGTTAATATGACACATAAAACAGAGGATCGATCGTCAGCTGTCAGTGTTTAGCAGATCTGATCTATAGTGTTGTACTTCGTGTTTTATTTGTTCACTGAAGAAGGTGAAATGTAAAGATGCTGTTGTTTTGTTCTTTGTTTTATTTAATCCACACGAGTCCGGCTCCACCTCGGCCACATCTCTCAAATTCCTCAACGTTTTCAGATAAACTTTCAGTGTCAAACTTGAAAGAACAAATACGACAGAACAAAATGTAAAGGAGCAGAGACTCGACACGCTCAGGAGTTAAAGGGAAAGCGAGGGAGCGTCCGAGGGCTGTGAATGTGGGTTTGTTCTTAGCTGCAGGATTGATGTGTCTTTAAGATGAAGTGTCCTCTTCTCCAGGAACAAGGACAAAAGGAGTCTCACTCTGTCTGATGTACTTCAATGTCTCTCTTTCACTTTCCCTCAAAGATTTGGTCCGTGTCGCAGCAAAACACATCTCTCTTTCTTTCCTTTCCTTCCCCCTCTGTCCTCTTCCCTCTGAACACTGCAGCGATGGCGTGAAAACACAAGACCAAAGCTTTGAGTGTGTTTCTCCTTTGAGACGCCCAGTCATCCATACTCATGTAATCCTCTCCAGGGTCACGGGGAGGCTGGCGTCTGTGCCAGCGGGCGGCGGGGACAGGGTTAACGTCAAGTTTACTCATTAAAACTGCTGGACTGAAGCCGTGACACTGTTAGTTCTGCTCTGTATGCGACTTTAGAAAGAAACTGTAGATACGTGGATCATTTATATTAAAAATGCATCGTCTCTGTGCAGTTTTTGTCACTCTCCACAAATGTTTTGGAATATTTGGAGGTCGTCCAGGTCTGAATCACAGTAAAAGCCAAAAATAAAATCTGTTAACTGGACATAAAGTTGTAGGAGTGAAGATGTTTGTCTGCTCATCCAAGCCGCGGCTTGGATGAGCAGACAAACATCTTCACTCCTACAACTTCTCGCCAACTTGACACACAAATTGAGCAGCTGTTGAGGAAATCAGCCTTTTCCTCTCATTAGTTTCTGCTAAAACAAAGATTAACCTCGACCTAGAGATGAAATTCAAACAAAAATGTACTTCACCAACCAGTCAGAGTCTGTGCACTTGACATTTCCAGGCAGAGACTCCACGTTTACGCCTAATCTATGAGTTTTATACACGTGCTATAGTGACACGACACTGTGGTTTAGACTGAACGCCTCTTCGTTGGTTCACAGGCCTCTGATCAGACTGTGACGAGCGTCCGTGTCGTCTCTTGCTCCGATTGTTGAAGCATATTTTGAGTCAGAACACGCCTCTCAATAAGTCCCTACGTGGTTATTGACTAGATTTATAGATATATGTGGAATATCTTGTACATATTTCTGCGTCACAGCCATAATCTAATCCTCGTCTTCACCTGAGCACTGGACAATAATGAACTGTAACAATAAAATAATAAACTCTGGGAGAATAGCTAAGCATAGTTATTCATTCTAACGTAGCAAAAGGAAATTTCACAGGCTGCAGTTTGGAAAAATGTCTAAACGGTTTGCACAGCCTTTGTTAAACTGTGTGTCCCTGAGTCGTCTGATCCACAGTCAAAGCTCAAACCTCCTTTAAACACGTCCTGAAACGCACTGGACTCTTAGAATCATCAGTATTTCAGTCCTGTGTCCTGAACATATTAAAAATGTGCATTATGTTGAGTGGAATCTTAAACCCCAGATCGATCACAATAACACAAAGATCTCTGAATGTTCTGGAAGCAGACGCACTGGCCCGGAGCTTCCGTCTTCCATAGAAAATCGGAAAAGGAAGTGAATTATACCGTACAACCCTTTTCCTGTCTCCGAACTGGGTCAGCGCTAATGGGACAAAGTATTTAAACTGAGATAAGTCTTATGTAAACCACGATGTCAGATTTGTGTAGATGACATCACGAGGTGGAACAGAGTGTTTCCAGTTTGAGAAAAGTCTAAATCTGCAGAGTTTGTGTGTTAAATGTGTGAGAATGAAACAAAACGCAGCTCCAGGTCTGTTTGAGATGATGACACATAACTCAGATCAGAAAACAGTGTAAAATGAGCTCTTTTAAAATGCGTGTTTCATTTTCAGAGGCGGATCTGCGGATCGGAGAGGTGCAGTGGGGCGACAGCGGCGTGTACATTTGTAAAGTCATTATTTCAGACGATCTGGAAGGACAAAACGAAGCCTCCGTGGAGCTGCTTGTGCTCGGTAAGTTTTCAAATGTAAATGCTGCAGTGTAAAGGTCAGTTAATAGAGGCGGCTGTCGTCTAAAAACAGGTGAATAAATAAATAACTGATAATTAAAATGAGCTGCTTAACAAGTAAAGAAGTAACTGAAATGGGTTTATGTGATCAGTAGAATCTCACTCTCTTCATCTCAACATGACTTCCATTTGAAATGCTGCATAAATTCTTATCTTTACTCTCAACAAACCTTTTATTCCACTGAAAAACAGAAGAGAAATAGTTCAGCCTTTGTTTTTGTACTAGATTATGTAGATATAATAAACACACAGACTCCAGCCTCTGATTTAAACATTTATTCTGTTCATTTCATAAAAGGAGATGAGTTTAAACCATCTATGTTCACTTGATGGAAAAGTAGTGGAAAAGCTGCTCGTTGAACTTTGATACGTGAACTTTTAATCCAAGATCTCAGGTTTATTTCAGTCTAAAAACTGCCCGAACTGAGATGGGACGAAGGTTTTTTGGTTATTTTGCTTTTGCTTTTGTGTAAAACTGGAGAATTGGTGCCACAGATGCACTTTGACAATGTGCTGATGGACATTTTTAATCACATCTGCTCCTGTTTTTATGTTTTAAATGGATTTGTGTCGTGGCCCTGCTTCTTTACTTTGTTCTGTATTTTTAAACGAGTCTGAGTGCGCTCATTGTATTTTCCCTGGATGAATCAAACACATTTGTTCTGACTAATATTGCTGTGGTTTTGCTGAGTTAAATTCTCACTTTGAGCTCGGCCCTCGATGAAAAGAATCATTAACTTATTGTAAATCGTTGGTTGACGTTGGCTTGAGTTAAATTGTCCAAACACGATCGTCCTGTGTCTTTTCTGGTCTCTCACAGTGGACTCCTCAGGGGCCAAACTCCAGAAGCTCGGGTCCTGGTGAGGAGGAGTATTTTGTTGGTGATTAGCCCACTGTGCTGATTTTACACTTAAGCCTCATTCAAACCTAGCGCCCTTTTGAAATCCCTCGCCTTAAGGATTCTGGCTGTGATGGGTCAAAGTTCACCACAGTTAACTCTGATTTACTTTAAATATCCCCACAGTGTTCCTCTTTATCACATGACCGACGCGGCCCCTCAACGCTCAGATTTACTACTGGAGCATTGTGGTATTTCTGCGCCGCTGTGCCCCTCGTAACCGTGGAAACCTGGTCTTTTGTGCGATGTATGTGCCTCTGTTTGTGTCAGGGCTGACGTCGCACAATCTGAGCCACCACCAAGAGCTCTGTCCTGTAAATGTTTTCATATAAGTGCGATGTTTGCAGGGAGATTTCAAAATGTTTCTCCTCTACAAACTTTGCAGAGTTGAACCTGTGGACGACTCTGTGAGAATAACATGTTTGGTTTGACTGTCGTTTGGGTTTATGCACGTTTATCAAATTAGTGTAACGTTTAAAGTGTGTTGTGTGACGATGAACGGTGGAATTATATTTATTTATTACTTTTATATTCATAACTTTATAGTGTTCATGTTCAGCCTCTTAAATCTTCCATCTGCAGGTTTATTTAACATCAGTAGACGCAGATGTCAGACCTGGCCCCTCCCCCTCACAGACAGCAGTAACATAGGCAGCATCTAGTGGTGAAGTGTGAGAATTACAACAGATCGACTGATGTAATTTACAGATGGAAACGTTAAATATCACACAAAACTGACTGTCATGAGCTTTAATCCATGTTATAATCCTGTTTCCTCCTAAAAACAGACCTGGAGTCGGGTTTTGTTTAATTTATTATTAGTCTGTCACATCTCCAAAGCTCAAAATGCGACGTTCCACCTTGTGATGTCATTAAGTGGTAGAAATTTTCTAGTTAACAGCTTCTTTTACCTTTAGTTCAGTCGAGATAAGTGGCAACTCCAGGACTGAAATGATCGAAATGATTCTATAAATGAAGGTGGAGTTTAAAAACACAGTGGAGCACTTCCTGTATCACCACATGATGACATCACAAGGTGGAACAGAGTGTTTTCAGTTTGTGTGTTAAACATGTGAGAATGAAACAAAACACAACTCCAGCTCAGTTTGAGATGATGAAATGTCAATACATGAATCAGAAAATAGTGATTTGGACGTTTAGGCTCAATCTGAACGAGCAGAGCAAAAAATAAACTTTACCTCAAGTTAAATAAATGTTTTAATATATTTCACATACATCTCTCTCGCCTTTGGGCAGTGGGCTCATGTAAAGCTGGACTGAGCCGTGTGCAGACTGGGCCACATTCCCTCGTGTGTCTGACTCCACTCGACTAAATGATCTGCACTTGTTTCATAACAGATTCACTGGAGCTGTGGCTCAGGATAAGACACATTCTTGAACCAGTTTTAACGCGGTTTCCATCTGCCACAGTCAGGTTTAGCTCAGATAACAGAAATTAAAGACACTGTTTGGAATGTTCAGTCTCACAGATGTTACATGGAGGAAAAAAGAGGGAATGAAGTCATGAAAATGTTCAGTGGATCAGGAGGGAACGAACATGATTCATCTGAGCTCCACCACTCGACCTCCTCCTCTGCACCACGAGTGAACAGGAGTGAACAGGAGTGAACAGGAGTGAACAGGAGTGAACAGGAGTGTGACTACAGGAGTGAGACCAGGAGTGCAGGAGTGTGAGGGTCTGTGGTGTGTGTTTTGTGTTTTCATGTGGGAGTGACAGGCCCATGCTGCTCTGATAAATGTCTTAAATATATCATTGATTTTCTTCATCTTCATCCTTTTATTTCTCATTTAGATCGACTTTAGGCAGGTTTAGTCCAACTATTTTAAGAACCACAGTTCAAACAAATCACAGCATTGACACGAACTGAAAATACTGATGATGATGATGATGATGATGATGAAGAGGCTAATCCATAATATTTATTTAAAGGTCCATGTTACACTATTTTCTCATCTGTTTTTATGTTGTTTTCTCATCACACACAGACCTGGAGTTGTGTTTTGTTTCATTCTCACATGTTTAACACACAAACTGAAAACACTCTGTTCCACCTTGTGATGTCATCATGTGGTGATACAGGAAGTGCTCCACTGTGTTTTTAAACTCCACACACCTTCATTTATAGAATCATTTGGATCATTTCAGTCCTGGAGTTGTCACTTATCTCGACTGAACTAAAGGTAAAGTTGTTCCTCAAACATGTGTGAATGAAACAAAACGCAGCTCCGGGTCTGTTTTTGTCGAGATAACAGCGTTAGAACATGACTTAAGTCTCATTTGACGTAACACAGGACGTTTCAGTGAGTTGTTTGTCCACAGGGGTTAAATGACCACCTGCCGTCTCGCCCCAGTTCAGTGAGTAAGAGTCTTGAGGAGTTTTAGCTCTGCACACTCACATTTCTCTGTGGCTTATAGTTTGCTGACTGGGCGCTCTCTCTCTACACGCACACGGTGATTTGGGGATTTGCTGCATGTGCCTCTTTTTACACCTGCTCAGAATTATCCTGAAATGAATCATGCTCCCGTTTGTTTTCACGTACCTCAGTTGATTCACTGTGTAACTTTTCTGGTGGAGTAGATGTTATTTTCAAGTTTTTCATGGTGTTTTTGAGCCGTAAAAACAGCTGTGATTAAATAAACACACATTAGATCATTTTAATTCTGTACTGGAGACAAACAGAAGGTTACACAGTGCACTTTTAATCTCAACGGGGACGATGTGGAGCTTGTTTTTACTGCCGTCTCTTTGCATGCTGCTGCGGACCTGTCCTCTGCACTATATTAACCCCTTCATTTCTGCTCTCTTCTTCACCTTCTGTCTGTGTTTTCCAGGTCTCTCAGCTGTACCTGAAGATCTGCTGCCAGGCTTTGATTTGAAGATAATGCCAGGTACGGGACTGGGGCTTTAGAGCGCCCTCACCTGGCTGCTTCGCTCGTACTAACGCTGCTCCACTGTCGCAAACATACAGTAGATTTAACAGTAGTGATTCATGTGTGATGTGTTTGGGTTTGGGGTTTTTCTCCCTTTGGTTTTTCCTCAAATTTGGCTCAGGAAACAAAGACGGGTCAGGGTTCTTAAGACGCCGTAGCTCCAAAAAACAGTCCTACAATAACACAAAATGGAGGACAACATTTAGAGTTTCCTATAAAATCTCATCTTGTCTCATCCTCACGGACCAGACCTCGTGTGTCGTGTCTCGTCTCATCTTTAATCGTGTTTCTTTCCATCCCTTTCACAGAGAGTACAGTATAAAACCTACTAAAGTCCTCTCTAATATATCAAGTACAACTCATAACAATGATCTTTTCCCTTTAGTAGCTCTAATCACAACAACTCCCACATTCCCAAACACCACAGAATGTTTAACTGGAAGCTTTCGCCATTGAGATCTCACTCCTCACATAAATCTGTCGCTGGGATGAGCCTCTGCGGTAAACACTTATTATGGTCATTATAGTTATTTATGGCTGCGATTAGCACATAGCCCCGAGTCTGTGGACACGGCCCTGACATAGAGCGTGAGTTTGACTCATTTGAAGTTGTTCTAATCTCATTTTAACCTCAGAAGTGTTAAGTTATTAAAGTATTGTCTGGAATCCACAGAATGAGCAATGAATCACTCACACCCACAGAGATTAGGGACTTATCTGGACATTTTGTTGACGTTTTGTTGCTGATGCTGCTTTTCCACCTTCAAGACGCTCAAAACAACTGAGAAACTGTCACATTTTTAATAATAATTCACAAAAACTGGATTTATAAACTGGTGCTGTGATGTTTTGGGCGATACTAATGAAAGTATATACAGCTTTTCATCCATGTCACCCACAACATACATGCATTTATTATATTTATATATTCTTTTTAATCTGATTATAGTTTTGCAGTTTATCAGAAATGTGCTTAAGCGTGTTTGTCAATGTATCGCACAGAAAATGAATGAACTGTGAACATAAACTCATAAAAATGTCTAATCTGTCCTCCCTCGTCCTGGTCCTGTTGGTTTAGTCTTAATTTGGTCCTGTTCTAGTTTATGTTTAATCTGAATTTAGTTCCATTTTATGCCCGTTTTGTCGTGACGTGTGGATATTTAAATGCAGCTATAGTCTGAAAATCAGGTTTGGCTTCAGTTTCGTTTGTTGTGACGAATCCGGAGTATCTTTCTGACATAAACTGTCTGTTCCTTCCTGGAGCGAGGGCCAGTTTCCTGTCTCTGTCTCGGTGTGAGCAGTGAAAAGATGGTGTGGAGTTTTCACATTGTTAAACATTTCCTCTTTGTCCTGCTCTTTCCTGTGCGCTCTGTCCTTACACACTGATACATCTGGTTTATCTGCCCTTTAACAGATACAACTATCTCATGTCCTGTCTTCAGTACAGATGATCGCTGTTGTTGTGTCGAGGGGCAAGACACTTAACCCCCTGGTGTCTGCGTGCTCTGATGTTTGTGTGCGAGTGTGTGTGTGAGTGTGTGAGTTACAGGTTGATGCCCATCTGTGCTGTTGTGTTTTGATCATAGTCTGTTTATATAAATGACAGAGCTAACCTGTTAGCCGCCGCGCTACAAACAGGAAGTGATCATGGTGCACTTCCTGTTCCATCGACTCCAATTCCAATTCACTTTCTGTGTTAAACTGTGTCCTCTCTGTGTCCCCTCTGTGTCCTCTGTCCTCTCTCTGTCTCTGCTGCTTCAGACTCGTCTTTTTGGTCTTAAATGTTCGTATTAACCCTCTACATGATCCTGGGGTTAATTTTTTTGAGTTATTTTTAGTTTTAGGGTTTGTTTGTTTTGTTTTTTTTTTGGTATTTTGAGTTGGGTTTTTTGTTTTTTTTTGTTGTTTTTTTTGGTATTTTTATTAGAATTTTTTTGTTATTTTGACTTTTTTTTTAGTTTATTATCTTTTTTGTTATTTTGACTTTTTTTTGTTTAGTTTTTGTTGTTATTTTGAGGGTTTTTTTAGTTTATTATTTTGAGTTTTTTTTGTTTATTTTTGTTTATTTTTTTTACTTTGAGTTCATTTTTCATTTTTTGATAAACTCTGTCCTCTCTCTGTCTCTGCTGCTTCAGACTCATTCTGGTCTTAAATGTTCGTATTAACCCTCTACATGATCCTGGGGTTTTTATTTCACTATTGTGTCTGTAAATCAAGATCTGAACATTAATAACAGACAAATCAGGTCCTTCTTTCCCCGAGGTCGCTCCTGTTCGTGTTAGCGACAGGTTCGATTGCTAGCGCTCGCTCCCTGCTGAACCAGCGGTGTGGAGGGTAAGGGGCGTTACCTTCACCAGCCTCTCTCCTGATTGGCTCTTTGGTTGCTGTGATACTCATGGTCAGAATCCCAAACATAAAACTGTGCTCCAGATTATCCGCTCTAATCAGAGTGAACGCTGTGGTGACGTCACACTCACTCAGTCACTTCTTTACACAGACGATGGTTCTGTACTCACGATACTTCACAGTTTGTCTTGCGTTTTCCCCAACATCTCGACACAAAGCCCAGTGTTATGATGTCACTTCCTCGCCGTGTCGTTTGCAGGATGTCACTCTGCTCTTTGACCCTTTTCACTTTGCTGACTGTGTTTTTATCAGAGAAGCCAGCGGGTCATGAAAGTGCGTTAGCTCCGTCAAATCTCTGGTTCTGATACTTTGTCTTACGCCCGTGCTGCTGTCGTTGTGTTGGCAGAGTGGGTGTTTGTGGGGGCGGTGGCTCTGGGCTCGGTGCTCTTCTTGTTGCTGGTGGGAGTCTGTTGGTGCCAGTGCTGTCCTCACTCGTGCTGCTGCTACGTCAGCTGCTGGTGCTGCCCGGACACATGCTGCTGCCCCCGACACTGTGAGACCTGCACACACAGACGCACACAGACGCACACAGACACACACAGACACACACAGACGCACACAGACGCACACAAACGCACACAGACGCACACAGACGCACACAGACGCACACAAACACACACAGACGCACACAGACGCACACAGACACACACAAACACACACAGACACACACAACCCAGTCACTGTTCAGACCTGATATAATAAAGCACAATCAGTCATTATTTTGTTGTTACTTCATACAAACATTTAGGTACTGCATGTTTTTGTTGTTCACAGTATCTTTATGTTTCTAGTAGATTGAGCGATTAAACTATATTCAACTTTAGTATTTTTTTATTTTAGTGTCCGTTTAATCACCATCTTAGTTTATTAAATGCATTTTGTTTACACAGATACGTATCGTGGATAATACACTCTCAAACCGTACAAACTCATGTAAAACTGTTCCTTTTTAGTGTATGAAGCAGGTAAAGGCATAAAGACGGGCCCCTCCACTCCGCTCTACCCTCCATATTTTGTGTCCGGGGTCCCGGCCATGGTCCCCATCACGCCCCCGTCTCTGGTGGACAAAGCGTCTGTGTCTGTCCCTCCGTCAGACGCCACTCTAGTCACAGGTAAACAACATTTGCTTTTATATCTTGTACATTTGGTTGTTTCTAAAGACAGAGCGTTTGTGTAAAGTTCTGTGTAGTTTGATAAATCATTTTTCTAGTTCCGGTTCATGCGATGAGCGCCCCCTACTGCGTGCCTTCAGTACAGGATCAGAATTCTCTCAGGGTTCTGCAGTATGTAGAGAAACAACTGGCTCATTTCAACCCCGCCAGGTCCACGAGCCTCCACTGTAAGACTCCGCCCGCTCTGTGGCTCTGTCCTCTCCACCTCTGGATCATCTGGGTCTGCTGCAGCATGGCTTTATCTCTCAACATATTTATTTCTTCTGTCTTTATGATTGGAGTCTCTGCATGTTTCTCAGCCTCATGTTTTAATTATTAAACTTTCCTGTAGTTGATCTGTGTGATGAGCACGAGCGTAGACTTGAAAATGAAACTGTTTAACATTTCTTAATATTTTTGTACAGACTAAACACTGCTCCAACTTTAATAAACCTGTTTCTTATTTATCTGCAGTGAGTACAGACAGTATTCTGACCTCCTTAAATATTTCACTCTTTGTTATATTGCAGCCATTTGCTAAAACCATTTAAGTTAATTTAAGTTTCAATTTTTGCAGAATTATTAAAAAAAGAAAAACTGAAATATCACGGGGTCATAAGTGTTCAGACTCTTTATGTGACCCTCATATTTAACTCAGGTTCTGTCCATTTCTTCTGTGTTTGATCAAACTGATCGGACTTGATTAGGCCACACCCCCGTCTATATCAGGCCTCACAGCGTCAGAGCAAATGAGACTCATGAGGTCAAAGGATCTGCCTGAAGAGCTCAGAGACACAACTGTGGCAAGACACAGATCTGGTCAAGGTTAAAAAAACGACCAGACGACCAGAATCCTTCAGAACGTCCGGCCAAACTGAGCAGTCGGGGCAGAAGATCTTTGGTGAGAGACGTAAAAAAGAACCCAAAGATCACTGAGCTCCAGAGAGGCAGTCGGGAGATGGGAGAAAGATCTAGAAAGTCAAGCATCACTGCAGCCTCCAGCAGTCGGGGTTTTATGGCAGAGTGGCCCCGACAGAAGCGTCTCCTCAGTGAAAGACCCGTGAAAACTTTAATAATCCTGCAAACGGCTGCAATAGAACAAAGAGTGAAACATTTGAGTGTCTGAATATTTTCTGTCCTCACTGTAAAACGACGTGTTTATTTTATTTAAACGTTTTGTTCCTCTTCCAGCGAGCAGCGCCTCTGAGCTCAGTTCTCTTCATGAAGGAGAAAACAACAACTTCAGAAAAACCTTCAAAAATGTCCAGAAGAAAGCATTACCTGCGATTCTCGACGTAGACCTGACCCTTGACCCCGAGCCGCCGCGTCTCCATGACAACGTACCCTCGCCTCAACGCTACCACGACGACCCGACGTCACCTCGCCGTCAGCACCACGACGACCCGCCGTCGCCGCAACGCTACCGCCACGTCGACTCTCCGTCGTCGAAGCGTTTCCATGACGACCCGCCGTCGCCGCCACGTCACCGGGACAGTCCACCTTCGCCCCCTCGAATCAAACCGTCCTCTCCTCTGCACTACCGCCCCAGGCCCCTGTCGCCGCAGCGTCACCGTAACAACCCGCCTTCACCCGAGCGCCACCGCGACAGCCCCGCCTCATCGCACCGTTACCAAGACAACCCGCCGCAGCACTACCAAAACAACCCGCCCTCGCCACAGCGCTACCGAAAGGACCCGCCGTCGCCGCAAAGGTACAGGAAAGACCCCCCCTCTCCAAAACGGTACAGGGACGAACCGGACTCAGAGCCGTACTTCAAACAGGAGAAGCCTCCGGTCCAGCGGCGGTTCAGCGACGACGCTCCGCCCCCTCAGAGCCGAAGACCAGGAGCCAAACACCAGCCAAACCCCCGAGACCAGGACCATCAGAGGTACAGAGGTCACGGTTCACTTCACACAACCTCTGACACGTTAAAATGACAAATATTTATAATCATTTCATTCATAAATAATCATTTCATATCTTTAGTGGGGGGCCTCACTTTGGGGTCTGGGGCAGTGCAGGGGGCCCTAAAAAGTTACACAATTGACCAAAAAGTGGTTTGCAACAGTTTACTACTCACAATACTGTAATACTTTCTGTGATTACTATGAATAAATGTGAACATCCATAGGTATATTTAAATCATTTCACAAGTTCGATGAAAGTGACAGAACAGCTCAGGACACAGTCTGCTGTTCATCTACATAAGAGAATAAACAGAGAGAACAGCTCAGGACACAGTCTGCTGTTCATCTACATAAGAGAATAAACAGAGAGAACAGCTCAGGACACAGTCTGCTGTTCATCTACATAAGAGAATAAACAGAGAGAACAGCTCAGGACACAGTCTGCTGTTCATCTCCATCCCACAGACACTGACCTCCTTTGAACAGACTGAGGGTCAGACCTGAGCCAGAGAAAAGAAATGGTTTGAGAGGAGATAAAGAAGAGATTTTTGTTAAGATGGACAGATACAAGGCAGTGTCCAGCAGTAATCTGACCAGGACTGAAGAAGCGTCTTGAACGAGCAGCTAAACGTCTTCACTTCTGACAGATAAACTTTGTTTTTTACTCTGGATCAGACCTGGACGACTGAGGGACACAGACAATAACAGCAGCTGTTACTGTGAAGAGGTTTGTTATGTTTGTTTTCAAAAATGTTTGCGTCTTGTTTTCAGGTGGAACCCACGCTCTGAGCATCTACAAAGGAAGTCCTATCGCTCTGGTGAACGGACTGTGTCTCTGGACGAGCTGGAGGAGTTCGCTTTTTCATATTCACAGAGACGAGGCCGAGGGGCGGAGCGAGGAGCAGAGGACGGGACAAACTACGAACTCCAGGAGTTTAGTCAACACAACACTTACGATAACAGACTTACACAGCAATATTATCCCAACGAAAACCACACGGGACACACCGGTGACCGCGACGACTATCCCAGGAGAAAAAACAGGCGGGACATCAGCCCTCTAGCGTCCCCCAAAAAGAGGAGAGGGACCTGGGACACCGATCGCCCCGTACCCCCTCCTCCGCCCTCATCGTCCTCACAAGAAAAAGACTACGACCCTACGTTTCTCAATAGTCTTCTGGATCGTAAGGCTAAGCTACGAGGGGTCAGCCTGGAGAAAGGAGCGTCGAGAGGAGACGGAGGGTCAGACACGCCCTCCAGAAGCAGCTGCAACCAGGGCAGCGGGGAATCGCACAGACACTCCCCGAATAACAGGCCCGATGGAGACTCTTTACTTTACTCAGACACAGAAACAAACAGGAATCAAAGTCCATCCTGGAGACCTGTCCCGGGGAACAGCGTGTCCTCTCAGCCGTCTGCTCTGGTCCAACCTGGACGCAGAGAAGAAACGAGGGAAAAGCCGAGAAAAATGGTGAGTTTGTAGATTATATAATAGGTTATGTTCAGGTTCACGTTGTTTTTGAAAAGAATATTCAAATTTATTATCCACAAATGGTGAATCTTGTCATTATTATTCAGCCGCTGGTTCCACAACCTCCACAAACTTAATCTTATGGTTTTAATCATGTGTTTGGGGCTGAATAATGGCACCACTGAAGCTGTTGTGATTTTAAAAAAAGTTTATTTACGCTGACGGAGAAGACACTGTTTGCCAGTTTTTGTTTCATGAGGATCGTCTCAGTGATTGCAGAGATATTCACCATAAACATGTTGAATAAATGTAAAATATGAGACAAACAGCAGCAAATAGGGAGTGGAGAATGTGAAGCACAGACTGTTTGTATAAATGGACGTGTGTTAAATGTGTTTGACCTTTTGACAGGTCAGGTTCAGAAGCTTTGAGGATGAAATCTTTGACCTCTAGGTAGACGCTTGTGTTCCCCACGACCTTTTAACAACTAAAACAGCTGAAGTTCACTGGACCAACCCAAATCTGGGACAAAATGTGCACTGGCAGGAAACAAACAGAACTGCACAGGACTCTCATCTTGTCCCAGATTTTTAAGTAACAGTTTGGTTTTAAAATGTTTTTCTTTGTATATATAATAAGTAACTGTGTGTTTCTTTTGAAGCTGAACAGCCTCCACTTGGTTCTGGCTTCTGTAAATTTCCCATTGATTTTTCCCGTAGATTTAATATTAATAGTTTTCAATCTCGGGCTGATCAGCTGTTTGGAAACAGGACTCAAGGTTTTACACAAACTGTATAAAATCTGTTTATGAAACGTCATAAACTGTAATTAAGTTATTAAAAACGCTGCCTTGAATCAGTTTAAACTGTTCTAGTCGTTACCTCACAGCTGGTTGGCCTCTGTTGTGCCTCGAAACCTTTAATATTTGAAATATTTGAGTGAAAGTGAATAAAAGTGAAACTGCATGAGCCAGAGTGGACAGGACGACTCCAACAACACAAAAGCTCAAATATGATCATTTTCATCACGTTTTCTCGTTGCAGAACACCGTCCTCAGCCGGGACTCTCTCATCGTCTGAAGGGCCAGGAGCCGCAGGAGCCGCTGGAGCCGCTGGAGCCGCTGGAGCCGCAGGAGCCACAGGAGCCACTGGAGCCGCTGGAGCTGTTGGAGCCGACTGGACACGCGCCTCTTGAATAAGGCTTTATGTGCTGTCACTGCACAGATGAGGTCATCAGGGGTCCATCCTCGTCTCGTCTCTCTTCTCTTGTCTCTCTTGTCTCTCTTCTCTCGTCTCGTCTCTCTTCTCTTGTCTCTTGTCTCTCTCGTCTCTCGTCTCTCTTCTCTTGTCTCTTCTCTCTTGTCTCTCGTCTCTTGTCTCTCAGGGCTGGACCTGGACTTAAGTGGACTCTGTGTGTGACCTGGACTGTCCCCTCAGGACAGACCGAGGGAACGGGACAATGGGACAATGAGGCTTTTCCGCAGTGATGAAAATATAAAGAGACTTTTTGTTCTAGATTTCTACTCACACTCTGGATTTCAAGTTAAAGACGCAGTATGTAACTTTTCTGGTTGAGTGTCCACTACCTGCTCGTCTCCATGGTGATGCTGCTCCCCTCACCACCACCACTGGAAAAGTTTCGTAGTGCAGCTTTAACCTCCTTATATGCAGCTAAATGAAAGGTGACAGCTGAAGTTTTATGCAAATTGTAAATAGTATTTTGTAGTATTTTTATCTTTGTATTTTTACGTCTTTACTAACGACAGTGATCAATGTTTTTGCACTAAATGTTTAAACCCACATAGATCTGGAGTTTGTTAAATCGTTTTAAAAATGTTGCTTCTAAAACAATAATATCTGACATGTTTCCAGGTCCCGTCCTAAAAAGTCTCTGTTCAGAAATATTATTTTTAAAGTACTGTTGAAGTACTGTTGAAGTACTGTTGAAGTACTGTTGAAGTACTGTTGAAGTACTGTTGAAGTGTGGAGTTTACGGCTCGGTTTGCTGCCTCCTGGTGGACACAGAAATAACCTGTTTGTAAATGTTAAAGGGTCAATGCCTCGCCGCCGCTCTGATCTGACGCGGCTCTGATCTGATGCAGCACAAACCAAAATGTGTTTTATAAATATGAGGGTTTCAGTTTGACACAACGATAAAACTTTGTGTATTTATATTTTTCAGCCTGTTTTTGTTTGTCCCAGATATGATGTAAATTATGTTTCTGTCTCAGTTTTATTCTTGTTTAATATCGACTTTATTTCTCTCATTATCGTCCAGTGTCAACAGGAGCGGCTTTAACACGTTTATCACCTCGTTTTGCTTCTTTGTATAAACTCTTACATGTTTGTTTTAGAGATAAAGTGGAGTATTTTTTATTTGTTTTGATATTGTGATGTGTGATTTATAAATGGCCTTTACAGTTTTATCTCTCGTCTTGATTATAAATTCACATTTTTTATATATTTGATTTAGTCTGTATCATATAATCCTGTAATGATCACACATTTTAAAGTTTAATCTGTCACTGAAGTAAATAATAGATGAAAACTATAATATTAAAAGTGATTTATGTCACGACCTCAGAGCAGATTTAAAATATAAAAACTATTATAAATCTACAATATTAAAAACAAACATGAGCTTCAATAAAAATGTCAGAATAAAACACTTTAATGAGTCACAGTCGAGTATTAATTCTGACTTTTACAGTTTAAATCTCGTCATAAATCAAAAAAAATAACTCAACATTTCCCTGTAACACAAAGAAAAAACTTCCCACGATGAAAAAATTACCCAAAAAATATGATTCAATCTGTCGTTTCCTGGAGGATAAAGTCAATACAGTGAATATGGACGGGCCTCGTCTCCTCGGGCCTCGTCTCCTCGGGCCTCGTCTCCTCAAGCCTTGTCTCCTCGAGCCTTGTCTCCTCGTCTCCTCATCTCCTCGTCTCCTCAGGCCTCGTCTCCTCAGGCCTTGTGTCCTCAGGCCTCGTCTCCTCGGGCCTCGTCTCCTCGGGCCTCGTCTCCTCAGGCCTTGTCTCCTCGTCTCCTCCTCTCCTCGTCTCCTCCTCTCCTCCTCTCCTCGTCTCCTCGTCTCCTCCTCTCCTCGTCTCCTCCTCTCCTCCTCTCCTCGTCTCCTCCTCTCCTCCTCTCCTCTCCTCGTCTCCTCGTCTCCTCCTCTCCTCGTCTCCTCCTCTCCTCCTCTCCTCGTCTCCTCCTCTCCTCCTCTCCTCGTCTCCTCCTCTCCTCCTCTCCTCGTCTCCTCCTCTCCTCGTCTCCTCCTCTCCTCCTCTCCTCGTCTCCTCCTCTCCTCCTCTCCTCGTCTCCTCCTCTCCTCGTCTCCTCCTCTCCTCCTCTCCTCGTCTCCTCCTCTCCTCGTCTCCTCCTCTCCTCCTCTCCTCCTCTCCTCCTCTCCTCTCCTCCTCTCCTCGTCTCCTCCTCTCCTCCTCTCCTCTCCTCCTCTCCTCCTCTCCTCCTCGTCTCCTCTCCTCCTCTCCTCCTCTCCTCCTCTCCTCCTCTCCTCCTCTCCTCTCTTGCCTGTTGTGTTTTGTGTTCAGGCTCATGACTCGTGTCTTTGTTCTTTGTTGACGCTTCACTGCTGCTGTGTCAAACTTTTACTCTTTTATTTTATTTAAAACATAGACACATTATTTGTTCAAATGATCCTTTATTTTTTTAAATATCAAGATATTTTTTCACAATTTTCATCATTTTGGCGACAAAAGTTTAAGGATTTATGGAGTGAGAACAAACAGAACAATGAAGTGATTTGGATTTAAAAAACTCCACAAACATGGAGAAAATAAGCCCTCGAATCAGAGGAAAAGTACTTTTAATAATAATAATAATAATAATAATAATAATAATAATAATAATAATAATAATAATAATAATAATAATAATAATAATATTCCGTCCTCCTGGAGCCTGTCTGGGGAGAGGATGAGTCGAGGCAGGACTCACTCAGGTCAGGACTCACTCAGGTCCGGACTCACTCAGGTCTGGACTCACTCAGGTCAGGACTCACTCAGGTCTGTACTCACTCAGGTCAGGACTCACTCAGGTCAGGACTCACTCAGGTCAGGACTCACTCAGGTCAGGACTCACTCAGGTCTGGACTCACTCAGGTCTGGACTCACTCAGGTCTGGACTCACTCAGGTCAGGACTCACTCAGGTCAGGACTCACTCAGGTCTGGACTCACTCAGGTCTGGACTTTCTGTGGATTGTGTCTGAGCCGTTTCCTCCTCAGGTCCATGTGAAGCTGGAGCGACACAGATATTTATATCCTGTGACTGAGAGAGCAGACACACAGACAGGCAGACACGCAGACAGGCAGACACACAGACAGGCAGACACACAGACAGGCAGACACACAGATAGGCAGACACACAGACAGGCAGACACACAGACAGGCAGACACACAGACAGGCAGACACACAGACAGGCAGACACACAGACAGGCAGACACGCAGACAGGCAGACACACAGACAGGCAGACACACAGACAGGCAGACACACAGACAGGCAGACACACAGACAGGCAGACACACAGACAGAATCACTTTATAAACGGATCTGAATGTGGAGACAATGAAGATGCGACTCTAAATGTCTTGGGGTTTATTCTAAATGTCTTGGGGTTTATTCTCTTCGGGGGGAGATGCTGCTGAAGTGACACAGGGACAATGAGGAGCTGTGGGGACCTCTAGTGTCCATTTGGATTCATGCAGACTGGTATTGTGTCCTTAGGCAAGACACTTCACCTGGACAGGTGCGGCTCTGGACAGGTGCAGTTCTGGACAGGTGCAGCTCTGGACAGGTGCAGCTCTGGACAGGTGCAGTTCTGGACAGGTGCGGCTCTGGACAGGTGCGGCTCTGGACAGGTGCGGCTCTGGACAGGTGCGGCTCTGGACAGGTGCGGCTCTGGACAGGTGCGGCTCTGGACAGGTGCGGCTCTGGACAGGTGCGGCTCTGGACAGGTGCGGTTCTGGACAGGTGCAGCTCTGGTGCAGTTCATCATTGTCAGTATCAGTAAAATAAACACAGAGACACAGAGACGGTGGATCAGGGAGTTTGTTCAAAACAAAGTTTAATGTTTTTATGCAGATGAAGCTGATTATTAATAATTTCATCAGTTTGATAACAGTTTTATTATAAGTGGCTGCTGCTTGTTCAGGACTTTATTGTTTCAGGAGTTTACTGGTTGGTATTTATTGGTTTCCTGGATCTTTAGTTTCTGTCCTGACGTCACAGGATGAGCTCACCTGTCACCTGTGCGTGGGTGGGCGTGTCTGTTTCGGGGCGTGGCCTCGTCTCAGGACAGACTGAGACACTGAGGCCAAACAAAGAGCGGCCTGATCCTCCTGCCTCGCGCTTTATCCCGGAAAACGAGCTGCTTTTGTGTGTTTTTTGTGTGTTTCGTGTGTTTTTCGTGTGTTTTTTTCCCAGGACGTTTGGACTCAGAGTTTCTCTTGTGTTTGGCCCGTGGCTCTTCACCATGTGCCCTGAGGTTTGCACCGTGCGCCCCGCGGCTGCGCTTCTGCTTCTGTCTCTGCTTAAAGGTACATTTAGTCACATTTAGTCACATTTAGTCACATTTAGTCACATTTAGTCACATTTAGTCACATTTAGTCACATTTAGTCACATTTAGTCACATTTAGTCACATTTAGACTCTTCATAATGATTGTTTTGGGTTGAACATGACTCTGTAGATCCATGTTTGTTGAATTCTTAAAATAAAAATGAATTGAGAGCATAAACTCAGACTGATGCTCAGGTGTAGTATCGATCACGTGATGGACACCTGCTCTTGGCCCAGTGGATTTAATGTGTTTAAAGGGTTTTAAAGATTCAATTATTTTAATGGAGTCACACATTTTGAGCCTCTTGGTAAAGTCTCCAAACTGTTTTAAATCTGACTCTCCTGTTTAACTGTTGGGGAAATGGCCCTTTGTTTTTTATTCTTCTACATGTTTTTATTCTTCTACATGTTTTTATTCTTCTACATGTTTTTATTCTTCTACATGTAGTTTTATCTGAGGATCAGTTTAACCCTGTGAGTCGTGTCTGTTCTTGTGCCACAGATTCAGCTCAGAGCATTTTTCTGTCATATTTCTGACATGTTTCTTACATGTTTGTGACATGTTTCTGTGAGTGTTTCTGTGAGTGTTTCTGTGAGTGTTTGCTGTGAGTTTCACTCACTCTTCCTGTGTGTTTGTTCAGGTTTTTCTGGTTTGTCTGGGGCGGCAGTGGCGGAGCTGTCAGGCTGAGGGCCCCGGGTGTGGGGCCCTTTGTTGAATTCAGATCTGGGTCGGGCTGTTTTTCCTCTTTTCCTCAGACACTTTTCTGATGCACTTTCACTTTGAGGCTGACTCCTGGTGTGAGTGAAAGTGTCACAGCGTTCCCTCTGTGTTAAACACAGATCTGTAACCTGCTCTGTTTCTATGGAAGCCCCTGTGGACAAAAAGGAGCGTCTGGTTTTATGTTTTCACCCAGTCGTGGTGAAGTGGAGCTGCTGCTGTCAGCTCCTCTGTTTGTTCTTAACTGATCCTGAAAAAGCTCAGAAAAGTGTAAAACTTCTCCTGACCCTGTCAGAATAAACCCTCTGCAGAACGAGCCTTTTGTTTAGTGAAAACACTGAGAACAAATGGACCAGACAGTCGCTGTTTGTGCGGTTTGAGTCTAACACTCCATTTAAGAACAGCCTTTATAGCTTTGGTTCCTGGATTTACGCAAAATATTGGCCCAAATACAACAGAATCCAGGGATTAAGGCCGTTTATTCTCTGTTCTAATGTCGTTTCCTCGTCACACACAGACCTGGAGTTGTGTTTTGTTTCATTCTCATGTTTAACACAAACCTGCAGATTCAGATTCTTCTCATGAGGTAATACAGGAAGTGCTCCGCTTTTCAGCTCCAGTTTCTACTGAACTAAAGGTAAAAGGAGCTGTTAATTTAAAGTATCACTTGATGACATCACAAGGTGGAACAGAGCATTTTGAGCTTTGTAGATGTAACAGACTAATAATAAAGTGTTAAACATGTGAGAATAACACACAACACAACTCAGGGTCTGTTTTTGAGGCAGTGACACTATTAGAACATGGATTAAAGCTGAAAGAGTCCAGGAGCTTCAAACAGAGGAGCTGTGTCACATTTGGTTTGTTTCCATCTGGTCATTTTAGGTTGTTTCACTTTTACAGTCTCACTCTCTCCAGTTTCAGTCCAGATCTTCTGCTTCTTTGGGCGACACACGATGAGCTGAGGCTGTGAAGAGAAACTGAATCACCTTCTCATGATCACAAACATTTGGCACTGAAATACTTTAAATATGTGAAAACTCAGCTCTGCCTCTGTCGTCTGCTGCTGTAACTTATGACAAAATACAAACTGAAGTTATTTTATTTCACTGTGATTATTGTCCATGCTTCACATTAACACGGACATAAAGCTCATAATAATAATAAAGTGTCATCTTTTCAGTCAGATGTTATTTAGTCGTTTAGATTTATATCCTTAATTTAAAATATGCATCAAAATACATGAATGGATCAAAGTTGGTCGTTTGGCTGCTCTTTTATTTCCATCTGGGGGTTGCCATAGCGATTGACACATTTTTATACCTGCCTGTGTCTGGAGCACCTGAGGTCAAAGGGCAGAGTGGGAGTATCTGCAGATTTGACTTTTAAAGATCTGTGCCTTGTATAAAGTGTGTGTCTCCTCCACAGTGGCGGTGAGTATCCAGGTGATCGTCCCGGAGACGGAGCGCTCCACGGCGCTCTTTGGCTCTGTAACGCTGCGCTGTGATTACTCCACCTCCTCCAGCAGTCAGGACGTCATAGTCACGTGGAAGTACAAGTCCTTCTGCAAAGACCCTGTCCTCGAGTATTACTCCACAGGTTTGTGGCATCATTTATCACCAGTGATTTTGACACTGCAGGAACCAACATTCAAATAATTTACAGTGTTTTATTGAGTCTTGTTTGCAGATCTGTTTTCTCTCATTTTCTGTTTAATTTGTTGCTGTGTCTCTGAAATAACTTGCTATTTTTATTGAAGTTGAAATGGTGAAATTCATGTCACTAAAAACATTCAGAAGTTCTGAGACGATTATTTCTTTTGTGCAGCGTACCAGTCTGCCCTGCAGCTGGGCCAGGATCCCGCCAATGACTGTAGTGACAGTCAGCGCACCGTGCGCACCGTGGTCCAGAAAAAAGGGACCGGTGAGGCCATTCTGGGGGGAGAGTACCAACAACGCAAGATCACCGTTCTGAACAGTAAGTACAGACGATCACAACAGTTTAAAGACGTGTCTGATAAACAGGCAAAATAACACATGAATATATATTTGTAAAGTTCATAAACCTTATAAAATGTGATTGAAATGGTTAAATCCAGGAGTTTTAACTCTGTGCTTTGGCAGAGGCCGACCTGCAGATCACAGAGGTGATGTGGTGGGACAACGGCATGTACTTCTGTCAGGTGGACGCTCCTGGAGACACGGTTGGCGACAACGACAAAGAAATCAAACTCATTGTTTATCGTAAGTTACTGTTTTTATTTTGTCATAATTTGGGGATGGATCATTTTTAAACTAGTGTTTATGAGCTGGAGTTTGTTTCAGAGAAAGATAAGAGCAGCTTTGTGGGTGATGCCTCTAATTCCGTACAGTTTTACTCAAACACATCACTCCAAATACTATGATTTAACTCTGAGGGGAGCCCACTGTAACATTAAACGCTCACTGAAGTCTCTCGTGTCTGCCGCAGACTGGCTGGTGGTCTTGTTCATCATCATCGGGGTGCTGCTTCTTCTGATGCTCTGCTGTATCTGCTGCTGTCAGTGCTGTCCTCAGGCCTGCTGCTGCTACGTCCGCTGCCCCTGCTGTCCACAGCAGTGCTGCTGTCCTGAGAAACGTGAGGACGCTCTGTTTACTCCTGCAGTCAGCTTTCCATCCTCTTTGGTTTAAACACATCTAGGATGACGTCTTTAATGTTGACATAATCATTTTGTTGTGTAACAGTGGTGATGCAGCATCGTATGATGAAGGACGCTCAGAGGGCCATGGCCCCCTGGATGGGAGGACCACCAATGTACGCCCCGATGAGCCAGATGTCGTCTCAGATGAACCCTGTTCTTTATTCAGGTACAGCTCTTTTTCACATCTTTAATTTCAACACAATGGAAATAGAAAACATCAATCATCATCAAACCCCAGAGAAGCATCGTTTTTAACTGTTTTATTTTATTTGTAGGGTCAGTTTCAGGGAAGAGCCTCCCCATGAAGCCGATGCCCCTTCCCCCTCCCCAGTCGTCGGCCTACAGCATGCCCCCGCCCAGCGCTCGCAGCAACAACACAAACCAGATGCTGGACTACCTGGAGAGCCAGGTGCGGGGGATGGACGTGAACACCCCCCTGATGCAGGTGAGACTCTGTGGACGTAGTATTTAAAGTTCTTTTGTCTTTGTAAACAGAATATAACCCGTCTGTCCCCCCAGGCGCAGCCAATGCCCCCTCCCCACATGCAGCAGATGCCCCCTCCTCCACAGCACATGCCCAACCGCGTCCCTTTCTCCCCGGGACCTCCCAGCATGCTCTCGGCTCTGGATGACGTCCCAAACGAGCGCCGGGTCATCACGCTCCCACCAATCAGGGCAGAGCAGAGCAGGGCCGCACCGCCGGCGCCCAAAACGCGCCCTCCGAGCTCCAGTGAAAGCAGTCGCAGCGGGTTTGGGCGTCAGGACGGACGCGGGGCCGGGGGAAGGCGTTACCCCTCACCGACCCGTTCCAGGGGCATTCCCAGGAGTTACAGCGAGGAGTCTCTGAACGGGAGGGGCCGCTCGGGGGCCAGAGGCGGCATGGACCGCCCCCGCTCCAGATCCAGGGACGACCTGTTCGACAGCAGGTCCCGGAGTAACTACTCCCCTCCTGCGACCCGAAGGTCCCGAGGATCCTGGAGCTCTGACGAGGAGAGTCGCAGAGGAGGCGGGCGAAGGGGCGGAGCCTATGGCGACAAACCGCCGAGCTACACCGAATATGAGCCGGAACAGAAACCACGGGGGCGGAGGAACGACCGCTATAATGTAAGACAATCACTGCTGTAGGCTACGTTCACACGAGCGCTGACGTGCACTCACAGCACAGTTATCATTTGTTCATTACTATTGGAACGAGTTCCTTTTGTAACTGGTTTTGAGTCAGAAAACCTCAACAAATATCCCCCAAAAGATGTCACTCAAAACTCCCGACCTACGGTGATTTTAGACATGTGAAAAAACTACATCACATACAGTTTTATTTTTACTAGAGTTAAGACTTAATTCAGACTAATTAAAGCTGATGCTTGGCACTAAAGTCGTGGCCTGAAGTATCGTCTTAAACTTCAGCAAAGTGACAGCTGCATTTTCTGAAACTTTCACTGGAAGAAAATGATCTGACTCACTGCCGTCATCACCAGTGTATGTTTGTTTATTTTTAATAAAGTTTGAAGGTTAGCTTTCTGAACGTAGCATACAGTATATTTGAGCTGTTTTAGAGAAATATCAGTCACTAAAGTTAGTGTATTTTTCTTAGGACGCCCGCTCTCGAACTGGCACCAGTGTCGTCATCTGAGTCGTCAAGCTGTGAATCTGAAGGTTTTTTAAAAGAGCGTCCACACCTCAAAACAAACTATAGGCCGTAAATAAGTTTGAAATAGTGACCTGTCGTCTTTTTAATTTGTAGCTTAAATGAAACATTGAAGTTCTTTGTCAGTAGTTCGTAGTTTCAGTTTCTCGGTGTGAAGGGACTTTACTCAGGACAATTCTGTCGCCAATTAAAGATAAATCGTACAAATGTTTTATGCCTCCTCTGCCCTTTTACATTTTGTTCTGTAAATAGTGTTTTCATTTTAGATGAATGTTTAAATTTGCACGTTAAATGAATACTGCATATGCATTTGTGTACTTTTGAATAACTGTTACTGCATCAGTTTGAAGCTGGACTTTCTGTGAGAAATGTTACAAATTCCACTGTTCCACAGATTTAAGTTATTTAAACTAAGAAGGAAAATGTGTTTATAAGAGACAGATTAAGGAACATGTGATTTAATGTTTAGTGCATTTTAAAAAATGATTTTACTTTTTTAATAACTGTTTGCACTGTTCATTTTATTTGAATAAATGTTTTTTTTTAAATTGATTTTTTAAATTTGTTCAGCACAGTATTGTAGCATATTCTGCATTTTGTTCACACGCTTTTCCCTGGATATATTACATTTAAATGACAAATGGAACATGATGTTTTGCTTTTGTCTTTAAATGTGTAAAAGTGTTTACATTTAGTGAACCACCTGTCAAAAATGTCTTCGAAATGCGAGTCTTAAGGTTTTAGAAAGACAAATGTGTAAATAAATACTGCAGAACTGGAGCGTTTAAAAGAAACATCTGAATTTACAAAATGTTTGACTTATTTTTTCCATCGGAATCAAACTGCGACTGCGCAGACTGACGTCGCGTGTTGATGACGTCAGACGCAGAGGCGGTGCGCGTTTGCCACGTCGGTCTCTGTGCAGCGCATTTACACTGTTGCTTCTTCAGCTCCGTGCTAACTTTTACAGCTCTATTTATGCATTTAGCTGAACGGATCGGAAAGTTTGTGTGAAGCGGGTGTCGTAGGAGCCGTTTGTGCGAAATAAAGCGCTGAATTTAAAGATAAAGAGTGAAAATGCCCGGGGTGGCTGCGGGTCCTGGGAGCCTCACAGACTGATGCATCCTCGTCCACTTCACCCCCCGTTTGTCATGTGAGTAAAACATTATCTGAGCTGTTTACGTTTGAATCTAACCACAGAAACAGTTTTTTATGTAACGGTATCTTAAAGATGTACACACACTTATATTTAAAGTTTAGATCATAAGTTTCCGCGATTTGCTCCCAGATGGCTGCCCCTCTGCATGTCACAGCAGGTCTGTGCAATAATCTGTCATCTACAGCAGCTCTGTGCAATAATCTGTCATCTACAGCTGCTCTGTGCAATAATCTGTCATCTACAGCAGCTCTGTGCAATAATCTGTCATCTACAGCAGCTCTGTGCAATAATCTGTCCTCTACAGCAGCTCTGTGCAATAATCTGTCCTCTACAGCAGCTCTGTGCAATAATCTGTCCTCTACAGCTGCTCTGTGCAATAATCTGTCCTCTACAGCAGCTCTGTGCAATAATCTGTCATCTACAGCAGGTCTGTGCAATAATCTGTCCTCTACAGCAGCTCTGTGCAATAATCTGTCCTCTACAGCAGCTCTGTGCAATAATCTGTCCTCTACAGCTGCTCTGTGCAATAATCTGTCCTCTACAGCTGCTCTGTGCAATAATCTCACCTGTGCTTCCTAAACATACAGTCAGTCGAACTAAAAACTCGATTTCTCTGCTGCACTCAGGCTTTTATTGCACTTCCACAAACTCCAGGGATCCTCCTACAGACACAAACATTCATTTCTGTTAGTTCCTGTTTTCATGTTGATCAGTAATTTCTCTGTAATTTCTCTGTAATTTCTCTGTAATTTCTCTGTAATTTTGTGACTTCTCTACACTTCCCTCACATGATTAGATTTAGCTACTAACTTTTATGTTGTAAAATCAATTGACAGAAATAATCTGCCAAACATTTTAATATGAAAATATGTTACTGTTATGATTCAGATTCAGTTTGACTAATTCTAAATAACGGCAAAGGGAAAATGCTGACGCTCATTGAAACTATTGACAAATGGCCTAAATGTAGTAAATGTATATTTCTGTATTAGTCACTTTCCTCCGTTTGTTTGCTGACTCAACCAACACCTCCAACGAACATGACCCAAGACCCTGAGCAAAGTCAACTTCATCAGAGTAAACAGAGCGAATGAGTCGGGCAACTGCTCAGTCAAAATATTCACTTTTTTAATCCTCAAACTCAGGGTCAGAGTAGTCGACACGTGAGGAGACGGTGTAAACCTGTGTCAGCTGAGCTCTTCAGGACGATCACAGCAGCTTCATGGGGCGACACGACACAGTTATGTCAAGATAAACTTTATCTCATGTTTGGACAGATAAAAATGTGTCTGAAGCCGAATAGTTTAGGCAAAATATCCACCTGTTTTTAGTTCTAAAATATGAACTGTGAACTAATAAAATCACTTTTCTTAACATGTTGAGGTCTAAACCTCCATTAGCAGGGCCAGGGCTTCATTTTTTTTTTTTAAAGACGAGTTAAACTCACATTTCACATATTATATTATCATTGTGAATGAGCAGCTTTTGCACCAGTCCAGATCTGTTCCAAACCGTAGCAGAGTCTGAGCTGGTACAGGCTGCAGGCGACAGAAGGGGAGCGCCTGGGAGGGCATCTGGACACTGTGGTACAGAGGCAGGTGCTGCTGTGACTTGACTCAGAATGAAAGAACATCCTGATGCGACACATTTATAAAAACGACAAATAAATGTCCTTTTATACGGTTTAGAGTTGAGTCAGACGGTCAGTTGTGTTTTGGTCTGAGTGCACACAGTGGATGGTTCTTACACTTATCTATTGTGTGTGTTCTGGTAAAGTTTTGATCTTGTTTGGACACCGCCTCAAAGCCGCTGTTTGTGAAAACAAACACTGGATTTCCAAATGAAGCACTGAGCAGGACTGATGCATCGTAAGACGGTGACATGAAAAGGAGTCATTTGTTTTACAGAGAAAAGTCTTATATTCCACAACTTTTGAAAGTGTGACTTTTTTATGCATTTTGCAGCTGTAGTTCCCCAATGTTTACATCAGGTGTAATAGGCAAGGCAAGTTTATTTGTACAGCACAATCCGTACACAAGGTAATTCAAAGTGCTTTACAGAATAAGAAAGACATTAAAATCACACAAATCAAAACATAAATAATCACCCAATCTGCAGCTCTCACCCGCTCGTTTGCCCCTTTAAACTCTCTCTCTCTCTCTCTCTCTCGCTCTTTAAACACTCGTCTTGCTCAGTTTAAGAACTTTCCCATTACTTTACAAAAAACTTTCCTGTCACTTCTCAAATACTTTCCTGTCACTTTACTCTGTCTAATAAAAGTTCACCAGTCATAATATTATATTCTAACAATATATTCTATATTAAAAATAGATATTTGTTTCTCACTTTTATGTTTTGTTTATGACTGACGTGAAAACAGCCGTGGGGTTTAGTGAAGGGAACTGAACAAACATCTTTTAGGTCAAAATGTGGCCAGAGTCTGGGCCCTCACATAAATTCTTAAGTAAAAATGAGAATAAAAAATGAATATACAACCATCTTTCCATCAACTCTTTCCTCTTGAATCCTTTGGGTAAATAGAACAGTTCTGTCCTGACGCTCACAGTTTTAATCCGTTTGCCTCGTTTCTCTTTGCAGTTTCCCTGGTGTTTATGGTGACGCAGTGAGGACAGAGGGGCGTGTCCCGGAGGCCGTGTGGGTGGGCGTGGTTGCCGCGGTAACTGGCGACCATGCCCGGGGGTCGCAGGGGTCCCAGCAGACAGCAGCTCAGCCGCTCTGCTCTGCCCTCTCTGCAGACTCTGGTCGGGAGTAACCTGGGCAATGGCACCGGCATCAGGAACAGGTACGCCACAAAACTCTGTCCATTTCTATCATTTTATTTATTAATCTCAGCATTTTCATAGAAACTGAAAGTCTTTGGCTTCAAGATGTAAAAACTGTTATGATCATATATCTGTTTATGTAAACGCTCCTGGACATGTGCCGTCTGCTCCTGCACTTTTTACTTCACAACTGCTTCACGTGTTTTTGTCAAACTGAAGACAAATTCTGCCACATAATTTTGTGTAGAAGTGTTGACCCGACGTAAAGAGTGATATTTAGTTTCTATGATTATGATTATTCTGACTTCAGTTATTGTACTCGCAGAATAATGAATCTTTTCAGGTGGTTTTCCCTCAGTTAAAGTGACGGGCAGTTATCTTTAGGGTTTTACAAAAAATATATATATATTGTAGTTGTTTAATTTAGTTTAAGTTTATAATTTGACTTCCTGGTTGGACATGAGCAGCAGATGTGACATAAGAGGTAACTATTATGTAAAAAAGGACCAAAACTAAATTACACAATAGTTATGATTAGACTCCTCAAAATAAATGACCATCGTTTTGTTAAATGTTAAATGTTTAAAGTGTCAGATAAATCCCGTCCTCGTGCCTAAACTGCCCGAGTGTTTGGTGACGTAGGCAGAGTCGTTCTGTTTTAAAACTCGCCGCCACTTCCTGTAATTTTGTACTTTTCCTCTCAACTTTATTCTAACAAACTACCACTTTAGAGCCGTAAACCTGTGATAAATGTTCCAGTGGTTCTGTCCTACCAAACCAAGTAATAATCACATAAACAGACACTGACGCTCTGAGACTTGAGACCAAACGTGAATGTGTAGCTCCTTTTTCTGCACAAATTACTTTAAAATCATTTAGTTTTATTGATGGCACAATACGCAAACGAGTTTTCATAGTTTTCTCCAGCCTGATCATTTACTGCTTTAGACGCAGCTTGGGATGAATTTTCAACCAATGAAGATTTTAAGATCTTCAACCTAGAGCGTTACATTTGAGCTGAAAGATTATCACTCAAAAAACGATTTGAACTGAGGCAGTTATCAAATCACAAAGGCTGCAATTTAGTACCTAGGTTTCCTCCACAAACAGCAAAATACCTGGTCTTATTCTGCGTAAAAACTATAAGAAAACCCTGTAGTTTAACATGTGGAAATGTGATTCTTGTGTCAGTTTGTCAGTTCATATTTCAGTCTTTTTGCCAATTCTTCATAATGTTTAAAATGTGAACATTGAACAGAATCTTACTCTGAAAACAAAACATAATTGTAAAAGTCACAGTTGGATATGTCCCCCTAATGTTTCACTTCCCACTGTGAGTTATGCTCTTGGTTCTGATCAGCTGCTCGTGTCTTCCTCAGGAACAGTAACGCTCTGGGTCTGTCGGCGCCGCCCCTCTCCGCCCTCATCACGCCGGAGCCGGTGCGACACTCGAGGATCCCGGACCTGCCTCTGGACAGCAGCCTCCTCTTTGAGTTTCTCCTGTTCCTGTATCTGCTCGTGGCCCTGTTTGTCCAGTACATAAACATCTACAGAACCGTGTGGTGGTATCCGTACAGTCACCCGGCGGCTTCTACCTCACTGGTGAGAACAGCTGTCAGGAAAAAGATAAAAAGGTGTAACAGGCTGGTTTTGATCTGAACTCTGAAGCATTTACCCCTGAAGTAGCATTTATCTGGGTTTACTGCAGGACGTGTCATTTTGGTCTTGGATTCTTACTGAAAAAACAGGTCGACTGACGATTTAAAACAAAAACGTCTCTTTGAAGTGTAAAAACTCCTCAAAATGGAAACTGAAACTGATTAAAAAAAAACAGGTTAAAATGTTCAAATGGTTTTAACCTAAATATAAACGATGCTTTATTCAAAATGTTTGTCCCCATGTGTCTCAGAACTTTCACCTGATGGACTATCACCTGGCGATCTTCATCACGGTCATGTTGGCACGCAGACTGGTCTGGACCATCGTGTCAGAGGTGAGTCACATGATCCTCACACGGACATTTACTGCTTCACTCCCACGCCGTCTACACCTCAGGACTACTATCAATAGATGACGGATGACGTAGAATTATGTTGTGGTTTTACTTGGGGCTCAAATATCTCAGTGGTTTGATCCTCCGCCCACAAACTCACAGGTTGTGTCCTTGAGTCAGACTCTTCATCTGTTTTACATTATTCAGTTTCTGCTGCACCGCATTCATAAGTAAACTTTAAAGTGTTTTGTGTATCGTAGAACATCCTATATAAGTTTATAAATGCAAATATTGAGTTTATGTAACTTCTGGTGGTGGAGATGCAGATGTTTTTGCTGCACACTTGATTTTATTTAGTTCCTGCACAAACGAGACCTGAGTCTGAATGTTTCTGTGAGTCTAATCTGTAACTCGTCCTTGTAACGTCGCATCGTGTCTCTGTGGATTTAGATGAGTGTAACGTGGGCCCTCGACCATGTTACATCCTGCACATTTTAATAGATTTTTAATACATTTGTGACACTCCTGCTCTTTCCCAGGTGTCCCAGAGTATCGGAGGATCCCTGGTTCGATACTTGGTCCTGTTCACGGCTCGTCTGTGCCTCCTGACCCTGTGCGGCTGCGTCCTCTGCTGGACCCTCGTCAACCTCTGCAGAAATCACTCAGTGCTCAACCTGCTCTTCCTGGGATACCCGTGAGTCTGTCCTCTGTTTGTTTAAGGGACGGGTAAAGGCTTGAACCTCGGATACTCTTTTATAGTTCTCTTTGTTAATAATTATCATTTCAAACAGGTAAAATAATACAGTCATTGTCAAAACTTTATTTTAATGAGTGACATTATACAGAAGTTGTTATTGTTTGTGAAAATAAGTGCTGTCCTGATGAGTCGTACAGTTGTAAAGAGGCAGGAGACTCTGAAGTTTATTTACCATCAAAACTCAACACTGCACGTATCATTCAAGTCTGATTAAACTTCGACACAAGGAGGAGGTTTAAATAAGAGCTAAGGACACTACAGAGACGAGCGGACCACTTCTGTGAGACGAGTTGTCCATGAAACTGATAACGTTAAAGGACAAACTGTGTAATAGTTGGACAAATGTCCTCGGTGACCTGGAGGTGTCCTCAGACTGTGCAGAGGAGGCAAAACTCCACCACAGTCACAGATCCTCCCTCGTCGTTTAGCTGCACTTCTGTTTTGACTGATTCATGCCCATTGCTCTGAATTTAGAAACATTAAATGAATGTAATATTTTCCAGGTCATGATTCAAAACCTCCACATTTTAAAGGTTGTGTTGTTGGGAGTTGGCAGGAAATGGTCACGATTATCACGGCCAAAATAATTATATCACGATAATTATTAAAGCTGCTGACAGTTTAAAAATGTTCTGGATATGAATAATTATAATTTTTTATGAATATGTTCCATATTTAAACAACTGTTAAAGTTTTGTACTTTGTTATAAGTGAAAACAACAATGATCCAGAGGAGATCATCAGGGAGAAGCACATTTTTGCAGCTCATTCTGGAGACACATCGGTGATTATCTTTGGCTACATCACGATTATATAAAACGTACCATGAACGATTATTGTCAACCCTCTTTATCACGATAAACGATATTATTGTTTATCGTCCCGTCACTGGTCGGGAGCCAAGGCAAAACCATAAACTAAATGTCCAAAGCCTCCACTGTGATTTAATGTCGTCTTATCCGTTCCCTCAGGTTCGGGGTGTACGTCCCGATGTGCTGTTTCCACCAGGAGGGGACCAAAGCCCAGTCGCCCTCCTCGGACTGCGAGTACCCCGAGGACCACCCGCAGACGGACCTGGCCGAGACGCCCTTCTTCAGGCCGCGGGACTTTCTCTTTCTGCTGCGTGAAAACCTCCGTGAGCAGTTCTCCAGCCCCCCGCTCATGCCCACCCACAAATGCCCGCCCCCCATGCACTCGCACACGCCCGACATGATCCGCGCCGAGGTGGAGGAGCTCAAGAGCGACTTCAACAGGCGGATCAAGGAAGTGCTGTTCAACTCGCTGTTCAGTGCCTACTACGTGGCCTTCCTCCCTCTGTGCTTTGTCAAGGTGAGTCTGTACAGGCTGTGCACATTTCAGAATCAGAATCATTAGACTTTTATTGCCATAGTCTGTGAACACAGTTCACAAACTAGGAACTTGATACGGTGAAAAAGTGCAACATAAACACACTGAATAAATACAAATACAAATAAGGGCATGCACAAAGTTAAAAAGATATGCTTAAAAAAAATCAAATGAAATACTTAAAGGGAGAAAATATGTACAACAGCAGCATCAGAACAACAGTGCAAAGTGGCTTATTAAAGTGACCGGTGTTATAAAGTGTCCAGTTTAGTGCAGATATTATAAAGTGTCATGAGACAAACAGCAGAGGGGAAGAAACTGTTCTTATGGCGAGAGGTTCTGGTCCCAATGGACCGTATTTACAGTGTTTCTGTCTGTTGTTGTTCCTGTTTGTTATTTTTACCTGCAGAGAAAAGTATAATAGTCTGTTTCTCGTGTTTTAGTGCTTGTTTTGTTAGTAAAACGCTGTCGCTTCATGTTGGACAAATTAAATATGATGAGTTTGCAGCAGGTTAACACAAGAGAGCACTTTGTCATTTTGCCATATCAATGATAAAAGCTCATACTTCACTCTCTCCTCTCCTCCACCAGAGTACCCAGTACTACGACATGCGCTGGTCGTGTGAGCACCTCATCATGGTGTGGATCAATGCGTTTGTGATGCTCATGAGTCAGCTGCTCCCTCCCAGTTACTGCGACCTGCTGCACCGCTCGGCCGCTCACCTGGGACGATGGCAGAAACTGGAGCACGGCTCGTACAGCAACGCCCCTCAGCACATGTGAGTCACACCGGACAAATACGGGACGTGTGATCGATTAGGAACAGTTAGAAGTTCATTTTGCAACAGTTTGATGTGTAAATAATGAGGAAAGATTATTATTAATGAACTATTACTCTAAAAATGCTTAATTTCCAAAGTGTGTGTGAAATATAAAATGTTAAAATTCCTCCTGATGATGGGGTCTGTGGTGGCAGATTATTATTTAAACCTCGTCATGATGGACTGTGTGGTTCATTTCCAGGTGGTCGGACAGCACCATTTGGCCACAGGGCGTCCTGGTGCGACACAGCAGGTCTTTGTATAAAGCCGTTGGGTCTTATAACGTCGCTTTGCCCTCCGATGTGTCGCATTCAAGATTTTATGTGAGTATCCTGCGTTTAATGAGTCTGTACTGTGTGTGAATCCAGATCCTACAGCTAAGGAGCAGATGGTAATAAAGTATAAAATCAAATGTCTAGTTACTCTGTTTTATAGAATCAATATATTTATAAAGACTTGACTCGCCTCCAGACAAACTTAATAAAACACATTTTAACAGTTTTGTTATTGCTCAGTATATAGATGTAGATGTAGATTATCTCGGCCCATCTCTGCTCAGTACTTTTTCAATATTTTGAGGCACCAGTATTTGAACAATACCCGATGGTACTTTTTTGGTGCTCATCTGTGTATCAATTATTGTTTAAATTAAGAAAACATACTGTTCTCTGCTGTACTTCCCTGAAAATGATCTAGTAAATTCAAACTTGGGTGTCTCCAGTTTCTGTTTCATAAGCCGTTGCGGATCTTGAACCTGCTGATCTGGATCGAGTCGAGCGTGGTCCTGTACCAGCTGTACTCTCTGCTGCGGTCCGAGCGCTGGAACCACACTCTGTCCCTGGGCCTCATCCTTTTCTGTAACTATTACGTCCTGTTCAAACTGCTCCGCGACAGGATCGTACTGGGAAAGGCCTACTCCTACCCCGTACCCCCCACCAGCCTCGGACTCAAGTCTCAGTGAGTCCTCGTTTTGGACGTCCGGACGCCCCCCGGGGGAGGTTAGGGGACAATGTGAACTCATAATCGTGTTTTGATACGGTTATTTTTAATGTTTATATATATAAACCTATTTAAAAGAATATTTTATTTTGTATACAGTTCCAAGTTACTCCGGGCATTTCCGTGTTGATGACATGAGCATGTTGTATTATTGTGTTGGTGACAGGAACATCGGGAAATGCCAGGAGACGACTTTCACCAAAGATATTTAAAGTGCAGTGGCCAATCAGAGCGAGGGCCTGGCTCTTCAGAGCGAGTGGTCCGACCTGAGAAACTTAGTCCCGTCGGCGATTTCAAACTAATTCAGTTATAATTGATCAAACTCCTTTGGTACTCCTGACGTTTGCCTATGTTGGGATCACAGCATTACATTGTACTCGGTGTATTATCGCTTTAGTGCCTGTGCCCTGGGTTTTTCAAGAGTTACACGCTCAGTAACAAACAGCTTCTTTTCATGGCCTTAACTTCTGTCTGATTGTTCCATCGGCTGCTGCTCTGGTCTGACCTGCAAAAAGTGCTTATTTTGTCGCTAAAAGCCTCATCCTTAGTTTTTTTTTCCTTAAACCAGCCGTCGTGGTATTGAAAAACACACAGTGCATTCAGTCCATTTTATTTTTCTAGATTGAACCAAACCTCAAGTGGCTAAAGATTTCAGCTGTAACCAGTTCCCACTGTGAATGTTACCTTTTTATTTGTACAGTGGGGATGAATGAAGACTGATTTACAATAATAACAGGCCGTGTTACCAAAATGGTGTTACAGACGGGTGTCACGTTGCTCTGCATGTCGTTGCCTTCTGTATAACTACATTTTTATATTAAATGGTTTTAGTGAATCTCTCTTCAACTTCTGTTTTACATTTCCCACTGCAGTATTTTTTTGTCAAGATCTAAAATTAAACCACTTGTGTGTATCTGGGTCAAATATAAAAATATAACTTTTAACAAGAAGTGGTTGCAGTTTTCTGCCCGGCCAGTAGGTGTCACTGTAGTATGTGGGGTAAAGCTGCTGATGTCTGTTATATTATTCTACACCTGGCCACAAATTTAACCAATTTAACAAAGAAAATATCTTAAGAATTCAAATAAGTTCGTTGAAACTTTAAGGATTTTGATGTTGACGAGAGAATATGTAAATGTGCATGAGGTCAGGTTATAAACAAAGATCTGAGTAAATATGGTTTATTATAGAATTAGAACATCCAGAAAAACTTTGTAATGAGTTTAATGTTTGACTGTTTACATTATTGACAAAGTACAAAAACACTGAGTAAACTCACATCATGTGACAGTCCAAACTAATTATTACATGTGTAAAATGTAAATCACTCCTGCATAAACTTTAGTCCATGTAAATGAATCAGTTCTGATCAAAAGAGGCAAAAGTCACATCTCAGTGATTTAGTTTAGACACAAACATTAAAACTCATTATCTCGTGGCCTTTAAACATTCTGCTTCTTGTCACTTAAAATGTGAAGTACAAATGTATTTTCTGTAACTGAAACAGGACCATGGTCCATTTCCTCAGTGATAAAAACGTTTAGGTGTTTTTCAGATGAGATTAAAACAAACTGCCGTTACATTTATATACATTTATGTTTTTAACTTCTGCAAGAATTTATAAGTTAAACCTAAAGTCTCTGCACACACTGCAGTCTGAGGGCTCATCAGGGACAGAGCACACGGGCCTTGATTTAACCATAGATCCATAGAACCATAGATCCATAGAACCATAGAACCATAGATCCATAGATCCATAGAACCATAGAGGTCTGCAGGACCAGCTCCTCAGAGACTGGACAGTGGAGACATGACCCACTAAAACCACTCTGTGATACAGCCCTCGTCCAGGACTCAGCGAGCTCTGCCCACTGTGATAATGGGCCTCCATCCTTCCATCCATCCATCCTTCCATCCTTCCTTTTCCATTTATCCAGGTCTGGGTCGCGGGGGCAGCAGGTCTAAGCAGGGACTCGCAGACTCTGCAGTAGTGCAGAGTACCCGGCCTTGGAGTCCCTGGGAGGGGTACTAGACAGTGCACCAACCGGGGCCTCCGTTGTTCTCCTGGGGGACGCCCACGTGGCAACGACAGTGACACCTGGAGGGGCGTGAGCAGAAAGAACGACCTCCCTGATCTGAACCCGAGCTCTGTTATTGGACGTCTGTGTTAGTCACAGATTGTCCATAAAAACACCATGTTTGAGCACAAGGGCGTCCATCAGTGGACGTGGCACCAGGACACTCCAGGTCGGAGGTCGATGGTCCTCCCATGTGACCGAGCTCCTCACCCTATCTCTAAGGGAGCGCCCAGCCACCCTGCAGAAGAAACTTATTTGGGTCACTTGTGTCCATGATTGACATTAAATCCAGAGCTTTGTCTTTGGACTCAGCTCCTTCTTCACCAACAGACGATACAGAGACAACATCACAGCAGACACTGATCCACCTGTCAATCTCATGCTCCACCCTCCCCTCACTCGAGAACAAGACCCCGAGATACTTGAACTCCTCCACTTGAGGCAGAGACTCTCCACCACCTGCAGAGGGCGCCTCCTTTTTCTGGTGGAGAACCATGGCCTCAGATTTGGAGGAGCTGATTCAGACTCGGCTGCAAACCCCAGAGCTGCAGGTCCTGACTCAATGAAGCATCAGGACAACATCATCTGAAAACAGCACCTCCTCCTTGAACCACCACCTTAAAATGGTGGAGGGGTTTGCGCCGGGTTTCTCTTCAAATTAGAGCTCACTGAATATTTTTTAATACCATTTAACTGTCTATACATAATTGTTTACTACTTGATTTTAGGCATTTTTCCCAAAATTGCACAAATACAAAGGCCTCCTCCTCGCCCTCCTCCTCGCCCTCCTCCTCGCCCTCCTCCTCGCCCTCCTCCTCGCCCTCCTCGCACCTTCATGCGGCTTCATAATAATCCTAACACTTCCATACAACCCTCGTCCATCTTGTAGACTGCCATCCTGAAGCCCCTCCCCCTCTTCACCTGTGAACCTGTGACTTCTTTCTCTGCACAGTGTTGTGTTTGTGCGTGTGTGAGGCTGAAGCAGCGAGGGGAAAACAAAAGTTTAAAATAAATCACACACTGTAAACATTTAAACAGAGTTAGTGAAGAGAACAGTTTGATTTTCCTTAAATGTGAAGAGAACATGAGCAGAGCTGTGTTCTCCAGTTTGAAGACAGTCGTCCTTCTTGTGTGTCGTCCTTTTGTGTGGTGTGTCCTTCCTGGACAGAAACAAAGGGATAACTTTGTGTTAAGTGTGTGTGTGAGTGTGTGTGAGTGTGTGTGTGTGTGAGTGTGTGTGAGTACCTCACCAAACCACGTGGGCGACATAACACTGCAGTTACATAAAACCTCCAGTAGATGCCACTGTAAGTCCATATTAAACTGAAGTGAGGGCAGGGAGATGAGGCCCAGGAGGTTTGAGATTCTTGGCTCTTTTTGTGTTTCTCTTTTCTGTATTTCACCTAAAACAAGACATTGGCTTTATTCAACCTGCAGAGCTCTGACAAAAGGTGTAAAAACATCAAGATTAAGATTAAGATTAAGATTGCACCAGCCCATTTCACAAATCTAATTAATAACAACCATAAATTCAACACATTAAATTTCACAAATCCTGAAGCACATTGGAGTTTAAAGTGATTTAAGTCTCTGCTGCAGCAGGTCAAAGGTCAGAGAGGATCCCAACAATTCTTCTGGTCTGAACAAGCTCAGAGTTTAGAAAAAATGTCCAGAAGAGAAGGAAACTCCTGCCAATCACTTTCATGTCCTTATTTACCAGTTTTTCAAGTTTAGTTTTAAATCGGACAAAACCAAACCCGGCAAACAACTGCAGCTGATACAAAAGGTCACGATGTTTGTGCTTAAACAGCCAAGTCTCCCTAAAAAGTGGAACTTCTGGGACAAAGAAACTCAACATGTCCATTTGACCAAGCTGTTAAAGGAAAATAAGTGTTGTTCTAACAAGTCCTAGAGACACTCTGGATGTCTCAGGAGAAATGTATTTACCATCAGGACCCAGGGGTTTGGATTTACACTGCACCTTAGTGTCGATCATTTAAGTTTAAGACATTTAAGTCACAAAGAAAAATATGAGCTAAGAAGAACAGCCTAGAGACAAGTTGAACGAGACAAAAAGGAAGTGCACAGCAGACGCTTCTGTAAGACGAGTGACCAAAGAAACTGATGTTAAAGAAGGAAAAAACTCAGGTTAGTTTTGGCGTCATCCAACAGAGAAATGTCAATAATGAAGTGGAGGTGTCCCCGTCAATGCAGAAGATGCAAAATTCCACAACACAAGCTGTCGATATACACACTCAAATATTTAAAAGATGTGATCTGCTCAGTTTGTCTGACCTCAGTGACAACAGGGCCATGAGTCTGCAGAGCTCGAGGATCAAACACCATCTCCTCAGTTTTGTTCACATTAAGAGTTAAGATGATGCTCATCAACAACACAGACCTGAAAGTGAAGATACAGGCGCCTTTTATTCAGAAGGTTCACACTGATCATGTCATTTGAAAATTGAATGATTTTGTTGCCTGGCTGACTGTTCCTCGTGTACATCCATCCACTTTTTACACTTTACACGGGGCCGGTTCAGGCAGCAGCCTGAGCAGGGAGGCCCCTCCACACACACTTCCTCTGGCTCTTCCAGAAGAATCCCAAGGTGTTCCCAGGCCAGCTGAGAGACATAGTCCTTCCAGTGTGTCTTCGATCTCCCCCGGGACCTCCTCCCAGTGGGACGTGGGAACACCTCCCTAGGGAGGCGTCCAGGAGGCATCCTGAACAGACGCCCGAGCCTCAGCTGCTCCTGGACGTGTAGGACCAGCAGCTCTACTCCGAGCTCCTCCCATGTGACTGAGCTCCTCACCCTCTCCCTGAGGGAGCGCCCAGCCGCCCTGTGGAGGAAACACATTTTGGCCACGTGTTTCCACAAGCTCGTTCTTTTGGTCATTACCCAGAGCTCATGAGGTGAGGACAGACTGAGGTAAATCCAGAGCTTTGTCTTTGGACTCAGCTCCTTCACCAACAGACGATACAGAGACAACATCACTGCAGACGCTCATCCACCTGTCAATGTCACGCTCCACCCTCCCCTCAGTCGAGAACAAGACCCCGAGATACTTGAACAAAACCAGTGACAAAGAGCTTCCATGAAGGTGAGATGAGCCCGATTATGTCCAACCTGTCCCTCTCAACCTCCTGCACGAGCTCAAGCTCCTTCCCTCTCCCAGTGAAGTAATGTGCCACACTGTTCCACTGTCTGTGGACAGGTTCATCCCAGACTGCTGCCCAGTCCTCTTTGCCCCTGACCCGTATGAACCCCTCTACAGGTGGTGAGCCCACAGGAGGACGGACCCACGCTGGGCCTCGTGGGCAAAGGCTCGGCCAACAAGCGCTTGCATTTGAGTCCCAACCCCAGGCCTGGCTCAGGACGGGGCCCCGGCTGCACCACACGGGGCCCCGGCTGCACCACACGGGGCCCCGGCTGCACCACACAGGGCCCCGGCTGCACCACACGGGGCCCCGGCTGCACCACACGGGGCCCCGGCTGCACCACACGGGGCCCCGGCTGCACCACACGGGGCCCCGGCTGCACCACACGGGGCCCCGGCTGCACCACACGGGGCGACGTCACAATCCTATTCACAGATGTGAACTGCTTAGTGCTACTGACCTGTCGCCTAGGACTTGTTTGACATGGGACACCCCACCAGGGCCTGTCCTGGGCAGCAGGGCTCCTAGGGTCATTCAGGTACGTAAAATCCCCCACCACGATGAGGTGCCAGGTCAAGGTGGAGTCATTTCATCATTTGTGCACATGAACAAACAGGCGAACACACTGCACCCTGTGGCACTTTTACTACAGTTTTTGGCTTTAGATGAAGTACTGTTAACTCTCTGTTGCAGTTTATTTGTTAAGAGGAGGTAAAATCATTTCACAAGTGCAGGGCTTACAGTCAAGTCAAATAAAGAACTAAACTCTGCAAACAAGACCCTTGCATAAGGACTGGGAGATTTTAAATATTTACAGATTAGATTTTTATTATTCTGCTGCACAAAGGCCATGTCTCAAACTGCAGAAGGTCCAGATCAGAAGAAACTTCACATTTTAGTCTGACCATTATCTTTTCAAAACATTTCATGACAACAGTTGTTAGGGCTTCGGGTCTTTAGTTCTGAGTAAGATATCTTTGGGATTAGTACCTTTAGTATCTTTGGGGTTAGTACCACTTTAGGAACTATTTTTTAACAGAATAGCAAATAAATATACAAATCTATGCTGTTGTTCTCTGGACCCACACATGGAGTTGGACTGGTGCAGATTTTTAATTTAAAATGAACATTTGGAGTATTCCTGAGGTGGTCGTCCTGGAGTGTTCCACATGTGATGACACAGAGTAAAGTTCTGGGTTTGGATCTGCAGTGTCGTGTTTTACCATCAGAGTAAAAGTGTGAATGAGTCACATTGTTCTCACCATAAACCAGGGAAACTTTTAACCTCCACAGAGCCGTTTGGACCCAGTTTCCACGGAAAAGAAAACACTGAGCCACAGATACTTTTTGACATCTAAAATGAAGATAACACTGTTTATATAACTTTTGTACCTTTATGTTTTGTATAAACATCTGTAATGTTTCAAATGAATTAAACTGAACTTAAATGATCCATGTAACAAACAGAAAACGCCATGAGTGTCATCCTAATGTCGACTCTGGGCTTTTGGAGCGTTTAGTGGAGCACTGACCGGAATTATAAAAAATACATTGGAAAAAAATAAAATCTTTTGTTTCCCTTGTTAATGTGATTCTGCTCCTGACGCTCCGCAGCGTCTGCGTCTGCACAGTGTCTGCGTCTGCACAGCGTCTGCACAGCGTCTGCGTCTGCACAGCGTCTGCGTCTGCACAGCGTCTGCGTCTGCACAGCGTCTGCACAGCGTCTGCGTCTGCACAGCGTCTGCACAGCGTCTGCGTCTGCACAGCGTCTGCGTCTGCACAACGTCTGCACAGCGTCTGCACAGTGTCTGCGTCTGCACAGCGTCTGCGTCTGAACAGTGTCTGCGTCTGCACAGCGTCTGCACAGCGTCTGCGAAGAAGTACTTCTTGTTGACTTTTTTCCACAGAGCTGGTTAATGCACAGGGGGCTCATGTAAGAATTCACAAACGTTTTCCTATTTTTTTTGACGACTCTTACAGTCTCTGTGCCGCGACGCTGTAAAACTGCTGTAGGGTCAGATCTAAGTTTAGGGTGGGGTTAGGGTCAGGCGTGGGTGGAGTTCACGGTGGAGACTTGAGCCGATCATTGCCGCTTGCAGCCATATTTTTTATTATAATAAAAGTATTTACACTGTGATAATTTAACATTCTTTCATTGCTGTTGTCTGTATTACTGTCAGTGTGACTGTCGTACGATTGGCCGATGTCTTCTCTGTTGTCATGGTAACGGACCAAAGTAGGACATGTCTCTTTAAACACAGGATCCTGGTGTGTCCCAGCCCCGTCACATCAGACCTAAATCCTGTTTATAGATTTATAGATGCACACAGTTCAAACTTTGAATTTGACTTTTCTTAAAGTTTGTACAAAGACAAAACCACTGACAAACTTTCAGGAAAGACAGAACGGACTGAAGTAAATCCAGATAAAAGTGTCACGACCAAGAGACAAATAAAAGACACGACAGTTTGATTCACAGTTTATGATTTTCTCTACAGAAGGGAATTGTTCATGTGTGAGTATGGTTTATATTGTTTATATTGTTTATATTGTTTATATTGTTTTATATTGATTTTTCTGTCGTGTGAATATTTTTATTTGTGCCAAACTGTTAATGGTCCATGATGTGACTCTCCAAAAGTCCCACTCAGATCTGTCCTTCCGCGCTCAGTCTCCTCACTGGTTCAGCCACACGCTCAGACTGAAGTGGGAGGTTTCAACAGGAAATACACTGGAAATACACTGACCATCTTCTGACCGGACCCTAGGACTTCTGTCCCGACCTTTGACCCGAGACGACAAAGACACAGAGCGTCTCCTCTTATCAGCTTCAACAGGACGAAAACACGAGGCAACGCCCCAGAAGATAAAACGTCCAGTTCTCACTTTAAAAATTAGTTCCAGTCTTTTGGTGAAATAATAATAAATATTTCTGAACCACATTTGCTTTGGTCAATAGTGACGTTATTTATGAGTCAAAACTGTCCAAACCTTCAGTGCACTGTTCGATTATTAAATGATTCATTATCCTCCTGGTAAAGTGTTGGTGACTGGAGTGAAGAGCTCAGTCACACAGAGGAGCTCGGAGTAGAGCCACTGCTCCTCCACGTCGAGAGGAGCAGTTGAGGCTCGGGCTCCTGTCCCAGATGCTTCCTGGACGTCTCCCTGGGGAGGTGCTCCGGACATGTCCCACCGGAACAGCTGGAGGAAGTGTCTGGGCTGAGGGAAGTCTGAGAGTACCTGCTGCCCCCCCGACCCCAGAGAAGAGGAAGAACATGGAGAAGAGGAAGAACATGGAGAAGAGGAAGAACATGGAGAAGAGGAAGAACATGGAGAAGAGGAAGAACATGGAGAAGAGGAAGAACATGGAGAAGAGGAAGAACATGGAGAAGAGGAAGAACATGGAGAAGAGGAAGAACATGGAGAAGAGGAAGAACATGGAGAAGAGGAAGAACATGGAGAAGAGGAAGAACATGGACGGATGGAATGATTCAGATATTTGATTAGATTGATTATATTTGATTCTACTGGTAAAGGTAAAGTTTCTGAACTTTTGTTGAGTGATTCCCCAAAACTCACAAAGGCCACATGATTCTGCTTTTAACTTAGAAATAAACTTTATCCTGTTCTTTATGTTTTACCTCGATTAAATTCTACATGATCTAAAAACACTACAGTCCATCAAATCTGCACTGAGCAGCACAGAGTGAGTGTGTGGGGGGAACTGCAAACAAAAGTCCTGAATGGCTCTGTGAAGAAAAGCGTGCGGCCTGAAAGAGGCAGGAGAGCGAGGCCCAGTGAGCCGCTGCGGCGTGCACACGGCAGATGGTGTGAGGTCCACACAAAGGCCCAGGAAGTGGCAAAGGCACATGGAGCACAAGCCACAGCACCAATGTCACCGAGACAGAGAGGTCTGCACGGGACACTCAGGGGCCTCACGGGACGAGCGTACACTCAGGGGCCTCACTGGACGAGCGTACACTCAGGGGCCTCACTGGAGGGACGTACACTCAGGGGCCTCACTGGAGGGACGTACACTCAGGGCCTCACGGGACGAGCGTACACTCAGGGGCCTCACTGGAGGGACGTACACTCGGGGCCTCACGGGACGAGCGTACACTCAGGGCCTCACTGGACGAGCGTACACTCAGGGCCTCACTGCACGAGTGTACACTCAGGGGCCTCACTGGAGGGACGTACACTCAGGGGCCTCACTGGAGGGACGTACACTCAGGGCCTCACTGGAGGGACGTACACTCAGGGGCCTCACTGGAGGGACGTACACTCAGGGGCCTCACTGGACGAGCGTACACTCAGGGCCTCATGGGACGAGCGTACACTCAGGGCCTCACTGGAGGGACGTACACTCAGGGCCTCACTGGAGGGACGTACACTCAGGGGCCTCACTGGAGGGACGTACACTCAGGGGCCTCACTGGACGAGCGTACACTCAGGGCCTCATGGGACGAGCGTACACTCAGGGCCTCACTGGAGGGACGTACACTCAGGGGCCTCACTGGAGGGACGTACACTCAGGGGCCTCACTGGAGGGACGTACACTCAGGGGCCTCACTGGAGGGACGTACACTCGGGGCCTCACTGGAGGGACGTACACTCAGTTTGTTTTCAGATTGTATAATTTAAGACCAGGGGCCCGTTTGTGATGTTCAGATTAAATATTTAATTTCATCAGTGCTGCTGTTGGATCAGACGAGTCAATGGAAGAGCCACAAATATGTTTATATGACCAAGAAATGTTGGAGTTAATGAGTTAATATTAATCTAATGTGTTCCAGTCCTTTGAGTTCAAAGATTATATCATTTTATAAATATATTGTAAAAAGTTTTTATTTTTATGTGGACTAATCACAGACATAACTATAAACCTACTCTGACTTTTCAGTTTCAAGTCAAACATGAGGACAGACTGTTCTGTTTTCATCACCGTGGCCCTCGTCCTCCAGTCCCAGACTCAGAGTCTCTTCATGGACAATGCGGCGATGGACAGTTTTCATTTATCAGTCCAATCAAACCTCTTCTTTTGCCACACTTTGCAGGAGCGACATCTGTAGTCACCGATCTTTCCCACGGTCATTTACAGCTGGACTTCACCACCGCATCAGAAATGTCCTTCCCTGTGATTGTCCCGTGTGATTGTCCCATGTCCCATGTCTCCAGCGGCTCCTCCATGTCAGATCTCATGGCTGTAGCTCTTGGTTCTTGGTTCTCGGCTGTTGCTCTTTTAAACATTTCCTGCTGTGATTTTCATTTTCCTTTTAATTCTTGGACAGCTTGTTTTTTGTTGGAGACTGAAATGATCATATTTAGATCCATGTTTTGTGTTAAATGGAGACGTGTGGTGTTTTCCTTCATCACTGACTTTGTCTCGTGACGTTAAAGACACAGGTTTGTCTCCCTGAAGGACAAACGTGGATTCATTTCTCCATCTTTCATAAGACAGCCGTCCTTCTGCATCAAGTTTTCTT